>NC_090790.1:16138065-16463621 GCF_040054535.1 Antennarius striatus
TTTTAATTGACCATTTTAGGATAAAAATTTAACATAAATGATGCTTAAGTGTTATAAAAATGTTCAGCAAACTCACATTTTAACCTCTTCAACATTGGTGTAGGTACGTCCTGTCAGTAATATATATGTGTGTGTGTGTGTGTGTGTGTGTGTGTGTGTGTGTGTGTGTGTGTGTGTGTGTGTGTGTGTGTGTGTGTGTGTGTGTGTGTGTGTGTGTGTGTATAAAATATTTTTTGAGACATTAGAGCTATCTTAACATATGTCACAAATAGCTTTGACCACTTGGAACAAATACTGTCAACAGAAGATGATTTCATTTGTCAAGAAGTTGTAAAAAAAAATTGGTTCAGTCTAGAAATAACACAACAACTAGTACAAATGTAGCCGCAAGAGGACAATGTAGCCGCAAGAGGACAAATGTAGCCGCAAGAGGACACAAGCCAGTGTCTTATTGTGCCGGTCCCAAGCCCGGATAAATACAGAGGGTTGCGTCAGGAAGGGCATCCGGCGTAAAACTTTTGCCAAATCAAATATGCGAATCAAACCTATGACTTCCATACCGGATCGGTCGAGGCCCGGGTTAACAACGACCGCCATCGGCGCTGTTGACCTACAGGGCGCCGGTGGAAATTGGATTACTGTTGGTCGAAGAAGGAGAGGAGGAAAGTGCGTTCGCACGAAGAAAGAGAAGAGGAACACCAAGAGTATAGGACTGAGAGTAGGGACGTTGAATGTTGGAACTATGACAGGAAAAGGTAGAGAGTTGGTTGACATGATGCAGAGGAGGAAGGTAGACATACTGTGTGTCCAGGAGACCAGGTGGAAAGGTAGCAAGGCTAGAAGTTTAGGAGCAGGGTTCAAGTTGTTCTATCATGGTGTAGATGGGAAGAGAAATGGAGTAGGAGTTATCTTGAAGGAGGAGTTTGTTAGGAATGTCCTGGAGGTAAAAAGAGTGTCAGATAGAGTGATGAGTCTGAAGCTAGAAATAGAAGGTGTGATGTTCAATGTTGTTAGCGGGTATGCTCCACAGGTAGGATGTGAGCTGGAGGAGAAGGAGAAATTCTGGTCGGACCTTGATGAAGTGATGCAGAGCATGCCTAGAAGTGAGAGAGTTGTCATTGGAGCAGACTTCAATGGACATGTTGGTGCAGGAAACAGAGGTGATGAGGAGGTGATGGGCAGGTTTGGTATCCAGGAGAGGAACGCAGAAGGACAGATGGTAGTTGACTTTGCAAAAAGGATGGAAATGGCTGTAGTGAATACTTTCTTCCAGAAGAGGCAGGAACATAGAGTGACCTATAAGAGTGGCGGTAGGAGCACACAGGTAGACTACATCTTGTGTAGACGGTGTAACCTGAAAGAGATCAGTGACTGCAAAGTAGTGGTAGGTGAGAGTGTAGCCAAACAGCATAGGATGGTGGTGTGTAGGATGACTCTGGTGGTGAGGAAGATGAAGAGGGCAAAGGCAGAGCAGAAGACGAAATGGTGGAAGCTGAAAAAGGAAGAGTGTTGCATGACTTTTAGGAAGGCGTTAAGACAGGCTCTGGGTGGTCAGGAGGTGCTTCCAGATGACTGGACAACTACAGCTAATGTGATCAGGGAGACAGGTAGGAGAGTACTTGGTGTGTCATCTGGAAGGAAAGTAGATAAGGAGACTTGGTGGTGGAATGAGGAGGTACAGGAGTGTATACAGAGAAAGAGGTTAGCCAAGAGGAAGTGGGACACTGAGAGGACTGAGGAGAGTAGACAGGAGTACAGGGAGATGCAGCGTAAGGTGAAGGTAGAGGTAGCAAAGGCCAAACAAGAAGCTTATGATGACTTGTATGCTAGGTTGGACAGTAAGGAGGGAGAGACTGATCTATACCGGTTGGCAAGACAGAGAGATAGAGATGGGAAGGACGTGCAGCAGGTTAGGGTGATTAAGGATAGGGATGGAAGTCTATTGACAGGTGCCAGTAGTGTGATGGGAAGATGGAAAGAGTACTTTGAAGAGTTGATGAACGTGGAAAATGAGAGGGAACAAAGACTAGAAGAGGTGACTGTTGTGGACCAGGATGTAGCAAAGATTAGTCAGGATGAAGTGAGGAGGGCATTGAAGAGGATGAAGAGTGGAAAGGCAGTCGGTCCTGATGATATACCTGTAGAGGTATGGAAGTGTCTAGGAGAGGTGGCGGTAGAGTTTCTGACTGGGTTGTTCAACAGGATCTTAGATAGTGAGAAGATGCCTGAGGAATGGAGGAGAAGTGTGCTGGTGCCCATTTTTAAGAACAAGGGAGATGTGCAGAGTTGTGGCAACTACAGAGGAATAAAGCTGATGAGCCATACAATGAAGTTATGGGAGAGAGTAGTGGAAGCTAGACTAAGGGCAGAAGTGAACATTTGTGAGCAGCAGTATGGTTTCATGCCAAAAAAGAGTACTACAGATGCAGTATTTGCTTTGAGGATGTTGATAGAGAAGTACAGAGAAGGCCAGAGGGAGCTGCATTGTGTTTTTGTAGATCTGGAGAAAGCTTATGACAGGGTGCCCAGAGAGGAACTGTGGTATTGTATGAGGAAGTCTGGAGTGGCAGAGAAGTATGTTAGAACGGTGCAGGACATGTATGAAGACTGTAAGACAGTGGTGAGGTGTGCTGTAGGTGTGACAGAGGAGTTCAAGGTGGAGGTGGGACTGCATCAGGGATCAGCTCTGAGCCCCTTCTTGTTTGCCATGGTGATGGACAGGCTGACAGACGAGGTTAGACAGGAATCTCCATGGACTATGATGTTTGCAGATGACATTGTGATCTGTAGTGAGAGCAGGGAACAGGTGGAGGAGAAGCTAGAGAAGTGGAGGTTTGTCCTGGAAAGGAGAGGAATGAAGGTTAGCCGCAGTAAGACAGAGTACATGTGTGTGAATGAGAGGGACCCAAGTGGAAGAGTGAGGTTAGAGGGAGAAGAGATCAAGAAGGTGGAGGATTTTAAGTACTTAGGCTCAACAGTCCAGAGCAATGGAGAGTGTGGAAAAGAGGTGAAGAAGCGTGTCCAGGCAGGATGGAACGGGTGGAGGAAAGTGTCAGGTGTGATGTGTGATAGAAGAGTTTCAGCTAAAATGAAAGGAAAGGTTTACAAAACTGTGGTGAGACCAGCAATGTTGTTTGGTCTAGAGACAGTGTCACTGAGGAAAAGACAGGAGACAGAGCTGGAGGTAGCAGAGATGAAGATGCTGAGGTTCTCTCTGGGAGTGACCAGGAAGGATAGGATCAGGAATGAGTACATCAGAGGGACAGCACATGTTAGAGGTTTTGGAGATAAAGTCAGAGAGGCCAGACTGAGATGGTTTGGACATGTCCAGAGGAGAGATAGTGAATATATTGGTAGAAGGATGCTGAGTTTTGAACTGCCAGGCAGGAGGCCTAGAGGAAGACCAAAGAGGAGGTTTATGGATGTAATGAGGGAAGACATGAAGGTAGTTGGTGTGAGAGAAGAGGATTCAAAGGACAGGGCTAGATGGAGGAAATTGATTCGCTGTGGCGACCCCTGAAGGGAAAAGCCGAAAGGAAAAGAAGAAGAAGTACAAAATACAAGGAGAGAAATTTTTACATCCAGGGTAGGAGCAGGAAGTGCTCCTTCTCAAAAACACCCTTTCAAAAAAGGACAAAACCAACAGGAACACTTGAATGTCCTGCCAGCGTCCTTACAAGATTACACACACTTCCTCCGTCTCCTGTCTCCATACAGCCAGTTGGGGCCTGGGTCACAGAGAGTACACTCTAAGGGGGATGAGTACCTGACGGGGAGGAAACTGTCCCTGAACGCATCCCTAGGGTCTGTCTGTTATATCAGTGTCATTATCAGGCAGGCCTCAATCACATACATCAACTAAAGGAGTGTCAGGACTCAACTGGATGAAAAAATTAGTTATTATAGTAATTCTTTCTTATATGGAATCATGGATACTTCTTTTTTTCCCCAGCTACTTGTATGTAAATAATAACAGTAAATGTTTATTTTCATCATCTTTAGTGTTCTTGAAACTCTGTTTCTGACTTCCTGTGGATGCCGTGAGAAACACTGGGAACAATTTCAAACCGGATTTAAATCCTTTATATGTGTTCACGTACTCCACCTGATTCAGGACCTGGGTTTCTCTCTCACACTGTAAACTGAACTTTGTGTGATTTTAAAATAGTAATACAGTAATAGTATTCTAACTAATATATGTATTATATCTTTCTGACTGCATATAAATCTAAATTAGCCTTATACATGACTCAATTTATTCCCATCCATTATATTACAACTCACAGCCAAATATTACCTTTTTGGGAAACCTGTATTTATCTGACAACGTTAGTCACTTTCCAGATTCATGATAGAAAATACAGTCAATAATAACAGATTTTAGACCCAACCTTCATATCATGTTGAATTAAATGAGTTCACTTCTACGGACTCGAACAGCTGTTGATTAACCTTTAATAATCTATAGTGTAATTTATATTATTAAAAGCCCTTCTGCAAAAAAATAAATAAAAATACTTCTGAGTATTCTCCTCTGCAGGGCTGCTATCATTACTTGAGTAGTCCGATTACTTCTACCGCCACTGGACTGTCACTGTTGTAACTTACGTAAAGGATCTATTTAGTGTTTTGTCAGCCTCCTGCAGGAACCATGAAAACACCAGCGCTCCCAGTAAAACCCTTACCTTTTCTTTCCTGGTTCTGTGCTTTTCCATCTTGCTCTCTGCTAAATCCGGAGTCTCCAAACTTTCATCCCGGTGCGTCAGAAAACATCCGAAACAATACGCGCAGAAACAAAAAGTTATCCGCGACCCCGTTGCGCGTTTTTCTCTGGATTAAAGCGGAAGAGCTGCGCGTAAAGTCATCCAACGTTTTTGCTGGTTAAAATTAAAGCAGAGGACGTGCGCCATGTTCCCACAGCCGATCTTCTCCACCATAGCGGAATTTTTGTCCGGTGAGAGGCGGGGATCCGGTCGGCTCCATGGCTGCAGCCTTTCAGCAAGGTTTCAATTACTTCTCATGACATCAGAGCGGAGTTGAGTTACCTGACAGATATTCATGACGGCAGCTCTTTACGCAGCGGTGGCGCAAAAGTCCTGCTTTTATTCCCATAAGTGATCACACTTGACCAAAAAGTGTTTATCAGAACTTTTAATAGATACCTCAAACAAACAAACCAACAAAAAATAAATACATGAAAGAAACGACATATCTGAATAACAAACAACAGAAAAGAAATGTCCATCAATGTTTTAAATAAACAAGTTTGTGAAACGTGGTCTTTTTTTTTTAATGTGGAAATATAATTTTGAAAATAAATTGGGAGATGTTAACTTAGCCTAGAATAATGACTGGACACGGGCAAACGTTGAGCCTCAGGGTAAAATAAGTCAGCAATTAAAGCTAAAAATGTTTGTTTGTTTTTTAAACTGCATTTGAAAAGTTTAAAAGTAATCTTTTGTAGTTTTAGGAGGTGTTATGTGTGGCTTCACACTGCTGGTTTCCCACTATGTCATGTTTATATGCTAAACTAAGCTAAACACAAAGCATGTTTCCTATATGTCTATCTCAGGTTATTTTTTTAATGTTAAATAAAGGCTACATTGCTGTAAATTTTATGTACTCTCCCCCCCTATATATTCTCATTTTAATAAACTGAATTTATAATAAGAGACAATTGATGCAGAGGTGCAAACACAAGCATCATTAAGCTACCTTTAAAGACAAGCTATCATCCCAACAATGATAAAGTGAACAGCTTTAGCAGGTGTGATTTCCATGTTTATCTTGTTGTTTTTATGTGCCAGCATGTTTATAACCGCTAATTATACCACTAAACACAAAGACAGCAGGAAAAAAAAATAGTCACATCATGTGATTATTTTAAAATTCTGTGCAAATAAAATAATATTCCAACCTGACTTAAAGTTCATGTCATTGCTATTTTCATTCATTATTTTCCAACAGAACCTTTTTTAAAGTTCCTTTTTTCCCATTTATTAACATAGTAATGAAAATAAGTGCTTTTGTGATCCATAAATAAATCGAATAAAGATCATCTGAAGTCACAGATGCAGGTGTACAACATTATTTGGAGGAAGACTTTTATGATGAAGAGTGATACCATGATGTAGAATGGTCATTAGGAAAAAGTTTGTGGAGAGATAAAAGCTTATTTTGAAGGAATAAAACTGACATGGGAATTACTGGGACAAAAACTTAAATGACCTGACATTGAAAACAAATGTAAAAGCTATATTGTATTTTACAATTCCGAAGTTATTCATTGCGTGTGTAGTTATTGATATCTGTTGTCCTCTGTATTTAATATTAAACACCTTAACCCACATTAACACTCACAGTCAGACGACTTCTCGCCGTCTCACAGAGGGACGAGGTTTTCTTGACCTGTTGAACTTTGTTCGGACCATCCTGAGACACAGTTTGTGGAGCCTGACCTTCCTGTCTTTTCTCTGGTCTCTCCTGATGTTCGTCCTCCTGACCTTCAGGCTGACGGCCGGTAGATGGCGCTGCTCCTCCACGACTCCACTGCTGCTGCGGTTCATCTGGGGAAACTTTGCTTCCACCAGAACAGCTGAGCAGCTGTCGGACATGAGGAGAAATAAAGTGGTTCAGAGTATGCGTTTGAGCTCTGGAGCATCATTATTCAGCTAATAACAATATACAGTATTAAACTTCTAGTATTAATTTTTTTTAAAAGATTTCTATCAAAATACGTTTTTTAATCAATTAAAAAGATTAATAACATTCCCATAGTCTGTTACAAAAAGTGTCTGAGTTTCCCTGTAACTATTCACTGTTAACAATTCATATAAATACTTGTTAAAAATCTGAAAAGATCAAATAAGATAAGAATTAGATTGACAATGTTTAGGTAATCAGTCATTTGGTTGAAATGTTCCTAAGGAAAATCTGTTAATCTTCTAAATTAATGGTTTATTTGTGACAACTATTAAAGTCAGTCACAGACAGTACTTTTGCTACCAACTTTTACATCCTGTTTGTAGTATTTTAAAGCTCGGATCCTAATTAATGTGTATTTTTACATTATCACAAAGGATGGAAGTAATTCTTTTATCAGAGGACTGCAACATGTTCTAATTATATTATAAAAAACATGGACACACCTCTGTATTTTCATACTCACATTTTGCTCGTCCTGCAGTCCTGAGGCAGGAAGCAGGTTGAAGACACATGTCCCAGCATTTGAGTCTGCACAATGGTCAGTTGTCTTTGTCGAGTCAAAGTCTGGAATAATCTGATGTGACAGACAAAAACGTCACAGGTTGACAAGAGTGCCAAAAACACCAAACCAAACAGAGCATAGGCAGCAAAAGAAAAACGGGATGGTGAGACTGTGTGCAAACATTACATAATGTTCATGTCCAAGGCCATAACACTGGTCTGTGGGCAGATTCACGGAACTGACACGTCTTGTGTAACAGACTACTGACTTAATGTGCATTTTTTCTTGGCAACATCTGTGTTCCAAAAAAATCACATCAATGGTTTTGTAAAATCGTTTTTTTTACACTGAGATGGGACTACTTTTCCTTACGTTTTCTCTCATTTCTTAGGGAATAACAAAGGGAGACTGATTAGTTTTTAATAGATATATTTACGGAGTTTAATATCCCCAAAAATGGAGATCAACATATTTAAATGTTTACAGCTGTAAAAGTTCTTTGCAGCTGCAGGTGAATGAGTGTGATTATTACCAAGACGGAAAGGGGGAGGTGTTGTCTCTAAATAAAGGCCATTCCAGTTACTGTCTGCGTAAAATGAGAAGTGTGTTTATGTTTTTGGTGTTGTTTTTATTCTAGCTCTTTAATAATCATTCAATATGAATAAGGAACAAACAAAAGTTGATAAATCATACATAATAATGAAATTTGTGCAACATAGTTATGAAAAAAGTTTGAACTGCAGACTTGTTTATTTACCTGCTGGTGCAGTTGCAGTGGTACATTGTTGTGGTATCTGGGTTTTTCACACCATATCTGGTGTGCAAGGGAAGGATCTTGTTCTTGCACTGATCCAGATCCTTGAATGCAGCACACGACAGCTTTGTCTCTGCTGAGAAGAAGCGTCACGTTACATGCTTAGCTCCTACTGGTATAGAAAAGTAAACTGATAAGTTGTAAAAATGTGCATCACCTGTGATATCAGCATCAACCGTAGTTTGATTTTTGGTAGATTCAGTACTCTGCTGATGATCTCTGTCCTCAGTTACTGGTCCTGGAGTTCCGTCTGGTGTGTTTAACGTTGTGGGAGTGTTGAGGGTGGAGGGAGAATGTGTAAGAAGCGTAGGGATGGTGGACGCTGACGCAGTGACAGAGAGGAGCTCCGATTGTGACGTGCTGTCCTCTGGTGATTCTGTGGGAGCGGTAGTGTTTGTGGTGCCGCTGGTACTGTTGGTGTGCGTTACAGTGGACGACTCGTACGCTGTTGGTGGATGGACCTTAGCATATAGAACCACACTAGTCTCTTTACACCTGAAAATTAAAACAGATCGAAATCATTTACTTGCTATATTACAAATGTTCTTAGTAACATTTTGCTGACAATTATAGAAGAGGATTTACAGCATTTTACGCACTATAAGGCGCACCTAAAAGCCTTTAATTTTCTCAAAAGTCAACAGCGCATCTTATAATCCAGTGCACCTTATATAAGAATTCTTTAAATATTTTTATTTATAGGCCATTTGTTGAAGGTGCGCCTTATAATCCAGTGCGCTTTATGGTGTGGAGAATACTGTTCATACACTCGTCCATTCACTAAGAGCCTTGTATCCTGTTAGCTTAGCTTAACATAGAGACTGGATGTAACAGTGAACAGCCAGTCTGTCTCATATAAAGCTCACTAATTGTCAAACTATATATCATTTGTGTATTTTCTACAAAAAAGAAAGACAAAGTAATTTCTCAGTTGCCCTTCCTCAAGTCTTTTTGATCAGCTCTGATTACTCTGTCCCGACTCTAACTTCCCTTTGAGCACACAGACATGAGAATGTCTGGTATGAATTTGTTCCACTCTTGGCAAGAGAGCTTGTGTTTTTTTTGACGGCGAAGCTGCACAAGAAAAAAACGACAAGCTATTTCCCAGTGTGTCTAGGATTTATGATAAGCTGTGCTAATTAGCAGACTGGTCCCTATCCATGATTGATTTTGATGCTCAGCTTTTGGTCAACTGACATGGGGGTCGTAACAATTTGGTCAAGCTAACTATTGGAAAGAGAGCTAATAACATGCTAAAGCTTTTTGTTTTTGTTTTTATTATTATTTGTCATTTCACTCACACCACGGTGTAAGAACGCTATTTAAACAGGACTAAGTAGCACCCTATTAGCCAGTTTCACTTACATCCCGAACCAGTTCCTCTGTGTACACTGGACTCGGTGAGAGAACTCAAAGCACTGCACCTTCAACAGGTTGAAGAAGGTGTATCCCACCACATCAGACATGCTGTCGTTCGCCTCCTTTAGACACTTGTGAAACCTGTTAAGCACAACAAATCAGTTGAAACACCGTTGGTTATTTAATGAGTGTGTGGTTAAAGCTTTGAGTCCCCACCTGTTGTCACAATCGCAGTGAGAGATGGTGAACATGTTTGTGTTGAACACCCCGAAGCCTGAGTGAAAGGACATGATGGTGTGTTTGCAGTGGTCGTGTTCACGGCAACAGCTGTCCGTGTCGGCAAAAACTCCTGCAACAGGTGATGGGCAGAGAATAAAGGATTACAAACACCAACTGAGTTGCATCATGAGAAATGTGGTATCTCGTGATTTCAAGGAGTCATGGTCAGATAGTTTGTCCTTTATTGGTCATACACTTTAAGTATTCAGAGGGGACTGTCCAGGAGGCGGGGCTTAGGTTCAAATCAAGGGTATTTTTGTGGTTTTTTGTGATTTTTTTGTATTTTGTTTACTTTTGGAGGAAAAGTTAATCTTCCAGCTCACAGTATGAAAGACTTATATTATATTTTTAATGTTCTATTGTTGTGATCTGTTAAAAGTACATTTATTGATTGTTTTACACTTTAAAATCATAGGTCAAGAACATATAAATAAAATGTTTAAATAAGATATGTGAGATGCTGTATGTAATCCATTAACCATGGCAATTAGACCCGGGTGTTGACTGAAATGAAGCGATCATCTGGAATGATTTTCCTTGTGAGACAGCTTTTGAAATCATGTTAGAAACCCGGGGGTAGACTTAAGACTAGCTGGACGGATTATAAATTGCATGTGGCATGGGAATGTGCCAGAATGAGCTGGAGAGTGTTACTGAGGAGAGGGATGTCTGGAATACCCTTCTTAGCCTGGTGCCACCTCAGACTGACCCCGGAAAACAGGGAGAAAATGGAGGGATGGATGAAGCATATGTTTGTATTTTTTCCATTTAATCAAATCAATGGGAAACAAGTCACTTAGATGGCCAAGTAATGGTATGTAAAATATGGAAGCAACCTACCTAAATCGTCATTTGACGGCGCCTTGTTTCCAGAACCACACCACAGAGTCCCTGGTATAATGAAACGCTTCGACCGCTGAAGGGTTTTGACCTCTGACCTGTCAGCTTCACCTTGTAGATCCTCATGCCAGTCACCAGCGCTCCTCGCCGACCTCCTTCCCGTGCGCTCCGTGTGCAAAACAAAATTTGGGGAGGCCATTGAGACGCACGGATCCTTTGCCTCAAACATGGAGTTGAAATTTTCATCTGGAGTAACATCAGAAAACTCGTTGGCGCGCTCCCGGCACAGAGAGAGATAGTTCTGGATCACCGATGCGTCGTCGCTCCAAGCGCAGGCGAGTGGAGCGCGCCCCCCGGACCAGGAGCTGTGGTAGAGCCGCAGAGAGGGAGAGGTCTGGAGAAACATGTAGTGCACTTCTTCAGTGGGTAAAACTTTCTTCCACGTGCAGAAGATCGAGGCTTCTGCAGACCCAAATGTCAGGAGTGATGATGATAGAATGACAGCGAGAAGAAGAGGAGGGATGTGCGTCATGGTGGCGCGTCGGGACAGCTGCTGCGAATGACAGAAGTGAAGAGACAGCTGACCTTAAAGCAAATCAGTGGTTCCCTCGCTGCAGATTAACAGATTGACAGATTTCGGGTCTCTTTTAAATGAAAAGGGGAGGAGGAACGCGAGTTTGCCCCCGCGTGGATCAAAAATAAACACGACGAAATCAGAGACACGTGACCTAACAGCGAGTTTAAATGCCCACAGCCCACAGCAGTGACACTGACCACAGACATATTGATTAACACACACACACACACACACACACACACACACACACACACACACACACACACACACACACACACACACACACACACACACACACACACACACACACACACTGATGCCTAATCCAGTCATTTTTCTCTGCAGCCAGAGAAGAATGAATATACACAGACAGCATTCATGCTACATTAGTAGGATTATCTTTGTGTAAATGTGACCAGACTGCACACGTATTTAAAAAAAACAACTTTTTTTTTTTTTTTGCATGGCTTTATTATTTTTTTGTTAGTGTTTCAAAAAGCAGTCATCACCCATAGCGCAAACCTCCAACAACAGCAGCTAAACCCAGTAGTCACCAGATGGGTTGACTCCACGCCCCCTCACTCCACCCCTCACTCCACCCCATTGCACTATGTGACTTCTGGGTCACAAAAACTTGTTCCTGGAATCTGGATCACATTGGCATCTTTACTAGCTCTAGAAAAACTATAGTTCAGTACTGGTGGTTTTGTTCAGGATCTGGATTCACAGTTTGGTGACGCTCCGCAGTTCCATCTGTCCTAGTGTCGATCCATCCACTCATTTAAAACTTAAACTGAGCAAACTCAAACACATATACTTTATGAGTGAATGAATGAAAGTGTTGGCATGCAGTGGTCTTTTGATTTTTGTGCAGCTGCAGTAATTACTATCACATAGTGGCTCAGATAGACAATCTGTTTTCTTTCATTCATAGTCCCGTTCCAGTAGTTAGTCTTGTCCGGAAAGCTCTCTGACATGTTTACAGTTGGTAACAGGTGAAGGGGTTAGTGAAATGAAAATATTTGGTTATTGCCTCACTGGAGTGTTCAAATGAAGAAATGATGCAGTTGGTGAAAACAGTTTTTTTTTGGTGCTGTTTCTTCTAACAAAGGACTAAATCTACTGAGTGAATTTAGTCACATGATGTGTTTTGGTAAAAAACACATTCTTCTCTTCATATCTGACTGGCAGATGGTATGAAAGTGAAAAGCTCGCCGATGTATTTTCAGTTTTTGAGCGTACAACAGAATAGACGGAGCAGGCATGTTGACTGACTGAGGACAGAAGTGGGATTCTCTTGTGTTTTAACTCGGATGTCACCGAGGAAGACATCTGCTGCAGTGATTAGTTTTATGACATATTGTCTTCATTGACAGATGGAGAAATGGTGGAGCAAAGGAAAGAAATGAGGGATGACAATAATCCAAAGCTGTTAGATGCCTGGAGGATTTGTCTCTTTCAGAGGGGATTGCTGCTCCTGTCTGATCACATGTTGAGTTCTACAGAATATCTGAAAATTACACCAGAGGGAGCTCTACAAAGTCTGATATATTGCCTTAAGTGATGTCACATAAGGCAGCATCGGTTGGAAAAATTACATCTGAAAATGAATATGAAGAAAAAAAAAAGTTAATACGGAAGACCTGAACTTCACTTTGAAGCTGTCATGAAGATTTCATCTTTTATTAAGGGTGTGAATAACGTTTGGTTTCTGTGCTTTGCTGTCTTGAGTTAAGCTCTGTGAAGCAATTTTACATTTATCACACACTTTTCCCACACTTTTTCAACAAAAACGTTGTACTTTAACAACTCACAATTCAACAGATGCATTCAGTGATGAGTGTCTTTTCCCAGAGCTATAGAGTCAGGAACAGAGTCGCCCTCACTGCTCAAGGACATGTTCATGGATGATGGTTGTGCACTCAGCCCCCCTCTTGAAAAGTGTATATCCGCCACTGGGGAAAGCAGATAATGACGTTATTTTGATGAAGTCAATAAAATGTGTATTTGCATTAGATGAGCTTAAGAACCTGTAGTTAAATTGCATGTTGCTCAATTCTTGTCTGTTCTGCCGTTTCAGGTTGTGCAGTGGAATCAGGTCAGTTATTGATTGATGTTTTGTGTCAAATCTAAATATTTGGGCTCCTTTAAGACCTATCTCCTGATCGAGCTTCACATAAAACCTCACTGATGAGAGAAGCAGCAAATGCCCTCCCTTAATTCCAAGGACAGGCTTTGCAGAGTGACCCAAGTCTATAAACTTTTACCTATATGGACCGTATTATCAGGAGAAGCCAAAGTTCACAAAATTCTCAGCTGCGTGTTCATCGCCGCTGATTGGCTCAAACCTCGCCTGATTGAAACAAAGTTTTCTGCCATGTCACAAAGCAGGACCAGGCGCGCAAGAAGAGTCATCTTTATTTATTATCCGCCACGTGTATGAGTTCAGACATGCACCAATATGAACACAGAGAGCAAAATGATGAATCACTAGGGTGGATCTGATGAGCCGGCATTAGAAGCATCGATCAAATCCATCTGTTGAGGGTTGCATGAATATTTCTTCTTCATAATAATGTAATGCAGACGCCTTTTGGGCTTTTGGATTCCTCCAGAAGACGTTAGAGAGAGCTCACACTGGAAGGAGGGTGGTGATGAAGACTCCGACACGTCATCTGGATTAGAAAGAAAACGCATCTCAAGCCAACCAAAAAGGGATTTGTTCACATTAGGTCCCTTTTAGTATTAAATATATGCATGATGCACAGCGATCATTACATTAATACAAGTGAGATGGATGTGGTGGTGAGACAAGTGTGGCCACATAGGTCAGGTGAGAGCACAGCGCATGATCTCATACCAGCACAGATCAACATAGAGACAAGAGGTCATAGACAGAAAACTGGGAACTTCCTCTTTCACCACAATGAACCACCTTAACGATGATTACAAGGATTTTATCTGCTCCATAAAATTTGATAACTGCTCTTTCAATCATTACAGCATGTCAGAGGAGGTTTATTCACTGTGTGATAGGAAAATCATTCCCTATTTCAAAGAGCTCTGGGGTTAGCATTTGTGTTAGCCGCCCCAAAAAACACAGCTTTCACGTAGCACTGGGTCAAGCTAGAGCAAGAGGATAATACCAGTCCACCAAATGGAAGAAGATGATCCACAGGGAGAACGACAAGAAAAAGAAAACACACAGAAGAGGTGAAGATGCTAATCGTCAAACTGGACGGTGTTGTCATTTAGCAGAACGTGCCAGCGCTCGATCTTCTTGTCCTTGTTCTTGAGGCATTCGTACCAGTGCTTCAAACACTCGCCTTTAGCCTGGATGCCTAACTGACATCCTCCTGCCAGCAGAGAGGAAAGAGAGCATTAATCTTCCTGCTTCCTTTTGCATGTTACACATATATGATGACCAAGTTCTGGTTGTGTGTGAATGTAATGGAAGACAGACTTTCATCGCCCTGCATTCCATAAAATTTTTCATTCATTCTTTATCTGTTGAATTTTCTTCTCTTGGGGTTTTTGTCAGAAGTTGGTCTGAAGATAACACTAATAAGAATTTTTATTTCAAGTGTGTTTCCTCTATATCAGGGCATTGAGATTTTTATTTAAGAGTATTACATTTCTTCAGCAAATTCCTGTGCTTGTTTAGTGCGATTTTCATTCTAAAATATATTTATCTTTGTTATCATAACTCCTTTAAAGCTGATCATGTTTATATTTTCTGTGTTATCATAAACACTAGAACCAGAAGGGATTTACCAGGGATAAATTTGAAGTTTGCTTTGCCTCTTTAACTGACTTAAACTCTGTCATCTCTGCTTAAACCCCTGACTTATTTTGATTGATTAGTTGGAGGTGATATCACAATGACACAAAGAACTGTAGAGGAGTTTCATTTCATATGAATGACTTTCTCATTCAGAAGTTAACCTGACACAACTTGGCATTTCACTATATTTACTCTGATAAGACTTGACTTTCTTTGGCAAAGGCATGAAGGTTAAACAACAGTTGCTGCTTTCATTTTAAAATAAACCTCATGAGAGGCCAGATTGTGACTTATGCAATATATAACTCCACATATGGATTAAACTGTCCAACAAAAAAACAAAAACAACACACATTTCATTTTATTCACAAAGTCAGATTTGAGTATTTAAGCATTCATTTCCGAGAACTCTTCTCCTGGAATCATTAAAAAACAGCCGACATTGTCAGCCCTGCAATTTTCAGACCGGTTTGTAGGAATAAGTGTTGTGTGTTGACAATATAACTAAATAGTTTGTCAAAGTATGGTTTCCTCACACAAATAGTCTGAAAATGCTGCAGTATGCATGCCAGCCCAGTAGGTGGCGTTGCAACCTTTCAAAATCTACACCACAGGATATGATCAAACTTTGATGACTGTCTTTAAATTTCTTTAATTGTGACAACAACCTCAAAAATGATGGAAGACAATAAACACATCCCGCTGACAAAAACTGGAAGTTGAGACATTTCAAGCAAAACCTCAGAACCTCATGGTGATGCCAAAAAAAATTCAGAGGATCATTAAGTTTCACCAAAAAAATGGTGAAGTACAAGATTGACCGAATTTGCATTAGCATGTAAGAAAGGACAAATCTGCTGTATCTGTGAAACACTGTCAACACTCACCAATGAAATCATTGGATTTTCCCATGTCATAGTCCCAGACTGAGATGTCAAGGGTCTTCTTGGCCAGCTCGCCGTGTTTTATGTCATAACCAAACTCCTGAAACGCAGTGAAACAAGGTTAAGACAAACTCACGAGCTGAGGATGCTGCAGCTTAGAAGAGGAGAAGGAAGCTGACCTCATTAAACTCTGGATTGAGGGTCTTCTTTTTGATCTGTGTTTTGTTCTTTGCTTTCTTCCCCATATCTGGCTTCAGACATCTGCAGAACAGGAGAAACTATGTCTACATTTTGAGAAGGCTTCACAAAATCCAATCGGATGAGGAAGAGGAGGGCCAGAGCACGTACATTTTGACAAAGGGGTCAGAGTATCCGTTGGAGTCCATAGCGGCCAGGTGAGCGCAGCGGACCACGCCCACCATCAGACGGTTCTGCTGACTGTTGTACATCAGGGACACCAGGATGCGGCCCCTCTCCTCCGAGTCCTCGGCTTCATTCAGCTGCACACAGAAATAATGTCCTCCATTACAGTAATCCTAATTCTCTCTTCCTCTGTGAAAAGATTATATAGTGATTATTATAATATGTACTGTTGGAGGATAACAACTGTTATCTTAATGTACATATTATATAATAGTGTTAACTTGCATTGTTGTTTAGAACAAAGCCAACATTGTGTAGGTCTGCTTTGCCCCATGATGAGTGAAGAAAGACAGATTTTTGGATTTGGATTTTTGGATGTTTTTAGTCCCATGACTCTGCAGAATGACTTCCTCCCGTGGCTCAACGAATGTAACTGATGTTAACGATATTGGTGAAGAATTCAAAGCGGATCGGTCGTGTCCAGCTGATGCTCGATTTGCATATGAAGGTTGATGAATGCTGATCTGCATCCATTCACACTAGACTGGTCTTTTAATGGGATTCTTCAACAATAAATCTCATATGAAAGGCCTCCAGTAACACTTACACAGGTAAGGTGGGATATTGCACAAAGGGTCTTACATCATCCTCATAGAGAGCCATGCCACGAGATTGTCCTCCAACAGCCTTCTTCACCTGTGAAGAGGGATAACCAATAATAATTATTATCGGTATCAATCGTGTCACTACCCACTACTGTCACATATAAAAAGATTAATTTAATTTCATTCAAAAGTTTGTGAAATGTTTTTGTTTGCTTCAACTTAGTTTGTAGATAGGAATCCACATCCCGCAGTGACTGCATAAAGATTGGAAATATGTAGTCTTGCAACATTCTAATTCATTCTTATTAATTAATATCTTATAAATTATGATTTTTATATGACAAAAAATGTCAACATAATGCTAACTTTCAGTTTAGAAAATTGTACATCTGTAATATCTGTGTAGTTTTACCGGGATCACTCGCTCTAAACAAACACTGAAGTTCTTCTTCTGGTCGAACTTGAGCTTCTTCAGGGCGACTCGTGTCTCTCCTATGAATTCGTTGTGTCCAAACTTGTCCTCGTCGCTCACTGATAGCCTGAAGGCAGAGAACAGACATAAACCCCTGACTTTCATGCAACTGGTGCAACCGTCAGTGGAAAACGTTCTTAGGTACCTGAGAGTTTTGCGCGACATTTCTTCATCAGTGATTCCATGATAGACCAGAGTCTCGTTCCACACGGGGTTCAGAGTGTTCTTAAGCGTCTTGGTGCGAAGCTTGTTTGACTGAGAAAGAGTAGCACGAGACATGAGGAAGATATGAGATGTTAAGTTGACGCTGTGATGAACAGACGCTCATCAACACATCAAACTGCTTGGCCTCAGGCTGCAAATTGCTCTACTTCACGATGAGTAAGACAATAATGACGAATCATAAGTCATCAGCAGTGTAGACTCGTACGCTCGGTGCCATGAGCGTTCATTGCTCAGTGCTACATCATATAATCTGTACATACTGTGACCTACACTCAATTCACAAGCTGTATCACTGAACGCTACATTTATTTAAAGTGCATTGGCTGATGGCGCGTAAAGCACCAACACAAAAACGAGAATTCAGTTGTTATGTATTCAAACCATGCAGAGGGGAAAGTCTGATGAAGTTTCTTATTTCATAAAACATTTCTGGAACCTTCCAAGCAAAAGAGCATTGAATCATTAACGGAAACTTGTTTTAAAAAAGGAACTATGCTTCTGTACGGCTCGTCTCGAAAAATCTAAATTTCCAGGAGGCACAACATCCTATGAGGAAACATTATTCACCTCCTATTAAGAGATGAAAATCCTCTTTGTAGCGTAGAATTTTTGAGCACATCTGTATTGGATGTTTGTGTTGGATCACATCAGAGCTCTGTTTGCAGACGCTAACATGTAGACAAAGCAGGGACAACTTAGGCTCTTTAGTCTTACAGGAAGTTAGTTAATTCTGCAGGAACTAACCTTAAATTTTAAAAACCATTTTTACCTTTTAAAATCTTCTTTGGTTGTTGAGAAGAGTAATAAAATCATAAATCAGAGTGAGGGTGAGAATGTTATGACTAGAATTCTACTTTGAGGTGTTCAGAAAGTAAAAATAAACTTAATTTTCTGACCCCCCCCCCCATATTATCATACCGACAGAACATTAGCTGTGAGATAGGTGTCTGTCTGTTTGTGTTCAACTCAGCCTCAACCCTCCAAAATGAGACAGATATATTTCTCAGGGGTTGGTGTAGAGTGTAGACTAAGGGAGTGTAAATAATGGTTTATTTAATGCGATAAGAAAAGAATCCGGTGCTAAATTGTTCTCTTCTGGAAGGTTAAGTAGACAACGATTTGCTAATGAGATCAGCCTTTGAATAGACAGGTTTGTCCATGAAGCCTGACGGGTGGAGAAAAGACAACAGATTAATTTATGTTGTTTTCTAAATCGAGTAATTAACATAATTGTACCTTACTGGCTCCTGGTAGGAGGTGCAGCTTCACGTACGGGTCAGCAAGTCCATTTGAGTCCATTGGTTTTAAACCCTTAAAGACATAAACATAAAGGGACGTGATGGTCAGGATCAGCATCAGATAAACGCTTTCAAAAAAACACATCAGCTCTTATTCATGTTTGTTACATGATTAGTCCTGTCTCATTTTGTTCGATTTCATCTTGTTTTCTAATGTTAAATGTCGCACTGTCTGCTCTATTCTCATTCTCTGCCCGTCTCCCTCCTCTCATTGGCTCATCTTGATGTGTCTCATGTTGTCTTTCCTTGTCCCGTCCTCTACTGTACTATCTCACTTCGTCTTGACTCTTCCGTCCTGTTTTGTTTTGTCTTATCTCGTCTTATTTATTCCTGTCGTGTCTCATCTCGTCTCCTCTTATCTCTTACCTTAGCTTTAACGATACAGCAGTGAAGGGCGTGACTCTCCTGTTCGTAAAGGAGACTGAACTCCAAAGATCCAAGAGTGGCTGTAATAATAAAAACACAGAAACACATCAGACATCTTCCTTTTTTATTCGATTTCTATTGGATGAACTAATCTCCCTCTAAAGCAGAAAAACACTGATATGTTACTCTGCTCCGAATTTCTTTCTCAGCTGTCGGTCCACCTCGTCTGATGTTGGTAAAGCGTCCTTCTATAAACCAGAGGAGAAAACAATCTTACTGGCATCATCCGAGTCATAGTCATCCTCCTCCTCTGTTCGATCAGGTGGGGGTCGTGCGGCGGGGGGGTTGTTAACCACTGGATTAACAGGTGGAATATTTCTGGTCGCAGGTACATGTGAGCTGTAGATGACAGGTTGTCTCTCCTCCTGCACAGGTGGAGGAGGCCTCATCTCTTCACTCTCCGAGCGTTTGTTTTCCGCATTTGCTGTAAGAGCTGGTGACACGACGATGCAAAAATTAGCAGCTAATTAACATCTGAAGCATAAATAGTGACGTGAAATGTTTTGAAATCCTCCCTCTGGGTTTGGGATTATTCTTGGAAGGAACAGTGCTACGTCACCTGAAGCGGAGGCGGCCTGTTGTGCATTTGCTCGAGGTGGTTTGGAGGCTAACACTTGTCTCTCAGTCTTCATTACCACTGCTGGAGAGGACTCGGTGTCATTATAGCTGTCAGCTGTTCTTGCTGTCTGCTCCCATTGTTGTGATGGACAGGACTGCTGCTGCTGCTGTGGCTCTGAGGACACACAAGAATAACCCTGTTACAACAGCAGCTACTGTCTGCGGCACAGCTAACTAACCTAGTGCTTTAAATTCCTTTAATCCAGTCTCCATTCATAGAAAACAACCCCCTGAATATGTCTGATTAAAAAGTTCAAGTTTAAGTTTCAAGTTTATTTATTTGCATGTCCCAATTTGAGCAGTCCTTTAAAATTCGAAATATATTAACAATAGAAAAGTAAAAAAGGAATAATCCTAAATGATTTGACTGTAAATCGGCTTTACTGTTACAACACATTTTCATACATTTTTTTGTTAAAACTTGTGTTTGTTTTGCATTAGGTAACGTTTTAACCAGGAAGATTTTAAAAACAACTATGAGCCCGTCTGACTGATTTGTGTCCCTTTAAACGTTTACATATTCACAGCAGAGAAGATATTTTTAGAGGTTTTATTATTAGATAGACTGATATAGATATAATGAATATAAAACATCAATAAATTATTCAATTATATAAAAAATAAATCTTTGCATGTCAAGTTAAATTCATCAGCGTAAATGTCAAATTAAAGCCTCCAGACTGAGACAGTTTCTTGTTGGGCTTCTGAATTTTCACATTTCAAAATAAAGGACAACAGGCAGCACCAGATTCTCCAGCAGCCAGTTTGGTGTCAGGATGACATTCTGTGTTTGGTGCATTCCGTCCTGTAACCACATGAGACACTCATGTCCTACAGCGAGTGTCAGCGATCGTGTCCTGATGAAACATGAATAATTTGCCATTTGGATGTTCATTTGTGGGGTCATATGAATACTACTACGACTGCTGCAAATCAAACTGTGTTCTCTAACTGGAGCTAAACTATGACATATAGATTTTAATGTAGTTACTGAGACCATCAAAGTCATTCTGCTGTTATAAGCATTAAAATGTATTTTCTAAAGGTAGTTTCTTTTCTTATGTTACCATCAAAAATTAATAGTAAATTATTTTATGTGTACACATACTTAATTTTTTAAATAATTCTGAACTATTCAATCACCTCTCATAGTTCCACTAAACTTGACATCCCATAAATCAACTGGTGGAAGGTTCATAAAAGTCAGATCTGATTTCAGATTGAGAGCCATTTTTGAACAAGTTGAGTAGGTACCATATTGCTGTGGTGCAGGTTCCTGTGATCCATCGTGGCCCCCAGCAGCCGAATTGTTCTCGAGGCTGGACTGTCGAGGTCTGGACAGAGTGAGGGGGGGCGGCAGACCCTGCTGGTCTCGTCCCTTGAAGAACCAGGCACCTGAACGCTTCTGGACCTGCAGGAAAACAACTTCTATCAACTGAATACTCAAGAGTTAAATGAAACAACACAAGACAAACTGATGATGTCCCTCAAAGCAGTCACACAGGCGAGTAGCCCCTGGTGGCGAAAGCAGGAGTTGCAGCTCAGTCTTTCTGTCTTGGAAATGAAACAGTGAATGTGGGCCATCATCCTTTGTGTTTGTGATTGTTTGTGTTGAACAGATTGATAGATGAGCTAAGAGGGGCGCTCAGTAGAGAGTATGTGGCTCCACAAGGCCCTTTAAAATAAATCAAAGTGCTCCATATCTGATCATTGCATCCTCTGCAGCCCTCAGATGAAAATATCTTGAGAATTAGGATATGATCAGAAAAAGTCATGGATCCATGTCCTCATCTGGATCTCATCATTACTCAGTGTTTGCATCTGTGGTTCACATCCAACCCTTCAACCCATTTTCATGATAATACGTAGTTTATGCACAGCTGGCAAAAAATGTTTAAAAAAATTTACATCTTGCAATGTAAATAAGAAAAGCAAAAAAAATGTTGAACTCCCAGATTCACTCCAGAATTTTATGTTTTTCGTCCTGTTTCTACAGTCAAGATGCCTGGACCTTCCTATTAGACATAAAAAGCAAACTATTGTGTTAAAACTGTTTTCAACTATTTGTCTTCTACACAGTATGACTTTGTATCTGCTGCCTTTCAGATAAATTATCAGTGACTGACAGAAGGGAGCTTTTATTCAACCTGCACCATTGTTATTAATGCATTTCTGTGGTTTATATTAATCACAATATTAAATTTCTTTTTCTGAATTCACTAAGTGAAATCATTACATTTTACTCATTTGGAATATGGAGGGAGTGTCTATGGAAGGTAATTTTCCAGGTCACTAGACAGTGAAATGCAATTTATGAGAGTCTAAAAGCTCGTAAATGATTGATATTTGGAGAAAAAACTAATTTTCTGTCCAAAAGGATGACATAATGGCATTGACACCGTCCTGATCTTTATCCTTTATCCTCCTCTCCCTCACCTCTTGCTGTTCATTGCAGATTCTGCACAGCCATGCCGGACACGTCCTGCTGTTGCTTCGAATCCCGCATTTGCTGCAAATGTGCTGCAAAGAAGTAAATGCACAGATACAGAATCCGATACAGATTTAGTCCTTAATGACAGGTGCACTGAGCACACACATTTTTACAGTTCAGAGAGCATCAACCTCCCTACTCACTTACTGAAATCAACAAGAAGTAGAATGTCAAGCTTAAGACCAGGAAACACACAGCGCATGTCAGAGCGAGTTAACATATGGCCCACTGGATTCTTAGCATCGTAGAAAACACTATAGAAAACACAGTAAACAGAAATCCTGTCCGTGTCCTGATATCCCGTGGGAATGACTGCGTCTGTTTACATCCCTTATTCAAGCAGAAATAATTATGTGGAACGCCATCACCAACAATACAAAGAAGCACAGGTCCCGTAAGTCACAGTAATGACAGAGATCTCTCAACGATGAAAAAGCTTTCTATAATAATAAAACAAACCTTAAAATATGTAATTAGCATCTAGAAGTAAAGTCACTTGTAAATTACTTCTAGCTCATAACAATCCCTGAAATCTCAGGCTACGGTTTTGGTATCAAAGGGAAAAATGGGAGTCCCAAAATTGAATATGGATTTAATGCCTCAAAAAAAATTTTTTTATCTCGAAATAGCGACTATTTGAAAATAATTTGCTAATGTAACAAAAATAGTGACTCTACATTTCACTTCACTGTGATATTCTCAGTCATTGTTCTGAGAAACTGGAAGGAGCTTCAACAGTGATGTCCGCCTACCTTTTTGCACTGCACACAGAGGACCGCTGTGACCCCCTGCGGCCCAAAAGACGACCCACACAACAGGCAATGCGAGTGTCCGTCACCACACGCAGTCTTCTTGATGTTATCCAGCCGACTGGAAAGACGCCTGAGAACACATGGGAATAAATGTGAGCACAGACACAAACCTGGCAGTTTTTACACTGAAGGCCCTCCAGATCAGTGACTATCTGCATGAGGACGACTGACGCCATTCTCAGTGACACCAAAATTTCCCTCCTCACCCGATCCTCTCCTGCTCCATGGTCTCCATCATGGCTGCACGAGCCAGGACGCTGTTGATGATCTCCTTCTCTTCATCCGTGAGCTCCTCTCCTGGGGGGAATCCAGACACATTCATCGTCCACCTAATCCTGAACCCAAAACACACAAAACCACACAAAAATAGACACACAAAGCGTAAGTGGTGTGCAAAAGTGCAACTCGGACAAAAAGCCAGTAACTCCACAAAATGCATCAGTAAGGAGGTCTAGACGCTAAACTCTGAAGACAGGAGCACAGCTGGAAACATTTTGGACTGCAGAACACGCAAGGGAGTTAAGCGATAACTTAATAATACACCTCTGAGCTACAACCAATTGATCTTTTGACGGAGTATCTCATGCATTTATTCATGCAGCTCAAACTGCAGGCCTGGGCCCCAAACCTGACCGACAAATAACTTCAGAAAGCCCCATAATTTAGTTTTGAACTGGGTTATTCATACGTGGCTGTACCCAAACGTTTAAGCCGGAGGTGGACTGAGTACACACATCAGGAAAATGATTTCTTATGTGTACTTCACTTATCAACATTGTAGTGTAATACATGCCTGTGTTTATTTTTTTCATTTAATTCAATAATCCAATAATGGTTTAATTTAAATATAAGATAAGATAAAGTGTCCCATTAAAAAAAGACAAATACTTAAAATACTGTGCCAGCAACTTCTTATTGTATGTATTTTTGTTGTATTGATTAGAACCATTGTGTAAAAAACTGATTTATAGCAGTCTGTTAAATTTAGTGTTTGAGTTGCATTTTTCAGTAACTGATCATTCATCATGTCGTGTTTCTCACCCCTTGATCAGCAATTTCTGATCAATATAACAGTCATTGTGAGTTCTGGAACAATATTCTTCAATATGACCTCCTGTGACCCCTGACCTTTCATAATAATGGAGCAGAGTACATGCAAAGTGTATGATGTATGGACCTGTCTTCATTTCTGTGTGCATAGTCTTATTATTGATCAGAAAGAAAAGTGTTTCTTATGAGAAGAAAGAATTGCTTGAGGAACTCAATTGTAATGAAATGCATTCTGGGAAATATGTGCAAATATATCAACAATGATTCAAAATAACTATGCCGAACAAGTTAAGAAAACGATCCCTTTAAAATCTGATTCAAATTAGATTTTATGTCAAATGCTGTTATTCCTCATTTGTCATTATTTTTATTCACTTTAAGATGCATGTTAATGATTTAGTGGATTTTTTTTTACAATTATTTCCCATTTTATTTAAAATGATTGCATCATTATCACATTATTATCATATCAGATCCCCAAAAATTACCATTTTATTTCAGATTTGATAAGCAGGACGTGTCTGACACACAACACACAGACCAGACCAGCAGCTCCTCGGTGAACACCAACACCATTGTGTTGCTGTTTGTGTGAAAAAGCTTCCAAAAACTGACAGAATAAAGGCCAAATGCCCTTCAGGTACAAACCAGGTGCAGTTGTTTTCCCAACATGAGTGTAAATGTGCATCCTGCATACACGTAGCAGCGAGATGACCAAAGCAAACATTTAGAGAAAAATGCATCAAGAAGTCAATATAATGTGAATATGTTGTCTATTTTCAGTTCTACTGTTTGCACAAAGCTCTTTTGTACATCTAGAGTCCCTGTAAAGAAGCCTTTGTACTTATTTTGGACTATTTAGGTTATGTAAGACTTGATCAAGGTTGCTATATTTGTTGCATGTATAATTATGATACTCAGCCCTTAGGGCTGCAGATGGAAGTTGGTAGCTGCACTGTTGCCCTGGGATGATTTTAAATCCATCCTGCAGAACATCCACACCTATTATGGCAGGAACAGCCAAGATTCCCGTCTGAACTTTTGACTTGTCACATCTCTCTTGTGGATGCATTGATGCCAGCATAAAATAAGTCAGTGGCTGTTGTCAGATAAACTGCATTGGACAATTTTTTTACTTTTTATGTAAATTTATTACAGTAATGGAATAAAAAGAATTGTCATGTCCCCATCTGAACCTTTAAGATTGAGAATAAATGAGTCTTCCCATCTGACTCTCAGCAGGAACATGATTGAACATCCAAATATTATTTTGCAGCTAATACTCAGGCATGATCGTAAGTGCGGGTCTTCTACTGTCAGAGTGCTTTTATTGTGTGGTAAATGGATGCTTTTGTATTATGACATTTCTTATTTTCTCGTGGTCGGGGCTTTAACCGCGATGATGTGATGCGCCCTGACAGTGTGTGAATGTGTTAGTGTGTGTGTTTATGCAGAATCTACTGAGTTGTGAGTCACAAGCTGGAAATATCTGCCATTTCCGAATGTTTCCTTTCTTACTGACCCCACCTTTCTTTCTCCCTTCGAACCCTTTGAGGCTCTGACACACTCAAAGGCATCAGTCGGGTTGTCACGTTGTCCACAGTGATAGTAACCCCTGACATTTTCATGCACTGGGGACGGGATGTTTCTCGGGGAACAGCGAGGAAAAAGACAAAGGGAAGGACAAAGGAATGCTGAGCCACTAAGTAAAAGAAGCGTAGAAAGATTCTTCACTCAGCAGCGTGTGCCTCATCTTTTATTAGGTTTTAAAGCTTGGACACAGCTCGTACCTCCGCTGGTAAGTTAAGAGTGAAGCAATGACTTAAACAGATGAGGTAGATGAGGTCAGACATCTTCAGCACCCTTACAAATGGATTTTGTAAAAGAGAATAGAATGTGCCTAATACACGGAGGAAAATATGATAGATATTAGATATGAAAATGAGATATGTGCACCAATTTTCTTTCATTGTCAGCGAACGCTTTGTATGAACAGTCAATCCAGGAGGCTCCAACTGTTCCAGCAGCCTGGTTGGACCAGGGGCGAGAAGTTTAGGTCATGCTTTCCTCTTAACAATGTTCTTGTCAAGCGATAATGAGTGCATTTCCCTGCAGTGAGAGTGTCTTCAGGCATGCACAATGCAGGCCAAACTTCAATAACACGTTACAACTAACAGTTCGTTTGCCATCGTCAGGAGTCAACCTCAATTAGAGCCCTGGTTTAGAGCAGCTGTACATTTTCATGGTGTCTGTGCAGCCGGACATGACCGGCAGATGTTCGGGAATTTAACCGTCGGCAGCGCTGGTGGAGCAGTAGGTGTGCTAGAGCTGAAATAAATCATGGCTAATCAAATTAGCTCATGTCAGACATGTTTTAAAATCAGCCGTTAAAGCAGCCGAACAGACGGTGAAATCTCCATAGCCGTGTCTTTCAAGCGGAATAATGTGTTTAACTGCTCGTACAGTTTTATGTTGTCTGACTCTGTCACCAATTTTTATTCTGTAGGACTCTACAGCCATGTTAGCTGGCAGCTCTGTGGGGATGTATATCTAGACAGAATGGGGCTTTGCGCTAAGCTCTAGTGTCAAAATGCTAATATGGTAACAACGATGATGCTATTATGCTCATATTCAACAGGTGTGGTGCTGCTTTTACTTTTATACCAACTTATATGTCTAAAACAAGTTTTGTGACAGTTCATCTAATGCTTGTTCACTGCTGGATCAGATCTGAAATTCAACAGTTCAATCTTTGGGACAGTGATGAATCCTCCACCCAGTTTACATGTAACTGAGACGAACTGGCCAACAAAGTTCTGTCCTGCCTCGTTCTGGATGGAGTGCAGTAAAACTTCTTTTCTATCTTATAATATATAGAAACTTCAATGCTGTTACTGAATGAATGGATTATCTTATAATAAATCACTAAATTTCATATTCTATCCTAACTCAGGACCTTGCAGGAGATTATAAATCTTGTATTATTATTGTCAGAGTCAGCTGTTTGTCCCCTTCACAGTCACAGGCAGCATGAATTTACTATTGAGCGGTGCTGCTTAACAGCAGATCAATAGAGCTCTGCATCAGGACATGATGCTCGTATCTGATTCTCAATGTCATCCCCTGAAGTGGACACAACTGCTTACACATGACAGCCTATCAATATTATCCTCATATCACAGCACAGCCTCTCAATGAGTCTACTGCGCAGCACTCAGAGCGTTTAGTACCGTTCAGACCGAGCTGTTCCTATCAGGGGTGATGGAGCCCTAACGCAATATGGACCACCAGCGTGGCAGATCCATTGATTCGGTTCAGGAAATCTTTTTCTTTCTATGAGTGACAATAAGTAGGTTAATGAGATTACATGATGACTGAAGGCATAGAATGCTCAAATCCAGGATTTATCTCAGACCAACATGGTGACAAGAGAGCTGAGAGTGCTGACACTGAACAATGACTGAAGGGATGAGATCAAGGTATCATCCATCTCACGGTGTGAGGAGCTCATTGATCTGGGCCGCTGGATGATGGGGGGTAAGCCTGTCATCACATCACAAGATTCATATTAGAGGATCCTGCAAAACCTCAGAACCTAAATTGCAAATCCAGGACTTCATTTAAACTCCTGTCAATGCACATGCAGTCTGATTACAAGTGTTTGCTGTCGTTAGGCTAAAATACCTAAACACTAATTATATGGACCCATGTAACTGCACACATTACACATGTAATGTGTGCAGCTATACATTAACATTAGCTACAGGATCCAAAAATATATGCTTTTGATAAAACAATACAGTTAAGTCCATTAAATAATTCTTTTACAGCTTTATTTTTTCTAAAAATTGTTTGGTGGATTGTTTGAGTAGTTGTGACGTCACACATCAAAACACTTTATACTTCAGAACCCAAAGGGTAAAGGAGAGATTGTCTATTAAACATTAATTTTATTATAAGAATCTGTTTCAAGAGGGCATGAGAAAATCCGTCATGAATGCTTAACTGACTAATCAGCATTCATTAGCAGAATGCTAGCAGTTTCTGGGCAAATTTATCTTCCAAAAAACTTTGACTTTCATTTTACTATATAATATGAGCATAAACTGAAATGAAGTTTAGGCTTTTTTTCTAGAACTTTGTGATAAATAATTATTTTCTTCTTTTAGCTCCATTTACTCCCATTCATTTAGGACCTATGGCCTCTCAGTGAGTTGCATTAGGTGATAAGGACCGAATGGGCTGTACGTAGAAGGGGGCGAGTCAAAACAACCTTGATGTCAAATGCTCTACATAAAAATATACAAGGAAAACAAAAAAGAAGTTTAAAGAAAGTTTGGGAAAATCTATCAACCCACATCCAGATCCACAAAACTCCAAAAGGACAAGATGCACCAGAAAACATAGTAACCTCCTATAAGAGGATTTTAGAGAGACAAACACATATGATGCACACCTGTCTGTTCTAGTCGTCTGTTCAAACACTTCACTGATAAACCACAGAATTATTTAAAGTAAGGCTTAACAACAACATTTTTATCTCTACTGTCCCTACTCTCAGACATCCTCCCTCACCCCTTCCTCCCACATCAACCATCTGATGAGGTTCTGTCGTTCCGAGCGTCCTTTGACACCATGTGCGATTTTGGCCCCATTTCTCTGACACTACTGGATTTGAAAAGGACAGAGCAGAACCACGCTAATGATGCGGGGAGGGGGGTGATGTGGTTTCCTGTAAGCATCATTTGAAAAGGCCACTCCAAGGACACGTCACCACATGAAGCCTGTCGTGATTTAAACCTGCTCTATAGCTCCAGTTGACCGATGGGGTGGAACGGCCTCCAGGGAGAAGGGGTGTCTACTGGTGTGTGTGTGTGTGTGTGTGTGTGTGTGTGTGTGTGTGTGTGTGTGTGTGTGTGTGTGTGTGTGTGTGTGTGTGTGTGTGTGTGTGTGTGTGTGTGTTGGGGATTATGGGTTGTGAGGTGAACTGGGTGTTAACTGCTGGACGATGAGGGGAGGAGTAAAACTGCAATTCTCATCCATCCACCGATGACTGTTTCCATCACCATCAAAAATGAATGGAATTACATGAAATAATGTAATATTTAATGTCTATGCATGAATCAACTATGATGAGATTCTCCATGGTAACAGGACGATCTATCCTTGTGACATCAAAGTTTTGATCCCCAGGGAGTGGGGTTATAATCCTGAATTCCATTTTGACATATAAATTTTACAAGAGAAAATACGTAGAGTGTCAAAACGATTTTAATCCATCCATCCATCCATCCATCCATCCATCCATCCATCCATCCATCCATCCATACATACATACATACATACATACATACATACATACATACATACATACATACATACATCCACCCTGGGAACATTGTTAGTTGCTCTTCACCTTCTTGCTGTGAGGTGACAGTGCTAACCGCTACATTGCTACCCTGACCCCTTATTGTTTCACACGTATTTCAATCATTCATTCTGTAAGGAACTGGAGCCCATCCCAGCTGACCTTGGGCACGAGGTGCGGTTCGCCCTCGTCACATAGAAACACAAAATACCGACAGTCAATCCAGAGTCATCACTTCTCCGATATCAAATGTTTTTATGATGGGAGAAAACTGGAGAACATGAAGGGCAAGGGTAACCCACTCCTGGTAACCCAGGAGTGGGTTACCCTTGCCAGTTCATGAAGGCAATCACCAAACAGGCATGAGCATCTTACATTGAAATTTAAAAGAA
Source organism: Antennarius striatus (assembly GCF_040054535.1). Taxonomy (NCBI): domain Eukaryota; kingdom Metazoa; phylum Chordata; class Actinopteri; order Lophiiformes; family Antennariidae; genus Antennarius; species Antennarius striatus. The sequence goes on from NC_090790.1 coordinate 16,167,930, forward strand.
AATGTGTCCACTCTTTCCGGTTGACTGTCAATCTCACATCAGTCTCACACAGCACCCGTCATCCCCGGACTGTAGCCCAGAGAAAAGCAGTACACACTGACGTGACGTCAAAGAAACCCAGGCGCTTTAGCTCCATGAGACAATGTGGGTTGAAAAAGAGCTGCAGGGACACACACACAGACACACACACAGATATATACACAACTTATTCATGACAGCTCACAGCAAACACACATTGTGCGAGAGATGCAGGAAGCAAAAACTCTGACAGATTGCATCATTCTTATGTTTCCTGTGATGCCTAAAGGCCTCTCTAACATGTTTGATATTCATGTTTTGGGAGCACAACACAATTGTGTTTACTCTAGCAGAATACACTACTTAAAATCAGTGTGTAACATTAAGAACCAAAAGCTGAGCAGTCTAACAGGCTGTAATGAAGTCCAAATTTAGCTCATTCTCCTCTTTAAACTCCGTAATAAAATGTCTTTTGACATAAATTTATACAACAATCACTTTTAAAAAATGCATCAGATTCAAAAGTCTGTCTCAGGTTCTGTCTGTTCTACGTATTATTTGTGGCTGGCTGTGTTTTTTTTTGTCCCTATCTGACCTAAAGTCCCACATCCACTCTAGTAGAGGAAGGATGAAAGAGAGAAGCTCCAGGATGATTCTCCAATTATACCCGAAAAAAGCAGACAGAATTGCCCGGACAGAATAAAATGTTGCTTAAGGAAACTGGATCAGTCGAAGGAGTTACAAATGGGGTTAGTCATCTCCAGGTTCAGACAACCTCATCCTCTACAGCAGCATCCCGATTATTTACGGTCCACAGAACATTCCCAAACGCTCCCATCTGAATTAGACTGGAACATTTCAGCACCTCTACAAGTGTCATCCAACACACTCATTCATCCTACATCCAAACTCCCTCACTCCACTCCACATCTGTCACTCTCATGTAAATCTATCAACCATTCATTCACCATCTATCTATCCATCCCTGAATTCACTCTCCAGCCTCACCCCCCTCCACATATCCCTCCACAACCCCAGGCTTGTCAGCCCAGTGAGGAAGAGGCTTATGGAGCTTAGTTCTGCAAAGAAGCATCACCACCTACTTTATCCCCCGCCTGATGACTCTGTGGGGATCATTAACCCTTGCATAGGCATGTACACAAGACCCCTTTCTGATGACTCCTGGGTTCAGCTGAGCAGATTTAAGAATAATCTGGTCTTCAGCTCCTCCATGGGTGGCTGAGAGCTTTGACGTCACAGTTTCCTGTGCAGAGGAGGAGGTGGCGTGACAACAAAACATATGAGACTGAAGACTTTCAGAATGCATCATACACAAGTAGGTTGATGGAAGACAGCAGGAGTGAAGAGCCAATCGTAGACATGAGTCACCAGAAACGTGCATGGCACACGTTTTTCTGTGACTTTTTCAACTGGGATTAAAGTTTTCAGCACAGTTTGACTAAAACAGCATCTCTGTTAATCATTCTCAACGCTAGTATTGTCACTTCTTTGTTAGCATACTGATGTCATGATTGAAAGTATCACTTGGACAACCATGAAATGTTTTGATACCCATAATCAGCAGACAATCAATAATCTTGCTTGAAAATGTGGTTTGACTTTTGTGTTTGATGTAAAATGTCTCAGGTTCAGATAATCTTAACTGCTAAGCGTAAATAGCACGGTTTATTAATTCAGATCTCCTTTGGCATGAATTTGAAGTCCAATATTAGCATGTTAATAAGCTAGAACAAGAGGATGAAATCCCTGCGAAATATCTGCATGTTAGCATCGTTACTGAGTTTATTAACATACTCAGCTGGACCAACAGGTCTGTTGGAATCTGAAATTAATTCAGTTTGGGGTTTTTTCTGTCTCATGAACTCAAATTCCACCAGGCATTCTTGAAGCTCCATCTATCCATTTATTCCTCTTCTTTCCCGTTCCCCCTGTTTTTGTTTTTTTTTAACCGAAGGCAGAAAACAAATGAAAGCGCTGTTACAGTTAGCAGCTTGTGGTTATTTGAATGTGCACGCGGATGACAGGAGTGATCTGTATGGAAACAGCAAACGCCCATATGGTGAGTGGTGAGCGGAAATCAGATTCTGTGTGTGTGTGTGTGTGAATACACCAGGGGCAACAGTGAAGCTAAAGCAACTAAACTGAGCAAAACAAACTGCAAACCTCGGGCTGTCTCCCTCTCTTTCTGTCGACTGCTTGTGTGTTGTTGGACCGGAGGAGAACGTTGGTGCATCGTCTGACTTTCAATGAGGAAGTCAGTCACAAGGGTCAAAACAGAGGTGGAATAATGAGGAGAAATGAGGCCAACACGTGTCCTGTGAGAGGAGATGTTGTCATTGACTGAAATTTCATTTTTTAAGCTAAAATTAGTCCTGTTTGAACCTGACAGACCAACTACTGAACCAACACCAAAAGGATGACAAGAAGCCACAACAGGCATAACTGTCTGTTTCAGTTTATTCCGTCAATGGAGTAGCATTTATAGTTTCTCTATATTCTCTAAAAATTGTGCAATTTCCAGAGACTTAGTAATATTTAAAACATTACACAATATGTTAAACCCCAAAAAATCTTATTTCATATTAACTAGAATCTTAAACAAACAACATCAATAGTCCACACCCTTTCAAACTTTGTGTGACCCACCATGTGCTCCCACTGGCTGTGACAACACAAGAGAATGACAGTTCCCATAATGCCAACTGGGCCCTTATGCCATCAATGCCTGCATTAAAAAAAAATATAAAAATAAAGGTTCACTATTAACATCTGTAGAGGTACGGTGCAGAGCCAAGTTGGAATCTGATTAGACAGGCTAGAATTAATCAAATCTCTATTTCAGTCTGTTTCAAGTTTTAGAAGACTTTCCGGACATCTGGTCATCCAATAAAGGTTTCCTTGTAGTACTACAGACATTTAAAAAAAAAAAAATTCTCCAAATATCCTGTAGTCAATGTATCAGCTGTTTTCAAGTATTTGGTGTGTCACATTTTGGAATAAAAATGGTGTATTGTCTATTTAAAACTCAATAAATACATACATTTTTTTAACATGCTCAATACACTTGAAGTCATATTACATGCCGCCACTGAATGGAGCCACTGTATGGGGGCATGCAAGGGACATTTTTCATCAGGAAGATGCTAATGAATGTGTGGAATTATATGGCGGTGTGTCGGACATCTTTGCCCTGAGGCCGCTAAACGGTGTGTCTTGGGAGAGATCATCATAGCAGCCTATAAACGTGTCATAAAAGACTTCTGTCATCAGCTGGGATTCTTATGACACAACACATGAATACACATCTGGATCACCTTCATCCTTCCTCGCATCAAACCCTTCAAGTGTGGCGGTGATGCACGGCTCAGACCACCGTGAATTTGTGAAACGCAGCTGCTGTTTCAGCTGCGCTGAGAGAATTCTCAAGTGCTGAAAATGATCATACCTCAGCTGCCGATTTAAGGTAGAGGAAAGTCAAATACTGTACATTTCAAACGTCCAAATGTTTAAACACCCAAGAGAATGAGACCTTAATGGAAGTAACAGGAAAATGGGATATTCAAGAATTTCAATACGATAATATTATGGATTAGGTCCCAATGGACTTGGCTTCAACCCTGACTCTGATTTATAAGTGTAAAGGCATTTTTTAGAGGCATAAAAATCTATCCAAAAGCACAAAGTCCCCGCTTTTTATTATTATTATGAATATATGAATTAAGTTTCAATCACAAGACCCCCCAAAAAAGAGCAAAATTACCAGAATTATAATATCATGATGTAGGCAACACAGATTGAGGAGTACTAACATGTCAGATTTACAGCGTGTCAATGGGAAAACATTAATCATACTTGATGGGACTGGTGTTGGGGGGGAGGGGGCAGATCATACTAACACGATCATGTGTCCTTGTGAAGATGATTCCAAATGATGTAATAAGTCATTTTACTTGTTTTAAATTTAAGATTTCACAAATGAAACTACTTGTTTCATTTGAAAAGTCATATCAAACCTATTCCCGTGTGAAATGTGTAATTACTTTCTACAATAGCTGCACCATGCATTAATGTGGTGACACGACCGATTCCTGGTCTCTCTCTGCATATTAATGATCAAATCAATACGATCAATTCCAAATTATTATGTTGGGCCATGTTCTTCTTCATTCATGCGTTTCCTGGCTCTCTGCTGCTGACGTGTCTACATCATGAGCGAAGGTGAGGTGAACCTTAACGGAGACGGTATTTTATCAAAGACAAGGAAAAAATAAAAACCCCACAGTTGGGAATATTTTCCCTGAGATCAGCAGGTAGGTGGTGTCGAGCTGGCGTGAACCGTTTCTGCACATTAGCCCCATCAGTCAGCGCCTCAGCTCAGCAGCCTGAATAATCCACCACCCACATATTACAGTCAATATAGCTGATCGGGGGTCAAAGGGGGGCATTCAAATTGGATTACATGGAGCATGGGAAAGAGGAAGAGGCTCAATAAAATGGAATATGGCTGAGGATGATAGACCAAATAAAAAACTTTAAGTATTGCAAATTGATTTCACGGACACTCCGAGCGAAACACATGCATCCTTTCTTCTTCTTCTATGCTTATCCGTTCTCCTTCAGCCTCTGTGCTGACGGTTTCTCTGGAGCTGACACCCTAACCTCCAACAAAGAAGATAAACTTCCCCATTTTATCGTTGTACCTGAAGCAACAGAGTCGTGATAGGTTGGTCCTCATCATGTGACTCCATAGAGCACAAAAACCCAACCCTAAAATCTGGATCATATTTGTATCATTATTGGTTTGATGGTTATTCTAGAAAAACTGAAGTACACACATGAATGTAGTAGTGGATTAGATATATTTGGCTAATACTGACAAAACAACCAACCAACAGACACTGTAGAAAGTAAGGCCGTGTTACTAAACATTTAAACCTTAAAACAGGTAGATATCAAACCTGTCAATCAGGAAACTGCGCTTCTGAAAGCAACAAGTGAGCAAATGACCCAGGTATTTTTAAATCTAAAATCAAACAACAATACACACAAATCAAAAGGTCAGGTCAAACGGTTAGGTTTGAATATCATCACACCATGGATAATTAGCATAACAATACAGAGGTGGAAAAATTTACCTTGAAAATGAACCCTGAAGGTTTAAAGATTACAAATAATTCACATTAATTTACAGAAAACGCCTAAAGATTTAAACAGCCACTTGTCATTGATTGGAAATATATTCCCCATTGAGAGGAGGATAAAGTCTTCATTATTTTCAGTCTGCTTACTTTTTACAGGTGATCGTAGAGCCTAAAGGAAATATATTCTCACAGATAATTTCTTATCTTAATCAATTACAGAACACAAGTTTATTAATATGGAATCATTGCCAATGTTACTTTGAAAAGTTATTCTTAATTTGAATCTATTTTAAAAAAAAGCCTGCAACTTTGGCTAAAAAATAAGCATAGAAAATAATTAAACATGGTAAAAGCTCAGCTCCCCAGACAAACACATAATATGTCATTTCTTGTGATGTAATATCTACTGAAATAACAGAAATAAAAATGCAGCTCAACACAAACATTGCCTGTTCAAAAAGGATAAGGCGTTTTCACTTCTCTCAAGATTCATCTTTGTGTTGTTTAAGATAGATAAAAACGAACTGAAATCATAGAATTTCATTTCAAATTATCTGTTCTCTCTGAAAATGGTATTCAAAAAATAAAACTTCAACATCAAATGAGTCTGAACAATCATAAACTGCCATTGTTCACCTTTTATGTGTCAAAATTTATGTCAAACAGATTTTATGATTAAACCTTTAATTATTATTAAAATTGACATCTCTGGGAAAATATTTGAACTGTTTCTTTAACATAAGCATCATCAGTTAGAAAATTTACTGTAACTTAACCATTGATCTTTGATTCCCAGATTCCTGCCGTGTTAGACTCACATGAAATAAAGTTTGCAGTCCAAACCCTTGAAAGACATTGTCCACCTCAGACTGGTGTTGATGGACAAATGGACAATGTCTTACCTGTGGCTTCCAAACACACGTCTTCCTGATTGCAGCTGCTTCACTGTGACACAAACTGGAACGCCAGCAGCTCCGTCTCTGCATCCAGCATCCTCTCCGGTACTCTCCTCCTCACTGCCAGCCTCCTCGACACACAGGCTCTCGTAAGGACCTCGCTCCGCCTCCCTCCCTCCATCCATCCACTCCTCCCCCATCTCTCCCCCCTTCTCTCTCTTTAACCGAATCCGTCCACTCTCATCTCATCAGCGGAAGATAAAATGGTGATGCCACTATTGCTGGCAAAGTGCACCACAAAAAAAACCAAAGGCTTAAAAATCAGATGCACTCTGTAACTCCTCAAATAATGAGCCCCTCATTTTATCTACTTGTATCTCTATCTATCTGTCTGTCTGTCCCCCCCACTTCCCCACCACCTGCCTGCATTGCACTGGACCCCAGTGCTTGTCCCTGTGGTTGTGGCTCCATGAACTTGACTTACACTTCTTTGTTATTGATTGACCAGGACACCACAGCTCCCAGGATCACAGAGGCACACATTTTCCTCCACCGCATTAAATATTTTTAGGAATTGGAAAAAAGAAGGGAGCGCCGAGCAGAGCCGCTGCTTCTTCACATGGAAAGAGTCCATTTAGCTGGTTCTGCCATCCGGTTAGGACTCCTACAGGCAGCCTCCCTTTGGAGGATTTCTGGGCACGTCCGAACCTGTAGACCAAAACCCCCTGGAGGGTCTGTAGATTTTGTTCACTCTGAAATGGATCAATACATGCGAGAAGTTTCACCAAGTTAATTAAGAGTAAATTCACCCCAAGGCTTCATCTGAACTAAATGTTTTAGACCAAACGAAGAATATTTACAAAAACAGAGACCAAAGAAAACTTTTACAAAATACTAAATGAACATATCTGAGCTTCAATCATCTGATTAATTATGTGATTGATCACATTATTCATCTTCTCATGACCCTTCAGATCAGTCTGGTGACTTTTTATTGGGAGCCACTGGTATGAACTGGCTGATGATGAAACGCTGCCCTCACTGACGCATCAGTTAAAACAATCCAATAATAAAGTCATAATAATCAACCACAGCAAAAAAAATTCACTTCAGAATGAGATCCCATCCTGTAAGTATACATTTTTTATATTTATTTTAAATGATATTGGATAGATCTTTTAGATTACTGTGCTCTTACTTCAGTAAATTGAATTACGTCCTCTCTATAATCTCCCTGCAGCCTCTTACATAATTTTGTGTTGTGGTTTCATTGCTTCTCATTTCACTCTGCCTCTCTGACTGTATACACGCGCTACAAAAGGCACCATGTACTCATGCACCATATGGGAATACTTTCTATTCCATCTATTTTTGGACCTTTACTTTGCCTCCAGCTGAACAGCTGCGCTTATTATGTGCAATACAATACAAATCAAATGGGCCTGCTGCACGGTGCAATTAGACACTACAATGATTACGTAATTCTATTATTCAGCAAACACAGCCTGGAGTCAACCTGAAGCTATTTTACAAGAGCGGTCACTGGAACAACAAAGGCTGTTACTGTCACACTCCTGGAGGGGGTGATGTCGACATGCGAAGTGCTTCTCCATGTCAGAGAATTACAGCACAAGTCGTGAGCAAACACTGATTAATCAACTCCAACAGGCCCAGTTCCTGCCTCCCCAGCCCGGTTCGTACTGCTGTTGCCCTCTTGTGGCAACTTCATGTCTACTCTTTAGTGTTTTGGCCTTGCCTCATGTGACCCTGCCCCATTTCACCACACTGAACACTTCATTTGCCAGATATTTCTCCGGCTCGGTGATCTGCACAAAATTGAAGTTGAAAACCACAAGAAAAAAAATCATGAGATCTGAAATGGATTAAAAGAATTCATGCAGCATAAGGATTCTGATTTCCTTTGAATTAAAGATGAACAGATGACGTAAACCTCCCCCAGTCATTTACATTCAAAATATTGGGAATATAAAAAATTGTTGATATAAGACATTAACATTTAGAATACATAAAGTAGAACTATTCATCAAAACAATTGTAAAAAAAAAATCAAAGAATTTGAAAGAATATTAAATATAAAATTATAAATATTTAGAAAGTTCTGAATGTTTCAAGTAGCAACAAATAATAGAAATCGACAAACTGTGCTACATGTTTGACAGTGACACTACTTGTACATCTTACTTGTGGAATTAATGAAAAATATTAAAATATACTACATCACAGATATACACCACATATTTATTCCCTGTACTATAAATAATAGTCGTATGTATATATTTCCAAAGCTAGAAGGTGATTCTAAACCCATCACCTAAGCTGCTATTGGCACATTTCTAGTTTAATTTGTTTCGGCCACTACAGATTCAGACAGAAAATATCTTCTCTTAGGAAATATTCCTCTTGACCAGATTTGACAGCAAAATTTAACAGGTTCTTACGACACGTGCCATCCTTCTACCAAGTTTCCTGAATGTTCATCAGGTAGTTTTTGAATTGTTAACAGTGAGCCACATGAGGAAATGACCTGATGAGAAGGGGGTGGGACTTTGCGTGTCTGGCCCTTCCCAATGTTTCTCTTTTCAGATAATAAGCATAATAAATGACTGTTTTCGTGAATTATCTTTGTCTCAATCTCCTAGCTGAATGTTAGGCTCTTCAAGCACTGAACTCATGTCATCTTCATTGTACATTGTCCCATGAGTCAAAGAGATTAGGATAAACTAACACTGACCCCCTAGTCAATTCTTAAAGGTCTCCAGATGAGCTTTAATGCAATTATGACAAAACCAGAGACAAAATCGAGTTACTCAAAAAAAAAGGGGTGTTTGGATGTTAATCTGAAGCTACATTGTTTTTTTTCTCTTTACCTTGTTGAAAGGTCATTTCACACAGATTATAAGAGACATTTTTTCTCTCAGCGGACATAAATTGACTTTGTTTGGCTGGGTTTTAAGTTTTCACCACCAGACTATCTTTAAAAACCACACCATTTGTAGGACTTTCGATTTTGAGAAAAGAAAAAAAAAAAGTCAAACTGTATATTCAGCATTAAATGCATTAAATGTTTAAAGTTACATTTAAAAAAATCTGAATGGACAGTTGTGAATACTGTCTCAAACATAACTTTTTTTTGAAAATTTGTGAGAAAACCATGAACTTTGTTTAAAAAAAAAACACACACTCAGACAAACTCTTTCACCTAGTAGTGCAAACTTTGGTTTTAAGGTCTTCTGAAAAGTCTTCAGAGAAACTAGAACTTCCTTCAGATGTGTGTGAATTCTAATTACTTTAAGGCCAACGTCTCTGGTCCACAGAATTTAATGGAATTAGAAAACCTTGCAAAGAGTGAGAGGACAGAGTTGATGTGGCACGAGTGCCATTTTATTGTTATCAAGGAAGTTAACATGGTTAACTGCACTGAAAATCATACAATAAACCTCTTAAGCTTTGTGAGGTCCTTCTCTGAATCACAGAGAAAGCTGTAGGAATATACATACAGTATATTTTATTGGCAAGTAGATATGTTTTAGTAAGTACATTCTCCTCTACCAGGTATTCATGTACAATATACATGTTAAAAAATAGTTTGTTTTGCATTGCGATCACTGTTTTTCCTTTTTTTTCCCGTTCAGGATGAAATAATTCACATTAAAGTGTTATAGGTTCTTGAATGGTGATGGAACTGAAGAGCACTGTTTTTTCATAGCTATCACATACAGAGGCGTACGCATAGAAGGCACTTCTATGCATCTACATTGCTTACATGATCAATGGAAAGCAGTTATATCATCTGGAAGAAAACGTGACATTGACACACATACACCCCCCCTTCAAACACACAAAAACACAAACACCCCACGAAACAATAGACAAATTCAATCTCCAAACCAAATGACGTCTGAACATCGTCGGAGGATGGAGGAGTTGTGACTGGGAGACAAAACAAATCACTGAAGTCATAATTTCTCATGTTATGAACGGAGCTGTTCAATCCTGGATGAGTGGTTGTTGAGAAATGTCCCTCAAAGCCAAAAGGACAGTCGCCCTTTACTCCCCCCTAGAGTCAGTACTTTGAGATCTGAAGGCGTCATGATGCTGAACAAATGTGCAGAAGGCTTCACGAAAAAGTTCAGGTGACACGTTTGAAATAAACGGTGAGGATTCTTCCAAAAAGAGCTCCAGAAATACTGCAGATGATTGTTAGGATGAAGGTAAAAAATTCAACACCATGAGAAAAACACTTTCTTTCTTTCTTGGTCATAAGAGAAGATTCCACTCTCATGTCTGTCTGTAGGAGGCGGCTAACTTAGCTTAGCATTAAGGCTGTAATCACAGGAATCTGTAAACAGCTGGAATCCGCCTGAAGGTGGCAGACATTTAGCCATTTTTACCCTTCTGTTTCTGCTTTGTTTAAACAGATGAGGTGTTAAAAAACCCTTCTTACAATAGCCTGCTTCAGACAGTCAGGTTTGTTTACCTTGAACAAACCAATGGCGGCACAACGGCAACCCATTGTTTGACCTCAGATAGAAAGCGCTCTGACACGAAACACGCCAGCGCTTTGACTAAATGAACCATCTCCATTACATCCCATCCGTTGCCCAGAGGGTAGGGAGATGTTCGACCCCACCCTATTTCCACAGTTTGAAGACCTTCTCTTTTTCGTGTCAGTTGCTATTAGTGGCTTTTTGATTTCCTGGTTGTGGGTGGCATTAAAGGTCACATCCCATCCTGTCTTACCACTGCTACATTTATAAAGACATGGATTTAGCGCCCTTGCCACCTCTGCTGCTGGCCCCTCACCCCTCTACAAAGGTACAATAAAAGCTCAGCTGTTCTGCCTGAATGCTGCTTTCTACTCTTTTCCACCATTATGCTAAGCTACGCTAAACAGCTGTTGACTGTAGCTTTGTATTTAGCTTCCAGACACAAGCGTGGAGTCATCAGACTTTTTTCAAGAGTATTTACGAGCAAATTTCCCACAACTATTCCATTAAATGGGTTACCTTGGTTACTATTAACAGAGAGGCAAGGAAACATTCTCCTGTTTTCATGTGGGTGCATATAAACTACTGAATCCAGCTGATGATCACAGGACATATTAATAACAACAGCGATGACTATTAGCGCCAGAGCTAGAGATGTGTGATTGCTTCCAAAAAACAGTGACTCTTAAAATTAAGTACATGTGGTGCTCAAAATAGGCAATGATACACAAAAGGCATTGTTGTAAAAAAAAAAACAAAAAAACAAAAAACGCCCAAAAATGTTTTTTGGCAGCCGTGCGTCTGTGGCGATGCCTGCAACGGAGTTACACTACACGCTCCCCCTGAAATCTCAACAAATCATCACAGACTTTGACATGCAGGCATGAAACTCCTCTCTGCACCCAATCTTAGATTATCTGTAATCCACCGGGTGAATCGAGGCTCGACTGTAACTGTTAATGCTGCTAAATAAACGTGCAGCAGTAAAGGGCGTTGAGCTCAGGAATGGTTAACTGACAGACACTGAAAGCACTTAAAACCCAAACAACAGTTAAAAGTTCATTCACGCTCTGAACTGCCTGGGTTGAGTGTCTCTTCAAGGCAGTTCTGGCACAAAAACGGGAATTCATGTTTAGTGACATAAACAGTAAATATGGTATTACACAACAATGCCGAGAGTTCTTCATTCAGAATCGTTACTCATATATAACACAGTGAAAATAGACAGTAATCACTGGAAATGTTGCCTATTTTTGTCCACAAATAAGGTCTCGTCTCTCGATGTTAAAAGGCTTAAATAGAGACTTTTAATTGGCTGAGAAATGTGGATAAAAATCATTTTGGCACAGGCCTATTTTGTCAAAAATCTCCTCACTTCCAACTACAGACAATCTACATAATCTTCCTTTAGTTAATTAAAAAAAAAATAGAAAAAAGAGATGAGCAAAGGTTAGCTCGGTTTTCCCCTCCGAGGATAGCGTTCGCTGTTTGCAGCCCTTGTTGGAGGTGGCATTTACAAAAGCCAAACTGTGGTTTAGCTTCTCAAAGGCTCTTCTGATGATCACAGTGGTTTAGAACTGGAGGGAAAACGTTCCTGTAAAGATGAGTGACACCAGGAGGAACCCGGTGTCTGGTCTCTCTTGCGCTATTTTTTTTTTTTTTTTTTAGTGTGTTTCCATTGTTCCATGTTATTATGATAAAGTCTCAGGCGTCACGGTATGGCTGGCAAAAAAACCCCAAAAAACCCAAAACAGGTCAGGCATCAAGATCCTGAAAGAGACAGACAGAAAAAGAAAATTAGAAACGTGGGACTCTTTCCTGGCAATTCTAAAATACCTGATCGCCTCACCTGAAGGCCTAGAGGTGATGCTTTATTCCTTGGTTTGCTCATTTCAGATTTGAATTAAACTTCATCAGTTTTGTTATCTGCTGTTTGAAGTATCTCTGAATTGAGACCAATATACTCTATGCTGATAAAGTTTCACATCAGAGCACCCCTTTAATCGTTACAACAACCAGAATCCAGTTTCAGACAGAGGAGTGGCTTGGAATTTGGAATTCTTTTTTTCCATCCCTAACTAGGATGTGTCATCAGGGTGACTTGTTGGTTTGTCAGCAAGATTACTTTATAGAATTCTAAATGGCAAAAGGGACAGGACAGAACCCCAGGAATTTTTATCCCATGCCATGAAGAGTGAGGATCCATGGAAAGGTTTTGTCTGTCTCGTAAATCTGATTTAGAAACAGCTTAAGCTGAATGAAACTTGTGGCGTTTTAATAAAGTTTTGTAGATTGAGCTCAAAACTTTGAGTTATAACCCTCAATTTGCAATTTTCAAATAGAAACACTCAGTCACGTTGAAGCTTTCCGCTAACGTAGCTGCTTCCATACTGAACTAACATCATGGCATTTTCACCTTAAATATCCATCGTCAGTGTTTGACATCATTCTAAAATGTTTAAATAAATTCTTTACTTATTTTACCTGGAACTGATAAAGCACAGGGGTCAAAGGTCAATCTCATCTGTAGCTCTTCTGTTGCTGCATCAGACCCACGTTCTCATACACTCTGGAGCTGTCCTCCCTCATCCTATCGATAAATGCAAACACTTGGATGAGAAACTGCACACCAGAATCGTACTGGGGATGCGAACCAGTAAAAGCAGCCCATCTTACTCTGTACAGGTGGGAGTAGGAATGGGCGTGCAAGGAGGCAAAGGGCTCTGCTCTCCTCCAGTCAGGTCTGACAAAGAGTACTTAATGTTGGTGTATTCGCGACCTTTGATCTTGCTTTTCTGCAGATGAAAAAACAGACGACGGTTAGAGACGAGGGCAGAGGCCAAGCAGAGGCCGTTAAAATGTTTCCGGGTGCTCACCTGCTCCTCCTCGATGCGCCTCTGCAACGTTTCTATGTAGTGCTGTACGGCCATGTAGATGAACCTGTACTGCGCCTCGGTCTGCACCATCCCAGAGCGCTGAGAACGAACCATCTGGATGGTCTTCGGAACGTCAATGTCGCAGTCCACGCCTGAAAAGCAGCATTAAACCATTAAATAAACCTGGGCAGATGTATTCAGATCATGTGTGTGTGTCTGGGCGTTTACAGAGTCCCAAATGGGGCGATGATGTCTACTCACCTTTTTCTCTGATCACATCTATCAAGATGTCGATCACTATAAACGTTCCTGTCCTCCCAATCCCTGCACTAAAGAAGAGGACAGAAGTGTTCAGGTGTTTGTTGCAAACGACTCGGCTTCTTTGTTTCACTCTTCGAATCGTGTGCGCACCTGCAGTGTACCGCTATCGGTCCGGCGTCCAGTATGCTCTCCTGTTTCAGGTTGACCTCTTCTAAGAAATCCAGCACACCACCGGGGTCAGTGGGGACGCCGTGGTCCGGCCAGGCTCTGAAGTGGTATTGCCATACTGTCCGTTCTGTGTTCCCCTGGAAACGCACAGGAACTGTTAACCTAACAGCTTCAATGAATACAGGATGAGAATACTCATCCAGGTAAAGGTGATGCAAAGCAGGGTCACGGTGAGCACGCCCACCCCCCACCTACCTGTCCAACTTTGGACAGTTTCAGTTCTCTTAAGATGTAGTCGTGAGCAGCTGTCTCTCTGACATTGCGAACCCGCATCGCACCGTACTCCTTCAGCGCTGACATGTCCGGCCAGTACTTCACACACTTACTCTGGTGAGACACAACATTCACACTATCAATGTTTTTATATCCCACACTCACAGTTTTAGTCATTCCACATGAGATTCTCACTGCTCCTAAGCTGGAACAAGGGTTACGTCACATCTTTCTGAGCACAAATCAGACGGTCAGAATTAGTTTAGTACAAATTTAATTAAACCACACAGTAAAAGGTTTCTTTTTTACTTTGAGATCGTTGCTCATTGGGTCATGAAAACTCAATGCTACCAAAGGAAACGTGATGTAAACGGAAGCTTTGAATGGCTTAAGCCAAAAGAATGCTTTGGATCCAGATTCCCCAGCGGCACTGATAATTTGCTAATTTAATGCATCTTAATTTTTGATTATTGTCATATACAATAATGCCTCGCTTGTTCATGCTTCAAGATGCATGGCTTCACTACATCGCAGATTTTTAGTAGGTAGTCACATGATACAGTACGCACATGCTCTTGGCTGACAGCATCCAGAAATGCGCTGCATTCCGAGACTCACGGAACTCAGCGCACTTCCGTGAAACACAAAAGTGCTTTAAACAGTCTATAAGACTGTAGGAAAAGGTAATACAGATATAAGGTGGTTTAATATCAATATGGGGAAGGTTCATAAACATTTAAATTTCTGTAAAGAAGAAAATAAATAGTTTGTCGCTACATCGCAGAATTTCGTTTTTTGAGGGTGGTCCTGGAACGCATTAACCACGAGTAATGAAGGATCACTGCAAACAAAACCACAAATTTCTTTGACATTTATAGAAATACATAAAATAATTGAATTAACTGTTGTGTACATTTATTTCAATCAAAAAAATCAAGTTTAGTTACAATACAGTTGGTGATAGACTTTCTTCTGTTTTTTCATTTCACAGAATCACAATTTGCTTGTTCAACAAAACCACTACAAGTGAAGTGTTCGAACCGTTTTGCTCACCTTTCCCCTCTCCACCTCTTTGGTGGTCATCACGATGACCCGAGAGTTCTCCTGGAACACCATCCTCCAGAAGTCACTGATGGTGTTCTGCAGACAGCCCTGAGTGGCGATGTAGCTCTTCTTCAGCTTGGTGCTGTTACACTTAGAGTCCAGCTCCGGCTACACGCACACACACATAGATACACACACTGGCTCAACACAGAGAATGACTTTCACACAAAATCTAGTACAGAATAAATGACGTGTGTCCCTGAGGATGAAGTGAGTTTACCATGACAGCAGATACTACCATGATGATATTGGCGTTGATGTAGTCAGAACCTGGCTCATTCGGGTCCCTGTCGTTCAGCACCACACGAGTGTGGTCGACTGGAAACAAACACATTGAGTTGTCTTTTTGAAATCCTTTCAGGCGAAACCAGTTTCCATTGAATGGATGTCACAATTAAATGTTTCTCACAAGGCAGAATGTTCTTGTATCTGTTTTTGTTCTTGTTCTCCGCTCTCTGGCCCTCCTTGCGGCTGTAGAGCAGCTTGCACTCTTGCTGCTGCAGCGTCTGGGGGGAATAGAATAGAGGAGAGTAAAATCTCGTCCTGATGTTGCACGCTGGGCGTCCGTAAGGGGAAGAACACAGAAGGATGGCTGTGCCTCACAATGACGCAGCAGAACTACTCACTTCAAATTCCTCCCAGAAGCCCTGCTTGACTTTGTCTGTGGCCTCCGCCAGTTTGCTCAGCTCCCGGACCCGACTTTCAATCTCTGCGGCGTTAATTCGAGTAGTGTTCAGAGGCTGTAAAGAACAGGAATCAGCGCAGAAATGACCACCAGGCAACGCTGCTGCCTCGGCCTGCAGTAATAAAAATGAATTTTGATCGCTGGAGGTACCTGTTTGAGCTGCAGCACTGTGCCCAGAGTTTCCACCATGGGGTTCTTTTTGTAGTGCTCTACCAAGTCTGTGAGGGAGTCAAACTTCTCTCCACCACCCACATCGTACTTTAGATCATGCTGAAGAAGAGGAAAACAGATTGACAGAGGAGTCACACCAATATGACCGACCCAGGGTTCGGCCAAGTAGAACAAAAATGATAATAACGCAGCATCGTCTGCATATAGTAGATAATTTATACAAATGTACTGAGTGACCAGTACAATCACGTGGCAATGATCATTTACCCTCCCTGTTTACAGCTGACGATCTCCTCTGACCAGAACACAAGGAGTTTCCAGACTTCATTTCATCTCCACTACTAGCAGATACTTTTGGTCGATATTATATATCTTTGATTTAAGATGGGCTTAAGTTGGACAAGTTATAACTGTTTTTGAACCTATTTTGGAGCTAAATTTTAGGTTAGCTGGGTGCCGTTTGTCATGTACTGCAAAGGTGAGAGCAAAGAAACCAACGGATCATTGTTGGCTGAACTTCTGGTATTGTGTCATTATTTTTCACTGTATTTCAACATCTCAAAAATGCCAAACAAGAATAGTGCTGTGAGAAAGAAACAACTGTAAGGAGGTGTGTGTTACCTGGCAGCGGATCATGACATGAGTGACTTTGGGTTTGCTGTCGCTGCTGTCCGTCTTGTCGTCTCCGGTGCGGACAGAAAGAACAAAGTCCCCCGGATGACTCTGGCTCTCTCTCACCAGGAAGCTGCCATTCTTGCCTTTTTCCGTCAGTAACTTCTCAGCCTCCCTGCCTGACAAGTGTCCGTGGAACCATCTGATGATCGACAGACACAGAAACAATCCGTCACATCATGACTCTAGGACAATATGCTACACCAAATATAGCATTAAGTCATTCCATTTGTCTCTAAACTATAAGATAGCTACGCTTCTGCTGCTATTTCCTGTTTGCAGGTGCAGAAACACCTGAGAAACACTGTCCAGCTAATGACTAATGATGAAGTAAAATTGAGGATTTCACCAAAATATGTATAAAATACATTAATAACTTAACTTCAAGCAGTTCGCTTTGCAGCGCTTTCACAAAAGCATTTCATAAAAAAGTTATTCCAAGTTTAGTCAAACCCCTGATTTACTTTGCGCTGCTTATAAATTTTTTTTATTGGATCATGTTCTTCTTTGAGCAGCTGAGACTTAGATTGTGTCTACGACCATTAGGATGTTTTCAGCCTTAAACTAATTCCAAAAGGATCTCAGGCGATCATCTGGTAAAAATTTGTCTCTGTGTTCCAGCAATAAAACACACAATCTAAAAACAAAAAGTAAGAAGATCCAG
This sequence comes from Antennarius striatus, assembly GCF_040054535.1. NCBI lineage: Eukaryota > Metazoa > Chordata > Actinopteri > Lophiiformes > Antennariidae > Antennarius > Antennarius striatus. The sequence continues at coordinate 16,185,388 of NC_090790.1, forward strand.
TGTGGTGGCTCACCTCTCTGAGGTGGGGTCTGCACAGTTAAGCGGGTACTTGAGTTCAATGACGTCTCCGTTTTTCTCTTTCAGCTGCCCGTGATGCTCCATGTAATACTGCACCAGCTCCGCCAGGGTGGCAAACTTCTCCCCCCCATACAGGTCGTAGAAGTCTCCAGTGTTTTGGATCTTGATGTGAGTGACGGCTCCATTCCGCCTGAAGACAAAGACATTTGGATAAATGTTCCCATCAGAGTCACACGGCACGCTCTGAGAGGAAGCTTATGTTGGGAATCAGGGTCTACCGTCGGTGCTGTTTAAGACGCTGAAGAATTGTGGATTTTCAGGGATTGATATAATGATGGAATTTTCTTTGAAAAGGCTGACTGATCCACCAGTTTTAAATTTATAGAAAACAGAATTACTGTTGATCTGAGCAATAAGTCAATGTAATATATGGCTAAAAGAAGAATACATCACTGAAGATCAAACTCAGAGCGATAAATAGTTTTTGTCTGATACTGCATACTGATCTGGAACCGATCACTGGACGAAAAGTAATTAACAAATCTGGAACTGATCAAACTGAAGATCAAGCCGCTAGGCCCAAAACAATTTCTAAAATGTCAAATACAGTCTGAAAATCATTAATTCGAGGATCCCTATTGTTTGGGAACCTCTGAGCTGTTCTGAAACACGGCTACCCCCCTCTGAAAGCTCTGCTTTCTGGATTCCTCTGTCACCACCAACTAAATGGACCAGGGACTATCTGAATGAAGGCTGCAGTAAAATATCTTCATCAATTTTTCCTTCAAAGTTTCTCTTGGATATGGTGACTTTAGAATATTTCTGTATTTGTCTCTTGTTTTCACCGTTTAAATGTTATGTATTCATGATCAGAAGTATGATTATAAGGATTGAACCAGCATAATGCTGTCTAGATTTTCCGCTGATGTTAGCTGGCCAATCAGTGTTGTGTTTGTTGAAATTCATGCAAGCGATTCGCCGTAATCCCACAGAATTATTCAGCATATTATAGCTAGTGCTAACTAATGTGAGCATTGGATTAAATATGCAGGGGAAGAATAACAAAACGTTTCAACATTTTTGGGGAGGAAGGAAGAGGAGATGGAAGAGGATTAATCATTAAATTTATGATTTAACTTCCAACTGTACATTTTTAAATTCTCCTCCGACAAGAAATATTTACCCTTAAAAAAGATATATTATGTTTTAATTATGTTTTTTATTATGTTTCTATATAAAATATTCTTTATTTAGTATTTTGCTTTTATATAATATCACCAGATTCTTACCAACACATGGCCCAAGGCTCTCTATTTCACAACACAAAGAGTTCTTTTGTGAAAATATTCAAAAGAAACAACACTGAGACCAAAATGTCAAATGGAAGGAAAAATAGACTGTTTTGTGACACAAACAATGTTGAGTCATTGTAGGTGACCGCCATTATACCAGAGAATAGAAAGGAGAACTTAAGGCAGAAGTGACGCTCAGTACCGTGTAACTTCAGAAGATTTATGGTTAAGTGTGGCAGAATGTGCACAAAAAGAGACAGACGCGCTGGTTTGAACCAGACGGGACGAGTCTCCCTGCAGAGACTGAGCGTGACTTGCTTTGTTTCCAGAGGAAGTAAATATGGTGAGAGACGAGAGGCTGTCCAGCTAAAATATGAGACCATTACAAAAATAACATCAGCTTCATCAGCTGAATAGAGATAATGATACTTCATCTTAAAAACAAGCTCTGGGATAAAACCTCAAACTTCTTTTCATCAGTAAAATTGTAGTTTTACAGCAAAGATCTAGAGCATCATTGACCCGTCGTCTCTTAACAACATTATTTATGTTTGAGATGCAGGACTCAGTGTGTCAATAGTTGTCTGTCCGAACATCCACACAGAGAAACATTATCCTTCATTTGGAGTCGTCTTTGTGTCTGTTTGATGAATGTGAAAAATAAATACTCGTTTTAGTTCTGGTCTGAGCTCCAAACAGGCTGCAGTCAACTGACTGTTATTACCATTCGTCGATTAGCGTATTAAACTATCAATAAAATATCTTCAAAGTTCTTTTTTTGACCAATCAAAACACGAAGACTTGTCATAAATGACAAAGGAAAGCCGAAAAAAAGTGGAAAAGCCTGAAATTAAATTTATAAAATTTGAAGTGAATTTTTTGTTGATTCTTTTGTCGGCATACACTAAGAATTTTTTGTGTGCTAAATCTTCTATGCAAATTTTTTGTGTGCTTGTGACACACCAGATACACTCCTGCTTTGTTCATAACGAAGAGAAATCACGAGATATCATAACCTGAAAAACATTATCTTCAGGCTGATTTAGGCTACCGACTCCTTGCTTGTTCCACCTGTATCCCCCCCGCCCCCCACCGCTGACATCACCAGCTCAGGTAAGGTAACCATCCCACCCGTCTCTATGCACAGTGTTTCCTCAGCTAATGTTTTGTTAAATGGAAGACTAATGGAGAGGAAGGAGTAGTGAGGCAGTAGCAGACCGAATATGACTAATGACCAGGTTATAAAAAGACATTTATATATATATGATGCTTTTCATTACCACCCCCCCCCCATTTTATCTTAAAGTTACATAACTCTGTTGAAAGACTTTTCAATTCAAAGTGGACGCTGATAACAAATATCCTGAAATATCAGGCTCTATTAAAAGCCTTTCTTTCTTGCACACCCACAGAAGTCGAGGCGACAACTTTAAAAATAAGGGAACTCAATATAAACATGAAACCAAAGCTCTGAGAACAGTCTGTGCTGAAGTGGTGGCTCTTTCTGTTAACAGTCGCCCTGAAGATAAAGCAACAGAGAGCACCACAGAGTTTATTCTGAGGCTTGAAAGTGTTGACACAGTATCATACTGCATCCTGTAGTGTACGCTGCATTGTACTTACCGTACCGAGAGGGTAAAGTCTCCTGGATTACTCTTACTGGGTCTGGCTAAAAAACTCCCATCAACTCCTCGAGTCAGCAGGAGGTTTTCTGCCTCCACGCCTGTGATGTTGGGGTGAAACCATCTGAAACAGATGTAAAACAATGTTTACTGTGGAGTATATGGCTAGGTCGTAAATTTTACTCTTTACTATTCAATGTATTTACTTTCAGTCACTTTATTTACTGTTCAACAGGAGTTGGCGGAACTTAAATGATCACCCATTTTTTGATTGACTTTTCCCAAAAACATCTCAAAACGCAATACATGGATTCAGATTACATTTAGTGCTGGAGTAAACCAAGGAAGAAATTACTCGATTCTCATGCCAGACATGGATCCTGGAGGACAAAAAGCCCTGCTTCCTGAGGCTTTTATGACAATTTATTAATATAATGAAGAACAACAATAATGATATTAATCAAAATGAAAATACCTACACATGGAAAACAAAAGCTGTCAAATTTATATGAATAGAGCTATAGAATCTATATGTACTGGGTCACGCTACATTAATAGAGAGGGGTAGAGACATGACACTACCACTGATATGTAGCTGAGATTACAATGGATTTATGTATCTGCGAATGGTAAGAATTTAGAACTTGATTTAAAAAGATATCCAACATGATGGGAATAATAACTCTTATTATTAGTTGATAATAGTTTTTGAGGGTCAAGGAATCAGATTGTATTATAACAATAAAGAATGAGCCAGAGCCAAAAAGAGTGACATCATGATGATCATCATCATAGTGTGAGCTATCCCTGGTGCACGATGATAAAACCGTTTGGTGGAGCTGGTTTTGGCAGAGGAATATGTTCTCTGAGAACAAGCTAACATTCTGCATCTGAATGCAATCCAATAAACCATTATACAACATTGTGACTACATTATTTAGCATTTCTGCTGTTTAATGTGGTGCATGTGATAGATACAAAAACTGTTGTTTCAACATAACTACGCCCTTCAGCTTTATTGATCCCAAGGGGAAATCCGTCTTGCAGCCAAACAGACCTGAAAAAAATGTACTAACTCACTTTTGCTTTGTGTTCAAACATCTAAACACACTTTAAACCAGATCACCAGCTAGCTTGGGCATTTCCTTCAACTTTTCTTTCATCCTGGTTGCAATTTAAGTCTCCTATGTGTTGCAGACGTGCAGCTCGACCAGTGTCCTTACACTTCTTTTAGGTATATTCCAAGGTTTTAAAATGGTGCTCATACTTTTCCCAGTTTCACAAAACCTTTTCTTTTTGTTAAAATTAGTCGCACTTCTATATATTGGGCAGCTCTGAGCTGACCACCAATAACCAGGATGACATTACCAGGTGGTTGTCAGTCTGAGGAGGAGGTTTACTTCTAGAATCAATACTGAAGGAGGACAAACTGATTACTGTACTTTTAACATGATGGATCATCTGAGATCTCTATTATGTTGTTTTTAATCTCAAATTAAATTAATTACTGACTTCTTTATATCGTCATGACACAAACTGCAAATTCAAACTTGCGACAAAAGCCAGTGGCGCGTTTTTGAATCCCTTGAGTCCACATTCAATCAATCTGTCCACTGTTTGTTTTCATAATACTAAAGGACGCTTTAAAGTCTATCACAGACCATAGAAATATTCACCTAAATAAAAAAATCATTCATTTTCCCACTCGGTTTATGGTGGTAGTAATCCTTACCTCTTACTCTAACTTTTAGTTTTACACTGGTGCAACATTAGCATTGTTTACTACACTGAACATCTTCTGCTTGGGCTCTTAACATTAAGTTGCCGGTGAATGCTAAATGAAGCAGTCTTAGGCTATATTTTCCGCTATCTTTTTTTTTTTTTAATGCTTTTTCAGAAACGTTGGCGCTCTCTGAGTTTGTTTACGAACACACCAGCATCCAAACAGCTGAGTTGGGTTAAAGTTAGCTAACGCAGCTAACACAATCAGCAGACATTGTTTTCCACACAGACTCCCTTACCTCCGAGATGTCATTTTTGCGTTCCTCACTTCCTCGCTGGCGGTTAGCAGTAGCTAAAATTAGCTGGCTAACGTTTCCGACGTTTCTGCTTCAATCACGAAATAAAGTGCTTCATCGGTTCACACCCGGTCAAACGGGCACCGAAATCAACGCATCGAAACTAATTTTTAAGAGCGTGCGTTACAAAAAGTCTCTAGGCCTCGGCCCGGAGACTTCAAAGCTAGTCGGTTATTGGACGTCACCAAACATGCGACAAAAACAGAGGATGCACGGATTTGTTCACCGTAAGCGGCCGTTCCACGGAGCTGTCGAGTCTCTATCAAACACAACCGTGGAACTCGGGCCGTCCGGCAAACAGTGTGACAAAAAATTAAGAAATCCTACCACTTTCCTCCTGCGCATGCGTATTGCTAGTTTATTTTACGACTACAGCGACGCAAGCGGATAGCGGCGGAGAGCTTCTGGAGAGAGTTCAAGGACTCTCGGCGAAAGGGTTTTTAGTTGGCCATCATCAAATACGAACCAAAACACTGCGAATTACACCGCTAAATATTGATCTGTAATAAATTTTCCTTTATAAAACCAATTAAAAAAATACTAATAACTTTGGAAGTGTCATCTTATTCTCTTTCACATTGGAGTTTAACATTTTCCTATGCTCGGTTTTGTTTAATTTATCACAAGACAATAATCCCCGTTGTTAACTCAGTTAAATAATCTGAAAATGAACAAATCCGTCTGCATTTGAAACGACTGAAGGTTTGACCTAAATAAATCTGCGACTTCAGACTTTTAAAATCAAAAGTATACCCCATGCTGAGAATATTAATGACACGCAATATGTTATATAACTAAATGGTGTCATGTCAGTGTCTCCACAGCCATACCTTGGCAGGTATTTGCTTTAATTGGTGTGTTGCAGTGACAGTAAGAGTGCATTGATTGTAAGAGCATATTAATCACAAGCAGCAGACATTCAAGCACAATGATTTGAATTGTGGTCTATGAAACAAATGTCAAACTGGTCTAGTAACGAATACATCGTCCAAAAATGACAGGTAATTATCTTTTTTGTGTGTGTTTAATTTAGCATTTTTTCTTTAAACAAAAGTGGGTGGTTAGGTAATTATGCTATATCTCCTAGATAAAACCCTAAGTATCTCAAAGTATTTAAACCCTCTGCAATTTTTTTTTGTATATTTCATTTATAATTTGATGTAATAAATTAGGTGGTGGGGCTTAGTAGATAAAATGAAATACTGTATGTTTTCACTTTATTTTATTTGCGCATAGTCTTAAATTTGGCCCTCGGTGTTGGCCGTTTAAGCCCGTACGTGGCAGTCGCAGAGCAAGTACACATTAGCAGCCTCGGCTGATGCGGCTGCTCTTCTGCAAGAATTCACTCGTAGAGATAGACATCGAGTGTTCCCACGGTATATACTAAAGAAAGAACTGTCTTTATATCTTCAGACTTGGTGTGAAATCCGCAGTAAAACAGTTGAAACATGTTTACCGTGTCGGAGCTGGTTGTCTTACTGGCCGTCTTGTCTGCCACTGCGTCTGGCTACTTCGTTAGCATAGACGCCCATGCCGAGGAGTGTTTCTACGAGCGGGTTAACTCCGGCACAAAGATGGGCCTCATGTTTGAAGTGGCCGAAGGCGGATTCCTGGATATCGATGTTGAGGTGAGGAAGTTTTCAGAGAAACGAAACCAGCAATCGAACACGTGGGGATTTATGTTTTTTAACTTGAACTTGCTAGAATGCTACCAGGGCCTCTGCTAACATTAGCTAGCGCCTACTACGTTTCATTTAACGTTAAGAAGGACTGGTTGATGCGCATGTTATAGTTAAGTAACTCAGAATCAAACCATTCCAAATTTTGGCTCAAAAAATTTCATGTTTCTGTTTATTGTGCGAAATTTGACATAGATATGATAAAAACTTTAAAGGAAGTTCAACGTTAGCTTTGATCTTGCTTTGAGATGCTGCTGACATATGTTACAATGGTCCCCTCATGACATTGTTCTTATCCAGCAGTGTTGTATACACTGATTATTACATCCTGCTTTCTTTGTAGATAACAGGACCTGATGGCAAGCAGATTTACAAAGGTGACAAAGAGTCCAGTGGGAAATACTCTGTTGCAGCACATATGGACGGCACCTACAAGTTCTGTTTCAGCAACAAGATGTCAACCATGACACCAAAGATCGTCATGTTCACCATTGATATTGGAGAGGCCCCTAAAGGCCAAGATATGGAGACTGAAGGTACATAAAGGGTGTTTGTTTTGTGGTTTCCTCCGTATATAGAAATTATTTCTCATAGTCAGCCTTTGCTTACTTGCGTCAATCAGAGTGCAAACCATTTTCTTTGTTTCTGATGAGTTCTTTCCCTTTCTGACTTTGTTTTGGACACTCTTTTCCTCTTTAGGTGGTGACAGCTGGGATGGTAGGGACAGGGCAGGCTATGGCTAAACTGCTTTTGTGAAATAGACTTTTGGATTTGTGATGCACTGCAGACTTTCTAACCGTCGTGGTTTCTGTAGTGTAAACTAATATCCTATTTTTATATATGAGGACTTCAAAACTCATTGTGAATGGTCTGACTGTTTGCACAGTGAGAACACAAGGATTTCTAAATGCCTTCAATCATTAAGCAGCACCACCTGCATCATGTGTCACAATTGCAAAACTGTTGTGCATGTGTTGCATATTTCATGCATGTTTTTGTCTTTTTGCTCAGTAATTGTGCTGTGGCTTATAGCTGATAATTTTGTCTTTTGCAGCTCACCAAAACAAGTTGGAGGAGATGATCAATGAGCTGGCTGTGGCCATGACGGCTGTGAAGCATGAGCAAGAGTACATGGAGGTTCGTGAGAGAATACACAGAGCAAGTGAGTACTTAAACAATAAAAGGGACAATAACAGTTTGGTAATTTCTGGCTGTATTTTCAAACACTGCTCTTTTTTCCCTTTCCAGTCAATGACAACACAAACAGCAGAGTGGTGCTGTGGTCATTCTTCGAAGCTCTGGTTCTGGTGGCAATGACACTAGGACAGATTTACTACCTGAAGAGATTTTTTGAAGTACGGCGAGTGGTGTAGTAGATTAGTGATCCCTCTGTTTCCTCCACTGTTTTCTCCAACATCAAGACAAGTTGACACTCTTGGAAATGAGTCTGCCAGTTTTGAGTAAAGCCTACATTTGATTGGATCTCAGATGTTTTGTTCTCCTGTTACTCGTTTGATTCCGTCTGAATAATATAATGTTTGTTCAGAAGGAATTAGCCGAACAATTCTTGGCTAGATTTCAAGTTTCCACTGGTTTTTATGTTTTTCTTTTTTTGTTTTGGTCAAGTACTGTTTGATAAAAGTACCCTTTGCTTGCCAGTACAGTTTTGGCTGTGTGAATGACTGTGAGACTCAATTTCATTTTAGGCAAGCAGATGGAAAAGATTTAGAGATGCACATAAATGGAATGACATGTGTGGAGTAATCAATGGAGAATGTAGCCCTTATAAGATACAAATGGGATCCTTTCTATGATTAAAATGGTAAACAAGAAAAAAATGGATTTTGTTATTGACTCGGATGCAGGAAGTTTATGTCTAAGCTTAAGCAGACACTGTTTTGACAAATGTGTGATACCTGGAAATTATAATAACGCTCTCAAATACCAAATTGCACTCTTTTTTCATTAATATCTGAAGGATTTAACTGCAGCTGGTCCTCAAAGGAAGCTGTTCTTTGCTCTGTCAATTCGGAGAGGTCCATGTCACAAGGGGTTCAGCAGATATTGTTGATAAAACTGCAACTCCTCATGTAGTTCAGCAAACAACACCTGATGGATGATGGGTTCAATCTTTAAAGACTAACACTTTGATTCAGCAGTAAGATCTCTCTTTAGACTACCGCTAGAGCTCAGCTTTAAGAGTTGAAGCAGCCTAGAGGTCGAACTACAGTACTTGGAGTGTAGAAGAATGGTGAATTACATCGATTGAGGCTGGGTGGGTGGATTTGGTGGGGGTCTGACACCTAATGACTGCTGTGTGCTTTAGTTGCTTCAGTTGCTTCTGTAGTTTTTTTGTTGGGGATTTTAAATTATGATTGTAAACAAATTTAATTGTTTGTTTTTCCCATAGCATATCCTGTGACATGTAACAGTGTGGCTGATGCATTTCACACGATCTTTTTTACTTTTTTCTGTTCCATACACTGTAAAAACATGCAAGGCAGTGACTGCACATCTGCAACGCCCTAAGTTGCATGTCATTGAATAGAGATGTTCCGATACAAGAAATGCTCCAATACCTGTGTATGTAAAATGTATATTACTTTTTTAACAGCCATATTCAATTAATCCTTTATCATTAATGTTTGTCTAATGTCCTGGCTCCATTCAAACCCTTGTACAAAAAAAGTGGAATCCAGTTTGTCGGTCACAACTCAACCCACAAATGTCACCTATTGTCTACTTGTACAGCTGTACACAATGTTGCTTGGAAGTAGCCGGCTCTTCTGTTTGTGGGCTGGAAATCATTTGGTACCTGATTGTTATCTAGTCTCCAAGGGGCATTTTAAGCTGTATCAAAGGCATTACTTTTTCTGGTATCGGAACAGCCCTATTGCTCGATATGCTCCAGTTTTGTATTAAAAATAATCTTTGGTGAGGTCAAGCAGGTACACTGCTCTGTACACAGTCCTCCTTTTTGTGATTAAACAAAATCTGATAAATCTGTACAAATGTAGACTGGTCGTCTGTGGAAAAATGCCCCAAGTTTCATAATAAAGACAATATTCTGTATGATTATTTGCATGTCTTTATGAACACACGGTAAAATCAAATTACTGAAGATTTTGACAGTACATTTTAGAATTGAGTGGTTCTTAAATGTGTTTAAGATGCTTCAGCGTTTTACTCAATATAAGGACAGTTTTTACTCTAGCTGTAGATTATAGTTTATCATAGTCAACTGATGAAACCTATTATTTTGAAATGAAGATTACACCACAGCAATTTATAAAGTAGCAGAATTAAATTAAAATTTTGCACATTGCATTATTACAGCAATTAAGACAGGCAAAATTCAACTTTCTTGTAATTTAATTAAATCCTTCAAATTTTATCAAGATGTACAGTCAAAATTGCTTCCCTGGGGTTCATATGTTTGTTCATAAGCCGATTGACATTACATGATGGAAGCATAGGTTAAAAACTCACATAGTATTGGACCGACACCTGAAGTTGGATTCTCAAACAAACGTTAAAATAAACCTTTATGAAGTTTTTATCTGAAGGTGTTGCTAATACTCCAGCTTCCAGCAATTATTGAAGTACTGTACTTCAAAGCATCAGCTGACCATGTCATGGTAGCAGAGTTTGAATCGACACAAGGAGAACCCATTGGATAATTGGACTTAATTATTCATGAACTCATTCTGTTGCAGGCAATACGTATTAAGGATATTTTGCATCTAGCTGTTTAGGTCTATAAAATGACTATGGAACTAACTTCAAATCACAAATATAAGTGTGCCTGTAGTCTATATTTAAATAATTACACCTTAAAATTTACCCTTGCGGATTTTATGTGGAATGTGAGTGTTCATACTGCAAAAGATCCACCTGCTTTCAATCTGGATGGGCTAAGAATAGGATCTTGCTGCTATTTTGAACGCAGCCTTAGATAGAAACCTTCTTGTCAGTGGACTCGGTTGTTCAGAATCAACACCTTCCAAGCCAGGTGGCTTGACTATGGGCAACCTGACATCTAAAATTCAAAAAATTAATTGTCCGTTGTCGGCAGGATTCGAACCTGCGCGGGGAGACCCCAATGGATTTCTAGTCCATCGCCTTAACCACTCGGCCACGACAACGATAGTAAGACGGGAAAGTTCCTACATCTGGACCATAAAAAAAAAAAAATCTATTTTGTGACATATTAGTCATTATGTCTATTTACGTTAAAATAAACAGACAAATGCCAGCATAAATATTGCATCATTAATAAATGCAATTAAATATAATAATATTATGAACTCAGACACACGAGTTAGCGGAACTATTTTACAGAGCTTCAGTTCCGACCCGGTTTGTAAACATCAGTGCACCGGGAGCTTCGAGCAACGTGGGGAACTAACGGGGAGAGGTTCACAAGTCAGCCCAAAACCCTGAATATGGAGAATATAACAGACGGGACGTGGAACAGTTTACCGGTTAAACTGAACGAAAGGATTTTAGAAACTCTGGGCGAGCTGAAATTCACACATATGACACCTGTACAGGTAACATTTACGCTGTGAAACCTCTCCTTGAATTCGGTAAAACACGATATCTGATTTACTCAACCTTTTTTCCAGTCTGCTTGCATCCCTCTGTTCATGAGTAACAAAGATGTGGCTGCTGAAGCGGTGAGTGTACAAATCATTCAATGTCACAGTATAAACACTTTTGTAGTATATTTAATACAAGTGTTAGGTACTTGATAGGTGTTTTCCATGTTAAGCTACTTCCAGTTCTCTATACCTGCCAAAATATTTATACTCCTCTCCGTGTATTATGAAATTATTTTGCAGATTCTAATTTTTTTTCTTGAATAAAGACACACTGGAAAGCGTTCACCAATTTAATAAAGTTCTTTATATCATGATTTTATCAAAGGTTAATACGCCATAACTGTTTGGTTTTGCTAATAAACCATTATTAGTCCTTTATAAACTAGACATAAGACACAGCAAAACATGGTATTTGTGGCAAATCCTCATATGATGCTATACTTTCTCCTTTTGGGGCTAAACTGACAATATGCATTAATGTCAAAATTGATAATTTCATTTTGAAGATGTATGAGCTTTTCCTACTTTTCTTTAGCATTTTACTGTCATGTTATTGAAGGTGACTGGAAGCGGGAAGACTCTGGCTTTCATAATTCCCATTATGGAACTGCTGCTGAAGAGAGAAGAAAAGCTGAAGAAGATGCAGGTAAACATTAAGCTTTACCCACGTAAAGGGGGTAAAGCTATAGGAAACTCCCTGTTGCAAACAGGGAGTTTCCTATAATTGACATATTCCCTGACTGTTGTGTGCAGGTGGGGGCACTGGTGATCACTCCCACAAGAGAACTGGCCCTTCAGATCAGTGAAGTGACGGCGCAGTTTATCCAGAAGTTCCCACAGTTTACGTGAGTAAAACTTATCTGACCTTCAGTGTTGTCATCAGTCATTGTCACACGGTTGATGGTGCAAGAATTTTTTTTCTGAAGATATGGAATCAAATGACACCCTTTTTTTTAAAAGAAACTTTCAGTGATGCTCTTTTGTGTGCGTAAATCATACACTTGTTTTTAGTAAATAATTTTTTTTGTTTTAGGCAGATTTTACTGATTGGTGGCAGTAACCCTATAGAAGATGTTGAGAAGTTCAAGGATCAAGGGTATGTCATGTTCTCTCTGACTTCTTCAGCATTGTATTATTTAGTCAATACTGTATAGCATAAAAAATATTTCTGAGGCTTGTTATACCCTTATTAGTTAGCGTACAGTCCAGGTTTTACAGGAGAAATAAGTGCAGGTGAGGCGTGGATGTTGCACAATAAAGACCCTCTACAAGGGAACAATCAAAATATTCAAAATGTTTTGTAACAGAATGACTTCAGGATCTTGTTGTTTGTGTTTTCTGAATGTTTTATAATAATGTACATTTCTGTGTTTCAGAGCAAACATCGTGATTGCGACTCCAGGCCGTCTGGAGGACATGTTCAGGAGAAAGTCAGACGGGCTGGACTTGGCATCTTCAGTCAAGAGTCTGGACGTGCTGGTTCTGGACGAGGCCGATAGACTTCTAGATATGGGCTTTGAGGCCAGGCAAGAAATCATCTCATCCGACATGCATATTTTTGTCTCTTAAATGTCTTTGTGTGGCTAACATTGTTGTGTGTCTGTGCCTCAGCATAAACACCATCTTGGGCTACCTCCCTAAGCAGAGGCGCACAGGTTTGTTTTCAGCCACTCAGACGCAGGAGCTGGAGAAGCTTGTGAGGGCCGGCCTCAGGAACCCTGTCCGAATCACCGTCAAAGAGAAGGGTGTGGCCGCCACCTCCACCCAGAAAACACCCTCCAGACTCTCCAATTACTACACGGTGAGTTTGACACCAGGCTAATATCAATCAGCCTGAAATTAAAGTAAAGTCATGACACAAAGTTCCTCCGTCATCCTTCAAGATCTGTCGAGCCGAGGACAAGTTCAACAGCCTGGTCACGTTTCTGAGACAGCACAAGCATGAGAAGCATCTGGTCTTCTTCAGGTATGTTGAGTCTGACAGATGCTGGATGTTTTTATCACCCTGTTGCGTTTTCCCCCATCCATGTATGCCAACATTCTGCTGGTGCTTTCATTAGTACCTGTGCGTGTGTGGAGTACTACGGCCGAGCTCTGGAGACTCTGATAAAGAAGGTCACCATCCACTGCATCCATGGCAAGATGAAACATAAACGCAACAAAATCTTTGCAGACTTCCGAAGCCTTAAGAGGTGAGGTGTGTCGAGTTCATGAAGGTAGTAGCACAGTCTGTTTGTTAAGCTCTTCTGTATCATCGTTCATCTGTTTTGCAGTGGGATCCTGGTGTGTACGGACGTCATGGCCAGAGGCATTGATATCCCCGACGTTAACTGGGTGCTTCAATATGATCCTCCCAGCAGTGCCAGGTGAGCGAGAAACAGTTCACGAAAACAGAAAAGTCTATCAGATACATTCACTGCTTTGTTTCATGTCTATTATGGTACAAACTTCTCACCTTTTTGCTCAGCTGTATTTGTCTTCTCATCTTCATCTCAGTGCCTTCGTACATCGATGCGGGCGTACAGCTCGCATCGGCAATGTGGGCAACGCCCTCGTCTTCCTGCTGCCAATGGAGGAGTCCTACGTCAACTTTTTGTCCATCAACCAGAAAGTGAGTCCTTCATTTCCTTTGTCAGTCAAATCAGAACCAGTGTTCTGTAATGTTTGCAGAAACACGTTTCATATTAGCTGCACTAAAAATGTAAATTAACATACTTTTTCCTGTCTGTACAATGATTTCTAGACTTTGTAGTTTTTTCCTAGTTTTCTGTGGCACCATTTTCAGAGATATGTGCATTTTGACTTTTACAACCATCAACATTTCCCGAAGTGAGATACTGTTTTAAGTACCAGTACAACAGTACATAAGTACTAAGCACTGTACGTAAATTACTGAATTTGAAGTGTTTGAATTTAAATAAAAGGGAAAATTAAAACATGTTCAGTGATCGATTGGAGGGTGATGATGAAGTGCCTCGATGTTAAAGACTCTGGATAGGAACTCAGTTCAGCATATGAGGTTTTGTTGTTTGCTCAGTGCCCCCTACAGAAGATGCCCCCTATAAGTGACGTCGTTGACGTGCTGCCCAAAGTGAAAGCCTTGTCTCTGGCCGACCGCGCCATGTTTGACAGAAGCATGAGAGCCTTCGTCTCGTACGTCCAGGCCTACGCCAAACACGAATGCAGTCTCATCTTCAGAGTCAAAGGTGAAAACCCGACACTTTGTCTTTTAAAAGTTATATGAGGTTGTATTCTGAAATGAGATTGGCCCACTCAGTTTCTGGGTTTCAAGCTCTTGTCTAGCATCAAATTTTCAAATTCAAAATGGTTGTAATTATTGTCTTTCCAAATCATTTTGGGATCTTGTGGCTGCTAGATGCTTCGATTTTTGGGTAGGAGCTGCATGGCATCATTTTTGTTTTTGGTTGCCTTTTTCTGTAGTCATTTAGGAGGATGCTGCAATGCTGTTCAGCCATTAAGCTTCAAAAATATTTAGTGAACAAATCATGTTTCTTCATCATTATTGAAACGTGAAGATAACAACTCAAGTTTCATATTTGGATAAAATATTCCTTTTAAATTCAGTTCTGTAGCATGCATAAACTACAAGCTACATTTATGTTCATTTCTTTCTCTAGATCTGGACTTTGCCTCTTTAGCTCATGGCTTCGCCCTTCTTCGCCTGCCAAAGATGCCCGAGCTAAGGGGGAAAACGCTTCCAGATTTCACAGAGACTACGGTGGACACAGACACCATCCGCTACAAGGACAAGAACAGGGAGAAACAGAGACAGAAGATGCTAACAGAGATGAAGGACCAAGAGAAGCCCCCAATTCCCAAAAAGAACTTCATGAAGAATGAGGCCTGGTCTAAACAGAAGAAAAGGAAGGAACGTCGAAAGAAAAGGGCAGCCAAGAGGAAGCATGATGAGGTACTTCCTTTAAATTTAAATACCTAGTCAAGGCGTTGTTTCGCTAGATTCATTTCCTAGATTAACTTTTACACTTTTTTTTATCTGCAGGGCTCTGACGTAGAGGACGAAGACATGAAGGAGCTTTTAAATGACACTCGGCTCCTCAAAAAACTAAAGAAAGGTCAAATCAGCGAGGAGGACTTTGAGAAGCAGGTTACAAGAGAACCGAAGTTGAAACAGAAAATAGACAGACCGTCGTGCAGTGCCTCAGGGGAGGAGGACAAATGATCGAAAGACTTTGTCAACTCACTTCAATCCAACGCATCTGTTCATCTTTTCATGACAGAATTTTATTGATAACTGAAAGGCACGGTTATAAATAAAGTTTGATGAGTTCATCGCTGACGGCCGACGGAGTGAGAACTCCCAGGTCAGTGAAGAGGAGGGTGATGAGGGAAGGGGGCGTGTAATCGATCATTGGATGCTCCTCTGACAGGTTGGATACTGTCTTCAGGGTGTCTGCTTTGTACTGTGGAGGCGAGGAGAAGATGCGTAAAGGAATCCTCTAGAAACAGACCCATCGATTTAATTCTCTTACGCTCGTACCTTAAATTTATCTGGGACATCCTGTTGGTTGAGTGGATACAGACGGACAAATTTGAAACTCTCTGCAACAACATAAAAAACTTTGTTGTGTGCTTTAGAGCACAGCGCCATCTGGTAAGTTCCAATCTGTCAAGGCAAAGAAACGGGTAATAAAATATGGACAGTTTTCAGACCAGAGGAACTCCCCGAAGCCCTCTTTAATGACTAGAAACAATCATCACCACACCTCAAAAAAAGTGCAGCTACATGAACAGACCTTGTTGATGATCCCTCCACTTTCAACAACTCCCTCCGCGCCGACGATAACCAGGTCGACTTTTTCCAACACGTACCTGAGAAACATAACAGAACATGCTGAATATAATAAATATCATGAAAATTTCCTTTTTCCACTGTAGTCTGTTTTCAGTGAGATGACTCTTATGAGAAGTTTCGGCCTTGGCCAGCGACAAATATGTTCAATTTTGGTTCGGATTCCGATCAGGGAACCGTTTTCTTTCTCTTCAACACTTTTTTATTTTGCTTGATCATACTACATTTGACCTAATTACTGTACAACAACTATAGAACCAATTTCCACCAAAGTTGGTAGAGGCAGGAGAGAACACAGTTTGGAGTGGAGCTGTGAAAATTTTTCGACATTTTCAAATTTTTCAGGAAATATTCCAAAAATTAAAACTAGGAAATTTGGTCATATCACCCCAGTATTAGCTGCATTACACTGGCTCCCGATTCATGTTAGATCCGATTTTAAGGTACTTTTATTGACATATAAAACCATTAACGGGCCTGATCCAACCTACTTATCAGATCTGGTTAAACCTTACACTCCGATTATGGCTCTCCGCTCTCAGAATACAGGTCTCTTGTGTGTTCCTAGAGTTAAACATAAGTCAGCTGGCCAGAGGGCCTTCTCCTATCGTGCCCCTTTACTATAGAATAATCTCCCTGTAGGTATTAGACAGTCTGAATCCGTAGATATCTTTAAATCTAGACTCAAAACGTATCTGTTCTACCTAACATACAAGTAATATCGGGGGGGGCAGTCTCAGTGTTTAGGTTTAGCCTAGTCCTGCCGAAGAGCCGTAGGATTTCTTAGTTAGGCCCCTGCCTCCCATCAATCCTCTGCCATTCTGGTCCCTCTAGCGCCACTATTGCCCCTTTCTCTCTATCTCTCTCCCTCCCCTGTTCTCTCTCAGGCCTTCGTGTGGTGGATCATCGGCAATCGGCTACCTTTGTCTCCTTCCGTGGCTGGTGATATCAAAAGCTGCACAATGGTCCTGTTTCACCATCCAGTAGGAGAGTCTGGTTTTGTCTCATTTGGTTCTGTTTTGGTTTTTGGGTTTTGGCAGGGTAATCTTACACTAATTTTTTTTTGAGAACAATGGCTTAGGCACTGTTTGGTCTGTCCTCAGAGTGGTGGATCCTTGGCAATCGGTGACCTCTGTGTGCTTCAGCAGCTGGTGGTGACTCACTCTACTGAATGGATCAGCGTACCTTTGTCATACATTTATTATTGTTATTGTCATTGTTATTATTACTGTGTTGTTAATCTGTACATGCGATATCTATTGCTTCGTCTGTCCACTCCTGGAAGAGGGGTCCCTCCTCTGCAGTTTTCCTCAGGTTTCTCCCATCCATTTTTTCCCCTGTTAAAAGGGTTTTGGGGGAAGTTGTTCCTTATTCGATGTGAGGGTCGTACTGCTACAGTACACAAAGGTCAGAGGGATATCGCCCATGTGCAGATTGTAAAGCCCTTTGAGACGTTGTTTGTGAATAAATAAACTTGAAACAATATTATATAATTCATCCTCAGATGGTAGTATTTGTATAGTGTGGAGCAGATACAGCTACCGTAATTCAAATGCAACCAAATGTATTTATTTTGCCACTACATGCTGACACGACTAAAAACCAGCAGCTGAGACAATTTGTTTATCTCCTGCAGTTTTATAAACACATTCAGATCTTAGAATAAAGATCTGGTTGGTGTAAAGATTGTCCTTGGTGGCTGTTTTGTAGTTAAAAAAAGTCTGAAGAAATGAATTTACCCCACAGCTGCATCCAGGATGACTGTTACTGGAACATTGAGTTTTCTCAGGGCTTCTGCCATCTGCTGCCTGAACACAGAAGACATTCAATGAGTGTTTGTCCCCTCAGAATAAAACACCTCACTGCCAGGATTCACCCACCCAGCTGAGTCAGGCTGTGATTCAGTCACATAGACAGAGAAGCGTTTCTTCTCAGCTGCAGCTTTCTCCAGCACCCTGAGGACCACTCTGGAGTACGAGTGAGTCAGGATTTTCTGTGAATATAAGGGACAAACAGAGACTCGACTATAAGCTTCATGAAGGCAGGATTTCATTGTGAGTTGGTCTAAAATATTTTGTAAAGACCAACAGTTTGGGTGGACAACAGCGTGTAGGAATACATCTGTCCGAGACAAAAACATTTGAATAAGTACAAAAACGCAAGATTGATAAGTCAGACTCAGTTTTCAATGTCAAGAACACGGAGTGATCACCATGGTAACGGATGCTATACGCCTAAGCTCCCCCAAAAGAGATCATGTACGGGTTTAAACAAAGATGTTCTTTTAGTAAATCTTCTCCTGGTGAATGTCCATAAACAATCATTCAGCGCTGTACGGGAATTGCTTTTCTGGGTCCTGTTGCTCCAGAAACCTTCATCCATTCAGCTGGTAATTCAGAAAATCTTTCAGTTTTATCATTCACACAATAATAGTGATGAAAGCAAAGCCTCAATGACACTTCCTTGAATGATGTTTTTATTCTTTTTACTGTCATTTTTTCCACCACTACTGAAGCAATCAGGAACCACATTCATCTACTGGTGTTAGTTATCGGTAATATTCAACCACTACATTCCACTCCAAGTAATGGTACATTTCCTTCTTTAAGGGAGGATTTGTTTAAATCTGTTGTATCACATTTGAATTTTAAGAGCTCTACAATGTGTTATTTTCAGAGGTAACAAATGTGTCCTTTAAATTTACACATACAACATTTGGTTAATGTAAAATAAATACTTACAGCACCATCTTTGATGAAGGTGTGGCAGAGCTTTGCAACCTTGGTCCTGGACATCGAGATCTTCTCGAGGAAAAGTTCTCCTCTCTCCTCCATCACCTTCTTACAACGTGACAAATCCTGACAGAACAACTAGACTTAGGATTGGAATAACTTGAACTCATCAATAAAGCTTTTTTTTTTTTTAAAGGACAGTATCATACTGTCGCGGTTAAATCTAGGGGAGATATTGAAGCACTTTTCTTTGAATACAAAACCTTGAATTGAACTCTTACCTTTATGGATTGATTAGAAAACAATCCAGGAAACTAAAACACTACTTATTTTTAAATATGCAAACATATAAAAGATATTCAAACATACACACATTTAATGTTTTGTGCACGAGTACATTATTTTGGTTGATACCTTAAGAAATGTTAATATGGACTGATTTCAGAAGATTTCACTCCTACAAATAAGTGATCCACAATCTCTACCACTAATTAGATGAGTGAAGAGTTAAATCATTTCCAGCTTGGTGGTGATATGACGTCTGGTTTCTAACCTGGTGCTCAAGTGATGTCAGACTAATGAAACGCAGGAAGAGCTCTCCTCCTGAGGACACGGCCACCGAGGAATCCACCCCTGTCAGGCAGTCTATGGCCGACGTCAGGCTCTCTCTTAAGCCCAGGATAGTTTCACCTGAGGGGTTGGAGAGAGCTCATCAACAAAGATTTAACTTCACTATAAACAAATGTTAACTAAAAACCTGCGCACCTTTGTCTCGTTTGAGGAATTCCAGCAGAGTGCGGATGGCAGCCACGGCTGAGGCCATGTCTGGGTCTTTCCTCATCTGAGCCCTGAAATACTCCACCAGCTCTGACCCGAGACAGTGAAACACAGTTAGCATCTGAGCTACGAACAAAAATACGAAATACTCGTAACTGACCTTCTTGATTCATCCTGAATCCCACAGCCGAACTCAAAAGCTGACGTCTTTAGGGTTAAAGCAAGACACGGGGGTAGTTTGAGAATTCAGTCCGTCAACAATTGTTGACAAAAGCCGTCACGTTCAAATTATGTGTTTTAAAAAAAACAAAATAATTATTTTAAATTACAATAATAGCCGCCACAATCCTGTCATTAAAAAAACCAATTAAATCCTTGGGGAAAGTTGCATTTCCACTATTGATCTAAGTGTACTCTGAGTTGCATGTTGATGTGTCGCGAAAAGATGACGTAACGTTCCTACTCCAGCGGCGTGCCGCCTTCCGGTGCTGTCAGAACTTTGAAATTCAGTCGTATTATTGGAAAGATGACTGTGATTTTTGGATGTTTATTTAAAAAATGGTAAACTAATATAGTTTAAGTATTTGATAGTAACAGTATAAAACGTCTATTAATAGGAAAATATAATAGCTGGATGCTACACATTAATAATCACTATCTTATTCTTTCTTAAACGTTTGCTATTATAAACCTACTGCTTGTAAACACTCAATATTGCCATTAAAGTATAACCATAAATGATGAGGTTATTAAGTCACGTGTTGTGAAATTTCCAACCACAAATGCTATTCTAAATGGATAAGTGCTATTGAATTGATGCTTTCAAGATTTAATTTTTTTGTTGTATGTTGACTTCACATTAACGGATGACTCGTTATGAATTAGTTCAATATAAATTTTAAAAAAAACCCAATGAATTGATATTTATTGATATAACAAGCTACAATGACTCCTACGCAGTTTTGCACAACCCGTTCTATCCATTCGATTATTTTGACATTTTAAAGTCAATTCTGAAAATATAAGATATGCTTATAATAAAACAAAAACAGGTACTGCTATGAGTTGTAATTGTTTTTTATAACGCAGTAGTTTTTGAAGTTTGATATTTCACCACGAGGGGGCAATATCGTTCTTTTCAATGTCCATTGAATAGCGTGAACCTTCAATAATTCATTCATTCATCGTCTACCGCTGCATCCGCTGTCGCGGGTCACGGGGAGCTGGAGTCTGTCCCAGCTGACTGAAGGGGTGAGGCGGGGAAAACTTCGGGCGCGACGCCAGTGCAAAGTTTAGGATTAAGAGGAAGTAAGGTAGATTTTTATCAGAACATTTGATTATAATTTTTTTGTTAACTACCCCAAAAAACTAAATTAGGCTTAAACATTTCCAACCTACGCTGTATGTTTTTGACTCTAGATTAGAAAGTACTCTTTTTGTTAGAAATAAAGAAATTACCTCAATGGTAGCTACTTTGTACTTTGACTAATGAGGCACATATTTAAATCCCACTAATATACTGTAGATCAGTGTTATCACACAAATTAGCATCTCTATCAAGATGCTATTTCAGGAGGGAAGATATCTTTATAGATTGTGATATTCACTCACAAATTTTCAAATTCATAGGCAGAAAACATAATTAAAATAAAGCATTACGATGATGAAAAAGAAATAACACGTTATGAGTGTGAAAGATCTGATAAAAGCAGGACATTAAAATACAGTAAAATAGCTAATAAAATCTAATAAAACAAGAAGAACGATATCTAGTTAAAATTAAGAGATAAAGTTGAAAAGAACATTTTGAATTAATGAGAATGTTGCTGTAAAAATAAAGTTTTATGATCTGTTTTAAATGCTCCCATGGTCTGAACAGGCCTCAGTTCTTCAGGTCGTTTGTTCCACAGCTGAGGAGCTTAGAAACTAAAAACTGATGCTTGGTTCTGGATCCAGAATCACAAAGACCATCCCTGAGGAAGCGAGGGGCCTGGATGCCCCATAACACACATCTGAAAGACGGCTTAACATTCCAGGTATACAAAACCTCTAAGTAAAAGTGATCACTGAAATGACTTCTGTTTACTCTGTTTGATAAAATGGAGCCATGATGGAGGATTCTTCCTCTCTCCATCTCACTGGTTCTTGAAACTGTTCAAATGTGCTTCGTACCAATAACAACAACCATACAGTCTTGGGCCACTAGGCCAAGAGCCTCTCTACATTTAAGATAATACTCAAAACTTTTATTTTTGATACAGCTTGTTGTCAATACTGTCTTAAGTTCACCTTTAGTTATGCTGCTCTAGGTTTCCCATGACGCACTGAGATTCTCTTCTCTGCCTCTACCTCTCTTCCTCTACACATTCATCTACTTTTAATTAATATGATGTCTTCCTCATAGTCTTTGTGCCTTCTCATTCTGCAGGTTCCCTGCTGAGGTTGTCCTAGTTGATGCCCGGAGATACTACCATTATTCATAAGGAAAATATTGTCATTATACAGTCATACATGTGTGATAGTATGAAACATTGCTCTTGGAAAGCCCATTGAGACAACTTTTATAGAAATTTGCCATTTGACAAATAGAATTCACTGAATACCAGCTCTGAGAGTAACTTTAAACCAGACTTAAATTCCCGTTTTTGTTCTCTAATTCTTTTCATTCTTGCTTTTAATCGGTTTATGTCGCCAATGCAGGACTTTTCCTTGCAATTAAGCGTTATTTAAGGTTGGTCTGTATACTTTTACTTTTCATTACAGACCGAGAATATCGTGGTGCTGGCAGCCTCTTTGTTCTCCTACACACTCAGCAGGCGACATCTCTTCTCACAGTGCAGCTGCAGCCAGGCTCCATCAGTCCGCGCATGCGCAGTAGCTCCTCTGTGCGCTCTACTGTTTGCATTGTGTCTGAACTGCCGGCGAGCTTTAAAAATATTATCCCCACCGCGGCAATGTCGGGCAGGTCGGTCCGAGCTGAGACCCGGAGCAGGGCGAAGGATGACATCAAGAGGGTTATGGCCGCGATTGAGAAAGTACGAAAATGGTAAGAGGAAAAAGAGAAAAAAGCGTGCTTCGTTATCTAACACGAGAAAGGCTTGCTTGTTGGGGGAGGAGAGGGAAGGAGCGACAGGGATGAAATTGAAAGAAAAGGACATTTTTGATTCAGATGTACTTGCGGCTCAGGTGCACCGGGGCGCACTAGTGCGGTGCATCACCCCGTCCGTCATCTGGCTTCACGAATCAAACATACCCGGCGTGGGGTTTCTTTCCTTTTTTTTTTTTTTTTTTTTTTGAATTTTTTTTTTCCTGGCTGATTTTAACAGCTAGGGTTGAACCCAGAAGCCATTTCGATGCAGTCACATGAAGCCATTGCTGCCCGCTGTTGAGCTCGTTGCTCAGGCGGCGGTTTTGGGACCGAATCGTCCGATAACTCTCGACTTGGAAACAATTTGACGACGGCGCTCTTGAGTCGGAGTAGTTTAGTCCGTCTGGAGTTTTAAATTAAGCGCTTTGAGTCGCCCTTTAGGACTGATAGAGAAGAAGGCACGGTGGGGGTTGGGAGAGGGAAGTAGGCTACAGGAGTGCATGGCTGAACACGTAGTGACTCAGTCCCGATGTTTAACGATTAAAAGACGCTTCAAAACACATTCCCCTGCTCAATCCTACCAGAAAAAACTATAAAAACTATAAATACTTAAGTATTTAACCCCGCCCGGCGGTACAGTTTGTGATTTTTATTTTTATTTTTTTAATCAGGTAGTTTAATCAAACGTCCACAGGTCAAAGTCAGTAGAAGTTGGTGGTTGGAAAAATTAAATTAATAGTAATTGTTTAAGGAGTAAAACTGGATTTTATGTTTCACATAACATGTAATTTAATATACTTTTCTGAGTATTGTAGTTTTTTTTTTTTTTTTTTTCAAGTTTTAAAATAAATTTGAGTTTTCAGCGATCGGTTTTAAAACTATTAGAAATAAGTGAGTTAATGAAGCTGGTTTAACTTTTTAGCCCAACAAGTGGAACAACTTTGTTTTTATTCAGTTAATCCTTATAATGCAGTTTTATTAAACATCCCTGGTATTTATTTGTAATTCTAAATTTTTATTCTTTTTGGCACACATACCTTTTATTAATTGGTTTAAGCAAACGTCTGACTCTGTTAATTAAATTAATTATTCTGTAGAAACAAAACATCATTTTATACTTTACACTTCATATAGTCAACTTTTTTTTTTTTTTTTTAGCTTTTAATACGATTAGCAAGAAATATTTGTAATCCAGTAGCGTGATGCTGTTATCGAGTTACTTTTCATAAGAAAAGTAACTCGGAATTACTAATTTTAACTAAATCATTTACCATTTTTCTCATTAGATTAAATGTGTAGCCCAGGGATAAATTGTGTATGCTAATTTTAATCTGGGTTCTTCCACAGGTCAAAATCTGAAGTGGGTTATCGACCTGGTTTTATAATTGTCGATAATTATCTTAAAAATAAGTTAACAGAACCTGTTGTGAAACTGAAGAGGGCGCTGTTTCATTCTTTGTCTTCACATCGTAATGTCCCTAACATGAGCTGGCGACTTATCTTGGGTGTACCCCGCCTCTCCCCCGTAGCCAGCTGGGATAGGCTCCAGCGTAACGGCTAAGGACGAGTCGGCTACGACTGTGATATCGATCGATGAATGAATGAATGATGACTCAAGCTGGGGGTGTGGAGGTGACCATGCCTCAGCGCTTTGACTCGACTTGGTTTTCGTTCACAGGGAGAAGAAATGGGTGACCGTTGGAGACACATCCCTCCGCATCTACAAATGGGTGCCGGTGACGGAGCCCAAATCAGATGATGTGAGTTGTTGCTGCCATTTTGGCTCTTACTGTTATTAGCAGTGAACCAAAAACACATTTTCATCACAAGCTTCCAACAGGAGCTTTTTATGAAATGTTGAACAGAAAAGACTCCACCCTTTGCTTGCAATGTGGTTTTTATTTTTAATTTTTTTATATTTGTAGAAGAGCAAGAATAAGAAGAAGGGCAAAGATGAGAAATACGGCTCCGAGTTGACGACTCCAGAGAACAGCTCCTCTCCAGGGATGATGGACATGCACGGTATGTAGTGGACGCCTCAGGGACTGACTCATGGGTGTGATGGTGGACCGTCAGACAGCGCTGGGCTGTTCGTGGGTTCTTCTTGTCCTCTTCTCAGAGGCTTTTACACAAATGAGCTCCTTGAATCGCTTCAGAAAAGGAGAAACGGTTGTTGAGGAAACCCAGAAAGTTTTCCACTTCACGGCCTCCATCTGCCTGCGTGGAGGGTTGTTTCCTGTCACACAGGTTCTGAACATGTTGACAGACAGTCGCTATAGGCTATGTCAGGTGTCACAAGTTAGCTCCCGCTAGTCCATTAGCTGGTTTTGGCATGTCGAAGGTTTGAGAGGACAAGACTGCAGTGTATTCTCATTCATCAACAGTCCA
Organism: Antennarius striatus; assembly: GCF_040054535.1. NCBI lineage: Eukaryota > Metazoa > Chordata > Actinopteri > Lophiiformes > Antennariidae > Antennarius > Antennarius striatus. The sequence goes on from NC_090790.1 coordinate 16,210,497, forward strand.
ATGAGGAGTGGAAATGCCCCAGGCGCTTTTGGTGTTTGTTAATTCCGGAACTAATTTTCTGTAATATTGTAATTATCAGGATCCTGCCTCTGAACCAATAAACCAAGTTGAAATGATGAAACCTTTAAAAATACATTAATACACCAGTTTTCATCTTTAGTTTTCAGAGTAATAGCACACATAATTCTTTTATTTTAATGTTGTTTTACACAAAAAAATTGCCGAACATGACCAGATTTATTTGAGTTTTTAAACCTTTTTTTTTTTCTAAATGCAGCCACATCCTTTGTCTGAGGTCTTTATGGAATAAAACCTTTTATTTTTTGACAGAAACTGTTTGAAGTGTTTTGCTGTAGTGACTCCGTCCCTCTGTCTTTACAGATGACAACAGCAACCAGAGCTCCATCGCTGACTCATCCCCGGTCAAACAGGAAAACAGTTGTAGCACCAGCCCCACCCCAGAGCCCACCAACGTGTCCCACCGCGACAACAGTGACACCAAGTCTGACCAGAGCCCGGACAACAAGAGGGGTGAGACATCTTCACACACACGCACACACACACACACACACACACACACACACACACACTAGCGTGAGGTTAGCGTTGCATTTCAGACGCTCCCCTCCCGTTTTTATTTTTCCCCCGTGATGTTTTTTGTAGCGTCACGCTGAGAGAAACGAAACGTCTTTTTCCCGACAGTTGAAGGAACAAAGATGCAGCTGTGGTCACGCCGATCCCCTCGTTCTGTCGCTCATGCTCTAAAGCCTCTTCCTGACTCCAACCTTTGAATTAATCTGATTTTATTGTCGTCGAGGTAACATCCTGGTAATCGGGTGTGTTTCATCAAACCTGCAAAACTTGCGTGAACTAAATTTGCCGTATTATTTTCATCCAAGTTGATAAGAAGAGTTGAACAACCTCCAAAAATGTCACATCTTTGCTTGCTCCATGAATTTTGTGTGTGTGTGTGTGTGTGTGTGTGTGTGTGTGTGTGTGTGTGGGAGGGGGTTAATCTGAACAGAGGACACAGGATGTCCTGAGCCGAACAGATTCTGAACCCCCTTGTGGGAACTTTTGATTTGTGATATTTGGATGGTAAAAAATAAAACTTGCTTGACATTTAAAAACTGGCAGCATGATAATTTTTTTTGCCAATTTTTCCTTGAAAAGTAATTCAACATCTGATTTCTGACTATGTCCAATATCATAAAATAGACAGCAGCGAATTGGGCAGCTTTTTGAACGATGGAACAGATAAGAAAATATTTTCTTAGATTCAGTGTCCAATCGGATCGTCTAAGATTGAGGCTTGAAAAGAAAATGTAAACCTTAAAATCCATCAGTTGATGCGTCTCCAGCTCTACCTTTTGACTTCTTTAATCTTGATTAAACTAAGCTCAACTTATGTCGAGTTCATTTTATCTCAATTTCCCCTTTACTTTGCAGTTACCTCAGACAAGAACACCGTATTGCGATAACGTCAGGAACTAGATCCTGGAACTCGACCTAACCCTACCCCCCCGTACTGTCCCATCTCCTGTATTTACTGTGATGTGTTCTGTCTTCCAGGTAAGACCACCCCTTCATCAGAGACCTCAGAGCGAGCACCAAGTGCCAAGAGAGACGGTCTGTCCTCAGGGGAGAAGAACTCTTCAGACAGTAAAACCACTCAGGTACTAAAGCTAGTCAGTTCCCACCGATGAGTTCACGACGGGTTCGTCGGGTGAACCCCCGGTGATTCGAGCCCCGAGGTTCTTCTCGAATCCACCCTTCACTGGTCCTGATCTTTCATTAGTTTCTTGGTAAACTTCATGACGTCAGCAAACTGTTTTCTCCTTGTGCTCTGGACAGTTTATGACCTTCTTCCTTTAGCGTGAGAATCTGCTTCTGCATCAGCAGATCCTCAATATAAAATCTGACTGGAACATGGGGCGCGTAAATCAAGGCGGCGTATCGGACCGATGAACAACAAGCTCCATGAAATCAGAGCTGTTTGAGGCCGTATGATAATTACTTTTATATGTTTATTTAAAAGAAAAAAAGCATTGGCAGTGTCTAGCGTAAAGGATGTATTCAGGGTGTTTGCGTTTGGTTTCCCCCCGTTCAGAATAAACCGTGGCTGCGATGAGGAGAGGAGTTACAGTCCAGTTAAACCTTCATCGGCCGTGAGGATGTTTTAATCACAATTCAAAACATGAGCTTGATTTATCAGATGTTTTCCCCTGGTTGGCGTTGAGCGCCGTCCTACAACTGCAGCCGTCATGTGCGCTGTCCCCAGGCACTCCGTGAATGTTGAATGGATATTTATAGTCGGATCCAGGACGACCGTGAAGAACAAACAAGCCTGACTGCGGGGAAACGCTGTCCTTGGAGCATGTGTGTCACAACAAGCCTTTCTATAAACGCTTCCCTTCCATCATGAGCGTCTGAACCTCAAACCTCCTTGAGTCCTCGTCGTCCGGCGTTCGTTAAAATGCACGACGACGTGAGTTGCGTACGTGGACAGAACCGTCCCGTCCGCAGCACAAACAGATCCGGCTGCACGCGGCGGGGGAAGCACGACGGCACGATCGTTTTCACGTCCGTACTCATGCTGACACCCTGCTGCTGTAGCTGTTTTCTCTTTGGGAGGGGATTTTCTTAAAGGTTATCGAGCCGATCTCCATAGTTATTATTCCAGTTCGCTGATAACGGCGCGCTAAGTGGTGGTTTCTGGATTTTCTCCTCTGGTGTACGAGTTGAACTGGTTTGGCTGAATGAACTGACTGAACTCCAGGTGTCAGGTGTGGGTGGAAGGAGTTAGCAACACGCGGGGCCTCAGGGTGGTGCTGTTTGGTTGGCTTTTCGTAGACTTGTGCTCCGACAGGAACTCCCAGTTGAATCGTCGTCACCAGTGTGGTGGTGCAGGTTATGCTGTCTAACACCAGATGGATGGATATAATTATATAGAAGCTACAATAATTACTAGTTGTATTATAATCCACTCCGTTTAGACCAGTTCAGTTAAAACTAACCGAGCCTTCTCGATCCCTTTCAAAACAAAAGCCACAATGTGGACAGAAACCCCATTTTTCTGGCTCCATAGCTACGACAGTATGACAGGAAGTTGTCCTAGCTATATAGCATCAGACGTGAGACTACACGTTGGTGATTATCATTATTGTGCTTTTCTTCCCGTAGGACCTAGACGAGGATGCCCCGCCCAGCAAGAAAAGCAAACTGGAGTCCTCATCCCAGGACTTTGATGAGAGTTAAATGTTTGGGGCAGAATAATTTTGCTCCTTTACCCTCCCTCCACATCTCCCTCCATTGACTCTAGATAACTTAGGGTTAATGGAGACACCAGCTCTCCTTCTACTCCTTTTACTACCCTCCCCTCCCCTCCCACCACCACCCCACCCAAACTATACCAAAGGGAGAAAGGACATCTCTCTTTGCTGTTTCCCCTCTTTGCTCCAACACTCCTCTGCCACAGAGGGAGAACGGATATTACCTCTATTCGCTGGTCCCCCTCCGTGCTTCCTTCCTGTTCTCCACACCTTTTCACTAATGCCAAGAGAAGCTCTGATCCTAGGCTGCAATCTTTCCCCCCTGCGACCGGGATCGGCGCCGTCGGCCGAGCCCAGACACCACCAGGCCAGACCACAAACACTGACCTGCATCTGTGACGAGAAGAGTTAACACTGGGGATCCGAGATGAGGACGAGGCCCAACGCCGATGCTGCCCTGAGACCGTTTTCACAACGGAGGCCAACCTGGTCTCAGATCAGCGGCTCCAGGCGGAGCCTCCACCTTAAGACCACACCACTTCGATCCTCCCGATTCGCCTCCTGTTAGACTAATGTTCTATCTTTGTTTAGGAAACGTTTAGGGTTTTTTTCTCAGGAGGGTCAATGCACTGTTATGGTATGTCACAATCGATCACAGATAGATTTGCTGCTGTAGTGGAATCTTTTTTCTCTATCCATGACAAAGTTCTCCATTCCCCTCTTTTTTGTTTTGTTTTTGTTTGTTTTTTAAAGTGAGTTTGTGGTTTGTAGAAGAAGACGGTACAATCACGGTTGGATGCGTAGTGACGGCAGGCGTAGGTAGCGTAGGTCCAGAAGGAGTGCCTTGAGTTACTGCCGTTTAGGTCAAGCAGGTTTGGATTTACAAGTTTGGTGCCATGTTTCTTTGTTATTGTTTTTTGCCTTATAATCATCACTAATTAGTATCATCCAGTATTTAAATGAAGCAACGACAGGTTTGTTTTTATTTGAACCAACAGTTCAACATTTTGTGAACGTCACACGAGAGGATTGATCACACTCTGGTCAAAATATCAAGGAAGGGCTGGTTAGCTTAACTTAGCATGAAGAAAACCGTCTGAAGGAAAGTAAATCATCTAACAGCACCTCTGAAGCTCACTTGTTAACTTCACAGTTGTGCAGCATCTGTCATTAGTGTCGTCGTGGCGATATTGTCACATCTGTTGGAGGGTTTAAACCAGTCTGTTAAAAGTCAGACTTGAGTTAGCTGCTCATTGAGCGGACGTTCAGACGCAGTAGAAGTGGAACAGCAGCGCTATTCTCCCTTTATAATGATGAGGTGCAAATAAAGCCCCAGGAGGAGTACAAGGGGCATTTGTGACAGCAGACCAAATGCAAACTTGAAGTCAACTCTCACGCCTCAAGAACATTTACAACAGAAGTCTGGTGTTTAGACTTTTTAATGTATAAATATTACAAACTGCTGCTTGTTTTTAGGCTAAAGGGTTCATGTGAACTTAAAAAGTGCTTTTAGAGGCCAATCAATTCGTACACTTCATGCTAAGCTAAGCTCGCCATCCACACAGACATGAGTGCCATCGATCCTCGTATCCAACTCCCAGTGAAAAAGAGACTGAAGCGCGTTTCCCAAAATGCGGAATTGCTCCTTAAATTGGTCAGAAGCAGGACACTACCCAGAACTTTGTTGTCTGGAAATTTTTAACATCTGCAAAAGTCATCAGTAGAATTCCCGGTTGCTGGTCTGTGTCCATGTCATCCCCTTTAAAGCAGAAAAAGACCAGTTTGTGGGACTGGTTTTACCGTCTGGTCCGCCGTCGTGACCCTTATTTAATCACTTCATGTCTGTTGTGTGTATCAGTACTTCTCCAAGACCTACAAATGTCTCTGTAGCTCCACACAGAAGGGTCCAGGCCTTTAGCACCAACATTGGTTCTAATCCTCCTTCCAGGTGCTGTCTGTTGGCTGAATCCAGTCACCTGTCGTATCAAGATCTCGGTTTTGTGCAGATTTGCGCAAATTTACTTGAACTTTACAGTGCGGATTCAGACCTGTGACCTCTAATGTTCGACCTCACACGTTAGTTTCATTGATCAATTGTGACTATGGATTGGAATCACACACACTTCATAACAGGGGCTCTGTAAACAATGTAATTACTTGATCAGATTTTTTGCAAATTCACATGGATGGAGAGAAAAGAAATAAATTGTCTCAGTTTAGAGGATGGATTAGCATATACCTCATTCCCAGTCCAGCAGTGCTGGAACTTAAAATGCTATTGTATTGACATTAACCGTTATAAACAGCATTACGTACACTCAGTTAAAAAATAAAATCTCACTTATGTTGTAGCTTTCACCTGATTGAGCCGATTGCTTATAGTTTGCTCATAACTGTGTTTTAAAGAAGAGCTGTGAGATATAAAGTCATGTTTTGTTTTGTTTTTCTTGGGACCATTTTTTTTCTCTTTAGATCTTGTACAGATTTATGATTTGGTTTGACTTATTTATTCCATCAGTAGTGCTTGGTTTTTATGTCCAATGGTTTTGTTTTCTTAATAAAATTCACAAAACTTTTCAGTCTTGTTGTTGGGAGTATTTGGAGGGAAGTTGTGTTAAATCTCTAGAAAGCTGTTGGTGATAATAAAAGCGCTAGTTAAGAGACCAAAATTTCTTATTAGGACTCATACAATTCCAAACTAAATGTTGTCGCTGCTCTCTAGAGACTTTAATGAGGTGATAATAGGTCTGGGTGGTGTTAGCAGATTTTTCCTCTACACAATGTCGACAAAACAATTAATTAAAGCCTCTCTAAAGCCAATTTTGAAGCAGTTTTTCAAAGCAATAACATTTTAGAAATCCTTCGGTTACAGTTAAACATTTGCTGTAAGGCTACGAGATGTGTATGTGCATACGCAATTCCACTAAAACATAACCCAGAGTTGCTGCTTTTAGTAGCAAGCTTCACTTATTAAACAGCTTATGATATGATGAAAAATGGAGCAGGCTCTTTGTGCTGCCTGAACCTCTCAGGAGCAAATGGATCGGGTGATGAAACCATAATGAGCAGGGAGGAAGCTCACCTCCACATCTCTGTGACCTAGAAAGTCAGGTTTAACGCTCCGTGAGGGGTCGTGGATCCGTGTGCTGCGAGGCAAAAACGTGCTCTCCTGTCGGAGTGAAATAACAGAACAAAACACCGATACACACTTTTTCTCAGTATTTCTATTGGACTGCTCAGGAGTATACAGTACATAGAAAACAGTGACATTTTACACCACGTCAACATCTGCAAAACGGTTTTCAGAACCATTTCTAGATGGTGTCTGGAACAGTTACATACAAAACATTACACTCATAATTAGACGCAGTATTTATAAAGTACACAACATTTTAAAGTCTATACAAAAGGGCTGTTTCCCACTTGGACTGGAAAACTCCTTATACAATGTTAATTTTATCAAGAGGACAGAAAAATAAAATGTAGTACACATAAAAGCTTTCTTTTGCTCATGGCACTGTGTGCACATTTATCAGAAGGAAGTCTCTGATTAGTATCTACAAAGATGGTTAGTATCATCATGTATTATACACGGTAACCCTGGGAGATTCAATATGATCCAAAGTGTGCTTAAGAACAGGATAAGTCAAATACATGTCACTAAACAGGGTTCGTTTAAATTCATATATAATAGTATTTCTGGCAAAGAGATGAGAAATTTCCACTCTCATAACTGAATGCTAAAATTTTCCACAGACTAGCCCCAGACTGTTCTCACAACATTCTATGTAGGAGGAATTCTCTCAACATGTGCCTACATCACCCACAATGCAACTCAACGACCAACAGACTAGTTAGAGGTTTGGTTGCACTGTGCTAGTAGCAGTTGAAGGTGCATTGAGCTACTGGCCTTAACTTGGCATGAGAAGGTTAACATTATTGTAGCGTTCAACGCCAACTGAAGCTGACTTCTGTGACATCACTTGAGGCAAGACTCTAGACAGCTCCCTCTAGAGGCACAAAGGTTTTGTACGACATTTTCAAAACCTTTTTAAACATATTCTGTGGTGTTGGCCTGTTCACTCACTTGAGCCCAAATTTAAATATGTTACATGGCTGTAGATGGTATACTTAGCATTAAATGCAAATAAATGGGTAACACCTAGCCTAACTTTGTCCAAACCTTAAAAAAATGTGCTTCAAAACATCATTATCACATCCTCTTTAAGTTATACAAATATTAGGACATTTTTGTATAACTAAAATATTTTTAGCATATATGAGAGTGGAATTAATCTTTCATCTAAAGTCTCAATAATAGTCTTTTTATGTATGAATATAAATCTTTTTTCATCCATCACATTGGCATTGTGCTCGTCAGTTTTCCATATTAAGCATAAACGAGCCTCAACTCTGCCAGAAAGTCAAAACATTTAGTTTTTAAAGAAAACAGTACAAAACTGGGCATTGCACAAAATAATATGTGCTAAATCTGGATAAAATGTTCTGTTTGGAATCGTAAAGTTAAAGCGCTTTATGTTTCTGCTGAATCTTTAAAGTGGACAGTGCAAAAACATCCTTAATGGATGCTTCTATAGTTTCTTCTGGTAATGCACCTATACTACAGTAGTCCTCATACAGACTGTACAACTTTATTAGTCAGTGCTAGCTTATTTTCCTGTAGGATCATCACTGGTTAGTGAAAGAGAAGACAACATATAACAAAACTAGTTAATAACAAATCCCCCTTTAGCGGCGTTCCTCAAGAAAATGAACATTTACTTTTTGTTCATCTATGGAAACATGTCGCTTGTATGTGAGGATGGAAACTGTAGCTGACTTCATTCTCCTCACGCGGTCCATTTAACAGCTGTTCTGGAGCTTTTGATCCAAATGTCTGCAAATGCAGATGAACTCTGAAAAGTGAACTCCATAAAGTGCTTATAGAGAAATTAATCAACCATAATTCAACTACTAGAAAAATTTCTGTTGATGAAGATCTAGAGGTGGTGATAAAAGCTCGGGAACAGTCATTACATAGACCACGTAGTGAGACTGAGGAGTTAATTCTTTATAAATTCTGGGACTAAACTCCACCCACCGATGAAGATGGTGAGATGAAAGCCCTGGAAGTTTAAAACGTTAGAAACTACAAAATTAAATGTTGAGAGTTCACTCCTTACCAGTATTTCTGTTTCTCCAGAAGATAATATAAAGGTCGATTACAACGGCGTCTAACCTCACTAAAAATGGTTTATCAGCTGAATTGTAATATTTCTAGAAAGTTCAGCATATTCAGGTTACGTTTCTGAATTAAGTCATAAAGTTTAAAGATAGTGTTGTTTTATTTTAATGACATAGTCATAATATTACCAAAGCTTAGCTTGAATAGGTTGAGAATTAAGCGTAGGTATTCTGAGGAAAGACAGTGTTTAAAGAATAAAAATTTAATAATTAGCGAATAATGTCTTTATATTCAAAGTTGATACTTATTCATTGTAAAAAGAATGAAGTAATAAATTAGTAATAACTTTTAAAGCAACATGTTTTCGTTAGTCGTTTACAACTTTTGTTCGGAACAGTTCTGCGGCTTCACTTTGCCATCGTTTACGCTCAACCTTTATTTTCCTGACAGGGGCTCTTAGATCCCGCTCTTATAAAATAGTGTTAAACATAAAAAGTTAGTCAAACCTTCCTGCTTTGTCGCCGTACAGACGGAGGAATGTCACACAGGAATGTGGAGACTTAGAGGTGCTTCGTTTTCCCTTCAGTTCGATCTGTGCTTAACCGCCTTGCATCATTTTTGGCTAAAAAAGAAATAAGATAATAAGAAATAAAGCCCCAAAAAACGCCACTTATACTTACTTTACAAACAAACTTGCAAAACAACATGTTAAAAACAAGTGCAGAAGACAGTTTCCTTTTGTTTAAACATCAATATTGCACCAAAGCAGCATATTTTTGGACGAGCGTTGTGCATCAGAGTTTATCTAGAGAGAAAAGGATTTAGATCAGGACAGGAGCTACCAGTGATATGCATAAATACAGTATAAAAATACAATATGGAAAAATCTAAAGGGAATTTAGTTAGCTGCATTGTGGGAAATGAAGTGGGAGAGAGAAAGGGGTACGGGTGGGAGGGGACCTCTAGAAGGTCTGATCATCGTTGCAGGACTCTGTGGCGTGCCCGAACGCCTCACAGATGTCGCAGTAGGGCCTCTCGTCTGCCGGGTTGCCGTGATACGTGGTGTGAGGTACCGAGTCGGGGCTCTGGGCCTGAGTGGGACAGTCCTCCGTGTCGTGGAGGTCGAAGCAGTCGCAGATATCGCAGAAGAGACGCGGTGTCGCCTTCTTCTCCCGCTTGGAAATGCCTTCAGCAAACCTGATGGAGGACATGAAGGTTCTTTACAGAAGACCAAGAGTAGAGCTTGCAAAACTGTTTTCGGTCTGTACCAATCAGGCTCTGACCCTTGACATACCCATCATTCTCATCGTTGCCGTTAAACTCGGCCAGAGCGAGCTTCTTCAGTTTGATCTTGAGCTCTTCGTTCTTCCGCTGTAGATCCACGATCACACTGTTTAGGAAGTTGATCTGAGGCGGGCGAAGGAGGCAGAGGAGAACTGAAACCCCGAACGTGGACAGGATTGATAAAGTTATTCCTGGAAGCATCGTGACAGGCTTACCTGTCCTTCAGCAAACTCCTTCTCTTCCCTCAACTGCTCCAGAGCTGTAAAAAGAAGAAGAAAAAAAACAGCTTGATGAAAAAACTCCTCAACCAGTGTGAATGCTTTATTCACCATCTCCTCACCTGAGGGTGGAGCTTCAAAGTCCTCTCCCTCAGAGATCTGCCTTCCCACAAGCCTTTGCTCTAGGCTGTGAACACGACTCTGCAGTTGAGTTTTGTCCCTTTCCAAGGTCTCGACGGCTGACTGCAGCGTCTTGGTCACGGCGTTTTCTCCCCGCAACACCTCGATCTGCAGTGACAGGGCAGACAGGTATCTTCCTCACGCTGCTCAGGTGGCGACGCCTGAAGTTAGAAGAACGTCGTGTAACGTTACCTCATTCCTCAGAGTCTCCAGTTCACGGTCTTTGTCTGAGATTAAGGCTTCGGTCTCCTGATTAGAGAGGGTTTCTCTGAAGAAGAAAATAAGGGAGATTTAGAGAGCAAAAATAGAGTTCAGGCTCATGGAATAAATGTTATATATCAATATATACTGTATATAACATCTGTACTTTGATAGATGCATAAATAGCAATATTCAAAAGATATCAGGTCTTTGTTAAACTTCTGGGTAACACAGGTTTCCTTTTGAGATGTAGTTGAGGAGAAAAACACGAAATCTAGTCAAACACGTCTAAATGGTACTTAAGGACGATGAAAGTAAACGAACCGAGGTACATATGTCATAAATGATTGATCAGATCATATATTATAGAATACCAGTGAATAATATTAAGTCTACATACAGCTATATTAAAGTGTTATAATGATTTATTAACAATGTACATTAACAAATACTTAATATGACATAACATTATCTGAATTTGTGATCTCGCTAACATAATTAAATAAATTACAAATTATTAATAAAAGTGAAATGTTCTATAAATAATCATCAATCTCAAACACTTTTAAATAACGGTTTAGAGCGCAGTGTTTTCAAGTAAAAGTGACATTTTATCTTAATTACATCAGACCGTGTTAAATCGTCACTTGAGGACTGACTGATCATTTTAGCAGGACCGTATTTCTTACCTGGTCTTCATGTCTGATTGGTAACTCTGACGCTCGTCGTTGTGCTGAGAGGTAAACACACAAATATAGAGGATGTAAATAGAAGATAAACCTGTCTGAGCTTTAGGAGTCACAGCAAGGAGCAAATCCTCAATACGCCAAAACCTATTAATGAATGCAGTGTCTGTGACTTTAATAGGATAGAGGGATGGTTTCTATAGGAGAAGTCTTCACGGGTCAGTACCTCCTCAGGATGCTGGGACTTCTGGGAGGCCAGCTTCAGCTCCTCACTGAGGGAAGACAGAGACACACTGTCAGATCTGTGGTAACTGTGTCAACGTCATGGCTATGCATTCCGGGCTGGTGATATTACACTGCTTTAATCCAGGACCATCACACACTGTATATGTGATCCTAACATGTGATCTAAACACCTTCTGTACTATCGTCAAGGTCAGTCAAACTGATTGATCATGAGTTAGAAATGTAAGTTTTATATCAGATTCGCCTGCTCCAATCAACCTCATGGAGAGACAGATGGGGTTCTGGTTCTGGATCGAACCGGGTTCTTTAATGACAGGCTGAAACAACACATGAGGGGTGGTTCCTCCTCTAATTCCTGCAAACAAACTGATGTCATCAGATGTTCATGAAAGTTGCCATAACTGGATTAAAGTCTGTTGCAGCAGGTTGAAACCAGGATTAACCGTCTCTGCGTTGTTTTCTACAGAGACAAACGATGCAGATGAGACCAAAAACTTAGTGGTTTGACAACTTGTAACCTTGTTTTCTGGGAAAATCAAGAGCTACAGGAACTCGACTACATCACAAAAAACTAATTCCCATCACAAACTGGTCTTCTTGCTGCTGATGTTGACGACTAAAACGTCTCGTCTCAAACATCTTAATGGATTTGACTGCCTCAGCCATGTATCATAAAACCAAACGTGTGATCTGTGTATCTAACATAGATGAGACTTCAGCTTGGACAGCGTCTCCTGGGAATTCAATGAATTATGGATATTTTCAGATGCCGGAACCGAAGGATTTGCTGGAGAAAATGATATTCGCTCCATGTAGGTCATTCTTGAGATCTGTGTCAAAGGAAGGACTGAAGCTACGTGTGAGTGTCATCTGGCTGAAATATTTCACTGCTTGCTGTATTAAAACATTTGCCACACCTCCATGGGAGGTGTGGCACAAGGGAGGAAGCAACACTGTAATAAAAATATGCTTAAGTCCATGTCTCTGTCGCTTCTTTTCTCTTTCGGCTGCTTCATTGAAGCAGAACAACGAACCAGAGCAGGAAGCAGCTGAGGCTCTGCTTTTCCAATTTAAGCTGTAAAATTGTTCCATGCATCATCTAAAATTTAATATTGTTTATTCCTGCAGGTTTACGCTCCATGACTCACCAGATACACCCCAAATCTTTATACCCATAAAGACACAACCAGCAAGAGTCATTGAGCTGCTTTTACAGTTTGGGTTTTTGGCCACTTGGGGGCAAAATAAAAACAAAAACTGACATTTTACGACCAACGATACAACTCTGGTGCAGATTGAATAAACTATTATGTGATGGAAATCCATCAGCATTTATGAGATAGTCGTGCCCCCCAGTGGATGAACCCTGAAGACTTCTTTTTCCATCATCAGGTTAATCTCTATGGTTTCTAGGGACATTTCTGTAGCAAGTGAAGGACTGCTTCACTGAAACATTCATAAGTTCTTATCTAGGTTAAAAACAAAAAGGTTTTTACCTTATACACGTAAATACATAAGCTGTATTACCTTTAGCAAGGTGTTATGTAAAGTTTATTGTAATAATTATTAAAATAATAATTGCTATCACGCTCCTTTTTCCTTTTCTAAATGTAAACCTGTGTGTACCCAAATGTGCACTATTGTTATTTTTGCTGACCATTATTCACACAGACACTTAATCAGTTTTTCATTTGTGGTACTTTGAAAATACCTCCCCACACAAACACAGATGGTTCATCCTCCAACGTCTGCAAAGAATAGGCCAGAAAATATTGTTCATTTCTTTTATAAAAGAAGCTTTTGTTGCAAACTCTTAGTGTTTTTTGTCTTGCACCTGTGTTACTGCTGGATATGCGAACACTGACCCACTCCTCTACAGTCAGGACCTTTTGGTAGTTTAGTTGTAACAATATGTTACAACAAATGCTTCCACATCTGAGCAGCACTGATTGGCTGTTCTGATAGACATCACAAAAGCAGCATTGATTTCATACACGCACACACACACAGACACACACACACACACACACACAGACACACACACACACAGACACACACATACACACACACACTCTGATGTCATAGAGAGAGTTGCCGCCATGATGGAGCCAGGCGGTCCGAGGGGGAGCGGTTACATAAGGGCAGCGGAGCGAGGAAGGACGCGCCTCAGGAAGGACGGAGGAGACGTGACGAGGGTGGAGTGAAGGAAGAAGAAATAAAGGAGGATGAAGCTGCTCCTGTTTCACTGAAGATGTTTGTTGACACTTGCGCCTCCATCTGCGGCTCCTCCTTCGGGAGGCTCAACACTAATGACTGTAATCCAGCCAGTCACATCCACCTGGAGCTGTGACATCATAGCTCGGGGCTCTGATGACTCAAGAGAGGGTGTATTAAGATGATGTAGAGGCTCGAGCGCACGCCTGCAAACAAACAACACACTTCCCCATTCCCACACATGGAAAGGTACACAACAGCTGAACACACACACACACACACACATACAGTCTAAAAATAGAATGACGCCACACTGGTGATTCACCAGAAACAACACAGATAAAAACATGGATTATTTTTACTCCACTTCAAAAACTGTTCAGTCAGAGCAGATGGCAATCATTTTTAATAGATCTGTTACTATGCCAACGAATAGAGTCGGATCCATATTTTTCTTCATCCATCCACAGTACAAAAGGACCACACTATCCTATATATACGCACACACAACAGGAAAAAAAACTAAACATGTAATAGAAGCAGATATAATATTTACAGTACTTCAACGTGACGCCACAGTCGGATGCTCATTCATGCCGCTACAATTGTTGTGTAGTAATGGATTACTCAGGTAGAGAAAGAAAACAGCTGAAAAGAGTCTAGCAGCTAGAACACAATGGACGACTCTGTGTTCAGCATCATGAAATAAAGTCATACAGTTCATTTCCACATAGAAATGAATACAGACTAGTGATGAAGAGAAGTGCATCCAGACAGTAAGGGGGGTGGGTGGTGGTGGTGGTGGTGGGGTTTGGTGTAATTATGAGCATTGGGCATTGTAATTCCTACCACCTTTGTATCCATAATATCGCCCTCAGGCTAATTATGGGCGTTAGACAGTAATTTATAGCATATTAAAATCAAAGGCTTCCCTCTGAGAACGATTCAGTCAGAGTTTATGTGCTCATATTCTCTACTAACAATTACATTCCCTCGCATATAAACTATTATTTCTTCCCACTGTAAAAATGCAGACTGGAATTTTTAATCATGTGGACTCTGGAGAGACCCCCGCTGGACGGACGAACCACACCAGCCTAAGCCTAAGGTTAGAGGAGACCCGCACCAGGAAAAAACACATTAGTCATCCCCAGTCGGTACTCACATTTCCTTGCAGAGGACTCCGATACGCTGGCTCTCGGAGCTGCTCCGCTCCTTCGACAAACTCAGCTCCTCCTGGTATTTTATGTTCTGCTGTGTCAAAGCTTCGAGCTGCAGAGGAGTAGACAGAAGGAGGAGATTGGGTCATAAAAACATCACAGCAGAAAACATTCCAGGAGGGATCGTGTTCCTTTCTTGTTCCGTGGTAAAATGTTCACAGCTTGAATGTTGTAGCCCCAATTTCACTGGAGTCACTCCTCCAGCAAGAGGTTATCACCTCTCCTCAGCAGTTTTCTGCTCCGGTTTGTATTAGGATGATTTCTCACCTTCATTCCTGTAATCATTAAACTTTTTGAAAATGTCATGCAAGCTAATTCACTGTCTTGTAATTTTAACCCAATCAAGAGCAACAGACCTTGTATTTTACAAAGAATCCTGTGTTTTTGTGTTAAAATTTAAAATGATGCAGATGGAAAACCATAGTCAAAGATTAAAGGTGCAAACAAAAGGAACAAACAGAAGAAGAAAACAAAGCAGAGCTAAAACAGATTCAGTTTGGTGTCAACTTTATCTTCTAAAGTTCCTGATGTAGATTCTGAAGAATACCATTAGTGGAGTACAGTTCATCTAGAAGAAGTATCAATCTAATGAAGACGCCGATTTGATCCACATTCGAATGGCAAGTTTCATCATCCAGGAGTCACATGATGAAGGTCAGCCTATCAGGGGACTGATAACTTTAGGTGTAATGATAAGATGGAGAAACAGATCTTGGGTGGAGATCTGTGTTGTCTGAGTGAGAGCTTATAAAATCAGCTTTCAAATAAAAAGAAAAAAGTGGAATGAATGAAACAGTGGAACACGCGAGTCATTAGACAGGGAAGTGTGTTCAGTCCACGTGTATCCGAAAATGAAATCATCAAAGACATTTGTTACAAAACTTCTCCTCTCATGCAAACTTTCTAGTCACGACAAATGCTCGTCTCCTTGCATCCTCGACCGCTCAAACTGTGATTCAGACACGTGCAGCTTTAAAACAGCACCAGTCAATAATTGATTAACAACAAGCACCACTTTAAATCAATGCCTGACTGGCCTCAGATTAAATAATCATGAGGTACATTCCTGTTTTCATCTTGACACCCTGTCATAACTGTGGAGCTCTGCGCTGGAGGTTACGACTGTGAAGCACCTCAGTATTTCTATCACACCTCTGATACAAACACACAGAATGTGCACAGGATATGAGCAGCATCCTGAATCCTCACATCAACACCAAGAGAAACAATCATTTGTAAGAGCTAATTAGAGATACCAAAACCCCTCTCCTGGCCGTGAAACCTCCTTGTGAAGCGGACGACCCTACCTGGTAGTGAGGCGAGTAGATGCTACTGGAGTAACCCTGATGCAGAGCGGTTACATCCATTCCTGCACAGCTCACCGCTGATGGATTTCAGCCTGTGTTTGACTGCTAAACGTCCTTGTTACTGCACCAGCTCTCGCCTCCTATCTGCAGACAGCAACACGCACAGGCTAACGCAAGCTGGCATCAATAAGCCATCAGCTCGCATCCCCACTGTGCACAGCTGTGGGAGGGAAATGGAGAGTCGCCTGAGCAGCCTGCGTCTCTGAACGCTTCCATTATGTAAGCCTGCATAAGCTCCTCCCTCTCCCCCCTCAGCTGCTTGCAATCTTGTTTCCTCATCCTCAACATCACATTCACACACGCTCTGAAGGACTCACCTTCCATTCACAGCGTTCATCACTAGCACAGCACTACCTCTTAGCGCTTACAAAGATTTCATCCCACAAAGAAGGAAACTATACCAGTAGGTCCTGTTTATGATGTGGATCAACTCCACTCCACATAAACAAGAGATCATTTACATGGAATATTTCATCAGAAAATTAGACAAGAGCATCTACTTAGTTAAAAATCAAAAGAAACTCGCACCTAAGTGTCGTGTTTTTATAAAATTTTAAGGATATGGGTTTTGTAGATTTGCCCCATTTTTCAGTGTGGGAAAACATTACTAAATCTGTGTTTTATCTGGATTTGGACCAAAATGTAGTGAGTCCTATGAAAAGCTTCTGAAGAACATGGACTAAAGAGCAATTGGCGAAATCGCTGAGGGTATGTCCGATGTATAGAACATAAACCAGACACGGAGGGTTTTCAATTAGTCGCTTAGATGTTCCAAGGTTATTTTGGTGCATAACATGAATGAATCCAATCACACTGTGATCTCTGATGCCCTAAAAACCAAGAGGACCTACATGCGGGTCACTGGTATGTCTTTTATCACAGTATCCATCTCAGCTCTTCTTCCATTGCTGATAAAAAGACAGATTTTTTATCAATCATAAAAATGCTGGATCAGCTTCCTCAGACTGGTTCCAGTTGTAGACAGAACAAGGCCAATATTAAGTGATATTAAGTCCAGTAATGAAATAATGTTCTCTCCAGCCAGCCAGATATCATCATCATCATCATCGTCATCATCTTCACGCACATACACTCTTACATATGCAGTATTACATCACAACCTGCAGTGACACACGGCTGAGTGGAGACAACAGGATACAATAAATAAATAAATGCTCTTCAGTTAACTGCTTTTTGTCCAGAGAATAAACTGCTGGTTCTCTTGAAGCTGCAATTTTTTTTTTTCATTTTTACATTGGTGACTTTCCACTGATGCTTTCAGGTTTCTTAACACATAGTAATTACATATTATTGTAAAGAGTCTGTTTCCCTGCCTGCTTCGGTTTGTGATGACTAACTGAGGTTCCACATTTGGAATTAAACCTGCAATGACCAATTTTAAATTATATTGTGACAGAGAAAAGCTAATATTTTCAATTCTTTATACTAATTGGTCCCATCTTAAAGTACAGTATATGTAGACGCTAATGTTTTTATTTTCCTGTTAAATTGAATGTTTTCTGCACTGGATCATTTTAGAAGATTTCCACTGTGATAAAGAGTTATATCTGCTCACAACTGCCTTATAAAGCTTAATGGCATTTATTTTATTTAGGTTTTACTATACTTCCACTACACTGTCCATATGTGCTGAATATTTTTATTTAAAATATCCCACTATTAGATTATTCATGGAGAACACTTAAAGAAATATATTCTGTCTGAAAGATAAAAGCAAAAAAATTTTTTAAAATTCTAATTTCAGTTGTGCTGCAGCACTGAGATTCGCCACTAGAACCGATTTATGCCCTGAGACGACTAAAATAAATGCTTCCCAGCAGAAAGTACATCCATTCAGCTCTAATCTCCTGCAAACATCTGGAGCTCACAGACATCTGGAGTCTGATGATGTCACAGATTGAGGAAGAGGAGGAAGAGGTCAGCAGAGCCAAAGATGGACTGAATGGCTGCAGGCTGGGCGAGGATTGAGGATTAAAGGTGACGTCATAATAATGTCAACTTGCAGATGGCGATGGGATGCCGACACTGACAGACATTAAAGGAGAATGATAGGGACAGATTGTTCATGGGACGACTGGGAAGCTAAACTTCAGCGTGCACCAGTGAATATTAAGAATATTAAAATTCTTTTTGTATTAGAATTAGCTGTAGGAGAAATACAAGAGACAAATGAGACACTGCTCATGATTATTTCTGTCTGGGAATGTTGAGGTAAATCTGCACCCATCGTGGCTCCAAACTGGAGGCTGCAGAGTGGAATAATTGAGTTTCACAGCAACAGTAACTAGGGGAGCTTAGTGACGAGTCACCCATTATGAAAGAGGAGAGACTGAACTCCTAGATGATGACATGGTGTCTTCAGTGACTATGGGTATTTACACTTTTCTGCTGACAATGAATAAGATTATGCTCACCTGGGTCTCCAGTGTCTTCTTCTCATTGGTCAGCTGTTCAAAGGACAGCGCCATCCTGTCCGACTTCTCCGTAGCCTAGAAAACATTTGGATAATATTAATACTGTACCGTACCGTTCACTCCCATGTTGTTTTTTTAACAGCAGTGCTTCTTCTTCATATGAAAGATTACGTTGATAGTGAGGTTTCTGTGAATGTACTCTACAAGAAGCAGTCTATTTCTGTCCCATAGAGCCAACAAGATCCACAGTAAGCTGAAGGTTCTCTGTGGATTTGTCGCTACACAAGTTCCATTTCTCTTTTGTACAAAGGCATCAGAACATCAGAATGTGTGCTGAGGCTCTGGTGAAAATGGACATTAGCACTTAAAAAACCGGCATTCCATTAATAGTCTGGAGGGACCAGGGGTCATTAAAAATCTTGGCTAAAAAAGGAAAGGCAGCTCTTTACTGTGTTGGCCTCAAGCTTATTCAGCTGTTTCACTTTCAAATCCATTTGTAACCAGCTCCATGAAACGAGAGAATAAAAGCAAAAAGTTCAGGGAAAGAGAACAAAATCCTTTCTTTTCACTGTAAACATTAATTACAATCCTTCTGTTGTTCACCACTCTTTTTATGTATCTGTGCAAAAAGAGCGACAACAGAAAAATGAGTGCCTGAGTACTGAATGAGCATCACTGTAGGTTGAAAGGCTCCTCTCTAAAGGAGGAACAGAACAACAGCTATGAACCGAAAAGTTATTAAAGAAGTTATTTCAGCAGCAAACATCCTTCCACACAACCCTGATGTTTCTCTGACTAATTCTGGGACTTCTTTCTGATATGTGCAACAGTTTTGATGTGACACCTAGAAAAGCATAAAGTATAAAAGATTGAATAAAAAAGTCAGACTTGTGCATAGACACCCGAACACAACTGGGAAAGAGAGCAATGTGTGCATGTGTGTGTTAGTAATGATTTAATAATATCACATTTGCCCGAGGCTGAAGTCGGCTTCAGAGCGACTTCCTTAGGTTTGAAGAAAATCACACAGGAAAGATTACTTAAGATCAGAATATAAAATGAACAACTGTTTGAAAGTTTTTTTCGGGTCATTTTCAGCATTTCACTCCAAGACAACCACAAATATGTCGCTGAAACACTTGGAGATCTAGACTGCGACAATTTGGTGAGAATCCGCAAAATGTCAACAAGCTGATTCATCCTCTGTTAATATTATATTATTATATATGAAATGCAAGCGAAATAATAGAAGTCAGACTGTTGTTTACGGCAAATGTTCCAAGCACAAAAATGATTGGATGGACAGACAGACGCTGGTGCGATAAAATGGCGTCAATAAATTTTTTCAAATTGGTTCTAGGATGATTGCTTTCTGGAGACTTGGATTATATTGTAAAAGCTGTATGGAATCATTTTTAGATTATGGTTTTTTTTAAATAATCCCCATCCTCTCCAGCAATTTAGCAGAATAATGCTTGAAACAACTATTGTAAAACAAAGCTCCGGAAGTATTTGTGGATTTGTTTGAAACTTAGATGGAATTTTTATTTCCTCTTTTATTTCCTCTCTATTTAATTGACAAGCATCTCTAGTCCATATAAATCAGAAAAATGAGGAGAGACAAAATCTGTAAAAAATAAAATAATCCAGCCACTGTCCGGATGTGTGGACTCACCTGTCTCAGCTCCATCTCTCTGCACTGTCTCTCCTCTTTCAGGGTCTGGTAGTCTTCCTTCGACCTCTCCACAATCTGCTCCAGTTCTGTCAGGGAACACAACACGAGCTACAAAAACCACCTTGACTCGGATTAAAACATCATAACTCCAGATGAGTTTCACCGATGGCGTTACCATGCATGTTCTTTGCTGTCTTCTCGTTCTCCTCCTCGACGGTCTCAAGCTTTTGTCTCTGAAACAGAGGACCGTTGGATTCACTATGAGCTAATCACTGACATAGTAACATTCTTGCAGATTGAGCTAAGCTATGAATAATGGCTGGGCCCAGATACCGTGCAAGGTATGTGGATTTCTCTTAATGAGGCTATATTCACGATGCCTATGAGCAAAACACATCTGATCAAAAAAACCACAAACACATCTATATTTTCAGATTAGGCCCTCACAGACGGAAACTTTGTCAGACACGTGCAGCAATTTTCAGTTAAGTTTGTGAAGTCGATCAGACCCAATAAAATTTCTGTGACACTAGAGACATGGAGCCTTTCTGAAGTCTCTGGGGAAAACAGCCGAATCAAACGCTGGCCTGAAACACGAGGAGAATCTTTTTACATGCAGCTTTAATTGAATACACATTTAAAACCACTTTTACAAGATTTGTTTTAGTCAACTGCAAACATTTAAATGTTATCTGTCTTCTCAAAAATCTCCTGGAGCTAAGTTTAGCTAGACAGCTAAGAAAATATATAATAAAGAACAAAAAACAGCGATGGTTTAATCTTGTTAAAGGGGACTTTTTAACTCAACTAGGAATGTCTGGAGACTGGATTTACACTGCATAGCGTCTCATTTTATGTATGAAAACAAGTTCCATCATTCTCAATTTGTTTAGCAGCACCTCCAGAAATGTGTTTTGAGTGACTGAATCTCGTATTTCTGGTGAACTCTTTCCTACCTTCTTTCAGATTACAGATTACAGGTACAAGGAGTCTGTTAGGATGATACTATTGACACCCAACACATACATCTTCCTCTCTCCTGTCAGTGATTATTCTGAGGTTCTTTCCTTTCTTACCAGGCCGCTCAGCTGCTGCTCCAGAGAGCTTTTCTCTCCCTGTAGAGACTGAAGCTCTTTCTGTTTGCTCTCCACATCGACACTTAGCTCACTGATCTGTACACAGTATGGAACACACAATATACATAGATACATCTGAGTCAAGCCATATATTATGCATCATCAACTGCATGCAAAAAGGAAGCATGTGTGTTCACACTGGTGGATAAAACCAGGGGTGTACATATAAATTATATAATTTCTTCCTGGTTAATGATTTTAAGAATTATATAATCGTGATGATGATGATAAATAATCCAACATGTTGCTGCTGAACAAAACATCTGAGCTGGGATGCTTTCCACAAACCCTTTTCTCCTGGGACTGCGCCTGAGCCTTAAGGCTGCTGATCTGTTGCTGGGAGAGAGACACAGCGTCCTCCTTCTGCTGGGACGCCCGCAGCCTCAGCTGCAGGTCTGCCACCTCCCTCTCCAGCTCCATGATCCTGGAGCGCTCCGACACTGTGGCCACCTGCAGCAGAACACGTAGAGAGGAGGTCTGAAGGCCGAGAGGAGGGAGCAGGAGAACTGACAGCAGGAGAGCAGAAACATTAGACGAGGAATCCGATAGGAGCGACTGTTTTAACCCGACACTGCTGCTCAATAGGCAGGGTTCATTAATTTCAATTAATTTAGTAAAAAAGGTATGAATCTATGCAAGAACTTCGTACCACCATTGCTCTGTCTCTAAAACCTCCAAAAAAATAAAAATAAATTCTTTGTCAAATTTACAAAGGCTCTAGTCAAAGTCTTCACGATGCCTGTTTTGTCCAACCAATGAGCCAATAACACGAAATATTTCATATTAGAAGGAGAAAACCAATGACGTAATCATGCAAATACCTCACTAATGTCTGGGAAAGTTTAAAAAAAGCATGTCCTACATTTTTCTCAAAAATAAAACTAAATATGACTCTTCACCGTTTCAGTATTAATGATTTAAATTCTCCATTTACCAACAGTCACTGTTGATCTGCTATCTAAGAGATTGTCAAAATTATAACTTCAGGATCCTCCGCTATCACAAAACAGTTCCAACCACCAAGAGGAAACATCAGCTACAAATCTACCTCCCTTCAGACTCTACAAATGGGGGTTAAAGGGGTAAGGATGACAGCGTTGGACATTTTTCATGTTGTCGATAAATCCCATGAAAAGACCGAAAAAACTACTATATGAGTTTAATGTGTGCGTGAAAGCAGCTCTCCTGCAGAAGTACTAACGAGAACACTGATAATGGTTTCATTTGAAGCTGAAAAGTCACTGAGTGCACCTTTTCCTAATATTTGAGCACAAAAAAAGGGAAACAAGCATTTAGGAAAATAGATTTTCTTAAATGATGCTGTAAATCACACATGCTCAGCTTTCAGACCTTACTAGAGAAGCACAAAGCCGATGAAAGGTTAATGTCCCCAGTAGATGAGGCCATATGATAAATCTGCATAATGTCTGACCGCTGCAGCTCCGTCAACAAATGCTCTGCATCATTATTAAAAAGCACATCGCTCAATCCTGCTGTAGGACCGCGGCTGCCAGTATTACCCTAGTGTCCTCTAAATCCCTCTGGAGCTTCTCAGCTTTGGTCTTTTCAAAGAGCAGGCTCTGCTCGAGCTCCTTTATGTGGGCATGCTCCAGTCTGGTCTGCGTCTGTTAGTAAGAGAGAGCAGGAAGAGAAGAAAAAACACCAATGCAACACTGACATGCCAGCTCTGTGCCACAAACAGAAAGAAGACTTTAAGGCCAGTAAGTATGAAAGCACTGATGTTTTCCAGCATTGCAATTACATCAGTTGGTTGTTAACAAAGGAAAAGATTGTTAATCCCTCATTCTGCTCTGAAGAGTAGCTTCATATTTCCATTCTCTCATGCCATGTCTAAAGCCCTCCAGGCTAATAGTAATTTTTAAGGTTATAAATAAATATTTCTCATAAATTGCCAAGTGCTTCTACTCTGATCTTCCAGGACGTAATGCTAGAGAATGAAGAGGGTAGATGCGTGACGAGACAAAAACAGCTCAAGAACAGGCGTGGATGAAAAGATGGTGAGAGAATGGTGATATAAAGATGAGTGGTGAGATCTGAGAGGAAGGCTGAGCGAATTAAGCAATGAGTGAATGAATAAAAGAAGCAGGAAAGCTGGCGGGTCTGAGCAAAAAAGCTAATGAATGATTTAAAACTGTCAGAAAAAAAAAACTTGAGAGAGAATAATCAACTTCATCATCAGATGTTATTTTAAGTGAATGTGAAAACATTTAAGTCTCCAATTCATGTGTCGTAAAGAAATGAACAAAAAAATGAATGGATCAAAAAGCACCACTATATCTTAACACTGAATTAAGATCTTCCCTATCTCATCATCCTCACTTCACTGTCGCTCTTCATTTTTGCTCTTATTTCTGTTTTTTTCTGTGACACTTTGGGTCACATTGCTCATTACACAGAATAAAACTCTAAAAGTTTGTGCCCGGGACGGCTTGAGGTCACAGTTTTTAAAAAAAACAGTTAAAGACACTCACTGAATATCGACATTTGTCAATAATTCACACACGGTTCTCAAAAGAAAGTGTTAGTCTGACACGACAGATTTACAGCCTCAGTGACCGAGCAGATACGATGCATTAAGAGTAAAGGTTACCTCCAGGTCTCCTTTGGTGATGCAAGCCTCTTCCACACGAAACTGTAGATCTTCAACTTTCCTGTCAAACAAGGACATGATAGTTTTCCTCCAGAATCACCTCTACTTCACACATCAGAGTGATACATGAACCTGCTTCCTACTGCCGTGACCCCTCCTACTGCCGTGACCCCTCTGTTGTCAGGTACCCATGGACAACAACAGGTTGCAGACGAAGTCAAAGCACCCACCTCTTCTCCTCCTCCAGCTGATTCAGCAGCTCCACTTTGTCTCGATCAGCTGCCTCCACCAGCGATCGCAGCTGATCCAACTTTGCCTCCATCTCTACCGCATACTAAAACAGAGGATGAATGCACAGCAGATACTTGGTGCTCACTGTTAATATGGACACATCTGTACAATGCTGTAAAACTTATTTCAAACCTTTATAATTGACTGATTGACTTTAAAAAGATAAAGTTGGGTTATTGAGACATTTGAACATTTCTGAGATAAGAAGTTCTTGCTTTATAGTGTTTCTTACTGGACTGCTGTTAAACATATAAAGAGCAAATTTATTAAGAATAGTTAAAAACTATTTGCGATGTGAAGATTCCATGGAGCAATGATGACACTTTTTGAACTTTTTTCTTCTTCGTGTCTGCAAGACATTTGTTGTGTCTTGCTTGAATTACGGCCACACTGCCCCTACTGGTTTCCAATGGTTACTGCTGTAATCTGTATCTAAACCTTCAAAATAACGACATAAAAATGAAATGCTCTGTCCATGTCTGTCTTTACTGTAAGGCATAAATGAGCCTTCAGACTTACTGAAAAAAATATATTAAAACTTTACAATGATCATTACAACTTTCTAAAGGAGAACACTTTCTGTGAATGACAACATCACCATCATGTTTCCTTCACAATTCTTTTTGAAAACAAGATTGAAGTGATTTTATTATTGTCTTAATAATGTCTGAACTAATGTGATGGCATCCAATTGAGGAGCAGTTAACCTGATCGCGTCCTTTCCTCAGGAGGGTCAGCTCCTGCTGCACCTCCCCTGCGTGGCTCGTGGCCTTCGCCACCTCACACCTCTCGATGTCTCTCTCTGCAAGCAGCTGCTCGATGTGCTGCTGCTTCTCCTTCAGCGCCTCCTGCAGTGCCGTGGTGCCAGAGATCTTACGAGCGTACCGAGCAGACGTCTCTGTCAGCTGGAGAGACACAGCAAGACAGATGTTCACGTTTCTTTTATTTATGCTATCTGATGCTCATTTCTGTTCCTCTTTTCACACTAGCTGCATAAAAATATAATTTCTAAGACACTGGGATGTGATATCATGTGATCATTTAAACAACCTATGAATGTGGTCTGAACACAACGAGGTGTGGAGATACATCCTTAAATCCTCTTACCAGTCCTGCTCTGCTGGGTTTGCCGCCAACTGAGGAGGTGGCGGAGCTGAGCGAGCTAATGGAGGAAGCGCTGGGGCTCCTCTTCAGGAGGGACCTCCTACTTGAGCTCTTGGCTTTGGTGGGAGTGGTGCAAGGGAAACCAATACGGGTCACCTTGTGTACTGGAGCAAACAAACCGTACCTGGGCATGCACTGAAAGTATCTGAGAGGAAGACAGAATAAAACCTCAGCAGATGGGTTACAACATTTACCTTCAAGGTTCCTGTAGAACAGCGCAGATAAAACAGATCCTGAAAGGTCATTGTTTTTTACCTGGTCCCTGCTACCGCTCCATCATTCTTGCCAAGTGGTTCATCTAGCTCCACTCCACACCACTCTCCCTTCGCAAAGTCTGTCTCTCCCAGAAACCGAACAACTCCTGCCTTCGTACAACCAACCTACAATGAAAAAAAGAAGAGGAGAAATAAAGGACTGGATATTTTGGAGTAGGCATACTCTATCGGTACTTGAATCTACTGGAGGAGAGCTTGGAAAAACTCCTCCTGAAGAAACACTCATCGTTTTTTAAAGTTGTTACAGCCAGAAATAACAAGGAATGTACTTGATGGATCATAATAAAAATGGCAGGAAGTCCTACCAGCACACGGTCTCCCAGTCTCAGCTCCCTCTTCATCTTCTTCTGTGAATCTGTGTCTGAGAGGTTCGTCACCGACTCGCTCGACGTGAGCATTCGGTTAAGTGCGGTGCTCATCTTGGTGCTGGTGCCGGTCCCCTGAGCTGAGCCAACACAAAACTCTTACACGTCACTAAAAAACACCCCACTACCAATGTTTTCTGTGTTTTCACCATTACCAGTGGCGGGAGGGCCAGCAGGTGTAGCCTCGCCCGTTGCAGGGCCTCCTGGTGCCGGACTGGCCTGCCTTCCATTCGTCTCCTTCTCTGGCAGAGAGGTCTTTGATAGTTTTGAAGGCCGTGTGAATATCCCCCTCCCATCCTCACACTGAAAGTACCGGACCCCCGCCACAGACCCGTCGTTCTTTCCGATAGGCTCATCCAACACAATGCCCGCCCACTGGCCTGGAGCAAATTGTGTGCTGCCAATGAACTGTACATAGCCGGGCTTGTTGCCGTTGACCCACACCCTTTCTCCAACCTGAAAGTCAGCACCTCCCTCCTGGGTTGGGGAGGTCACACCACCAGGAGACTTCTCAGGAGGAACTGGTTTTGGAGCCCCTGCAATCATCATTATGCTTTATTAACTTCTGCTGGCTCATAGATTGTACAAACATCTGATTTCTGATACTTCTGGTTAATCATGGCGTCTCATTTTTCACAGTCATGGGAAAATAAAAATGTGATTTTTTCTTCTCATCCCTATATCGATTTCCACTTTTTGACGTATGACTGATGCTTGCTGATGATGTCATCTGGCTGCCCTTACTTTGCTATGACAGTGTAATTAAAGGAGAGTCTAAATATGAATGTGACAGTGACAATAAATGTCTCTTCTTCTTCACGAGGCATCGCTCCATTATTAAACTGTATTTGGGATCAACTGAGGAGTTGATGACAGTTAAATCATCATCTCTTTCATCACACCAGGAACACATTCTGTGCATGAATATCAATGAACCAAGATTGAGAAGCTAGCAAATGTTATTTTTATCTGTCGTATGTTATGTTTACATTCTCAAGACTAAAATGTTCATCACACCCTCCCCCGAAGGTTCTGGTGATGCGTGCAGTGAATAATTTCTTACCAGAAGATGGAGACGTCTTTGACAGCATCCCAGATGGACGGACTATTTTACTGGGGGGCTTTAGCCCACTGACCTTGCCTGGTAGATTCATGGCACCTTGTTTGTCCATGGCTAAAGTGGGAACTGGCCGGATCGAGGTGGGGGGACTTGGCATTCCCCACCACCCCACAGAGTCCCAGTGTGATGGAAGAGCGCTGGAGATGCAAGGAAAAGGTCACCCAGCTAAAAAAGAAAATATCTGATATTGTTGAGCAATGAACTCCTATTAATCAATTTTCCATTGAAAACCCAACTGAAATATGTGGTATATTTATGAGATGACCGTAATCAACTCGCGTACAGCCGCTATTTCCACTTTTTGGGTCATGGACGTTGCTGGAACCTATCCCAGCTAATTATATATATTCCGGACGTGTTGCCAACGCATTATGGAGCCACATGAAAGACAAACAAACACTCATGCACACTGAGGTTTATTGGTCAATTTAGATTGATCTTGAGATGGGAAGCCAGAGAGAACCTACACAGATATGGGGTGAACATATAAACTCCACACAACAAAGGATTAGAACTCCAGAACCCAGACAGCACTACCCACTGCACCACCATGATGCCCCCATTCAAGAAGTTATAATTAAAATGGTGACAGTAACGTAATTAATAAAAAAATAAAATTAAAATAACTTTATAAAGTACTGGTAAAAAGGATTGATACGCTGTTGTGTTTTACACCAGCAGAAATTAATCCAACCAGGATGACCGGGATTAAAACATGAAAACTGCTTCACTGTGCCTGCAACTACATTATCTGTGCGTTGCTCACTGAAAAATTGTTGTTATACTGTAATGACAAAACCTCCAACTATAGGTCACAACCCACTGTCCATTATCAATCTATTTATCACACAGGAGATGTTTGCAATGTTCAGCTGTGACTGATGGCTTTGCTTTATGAAACTTAAATACCACAACGCTGATTTTCCACCTCAAACACAGAGAGAAAACATTCTTCTCTCTGCTAGTCTTGCATTCAATGCATCTCATGTTATAAAAACACTGTAAAAAGCAGATGGACTGTGTGACACCAGGTCATGACAGTCATTATGTTTCATACAATAATCCCTGTGTTCCAACACATCACACCCTACAAGTGTTTACAATTTAGCACTCAATCCAGCCGTGGTGTCTGACAGCTTCTGCCACCACTGCACTGTTGTCGAATATGCAGTTTCACACAATAACCTCCAATAAAATCATGATTTATTTCGATGACAGTTATAACGATGGTAGTAACTTGATGTTGTAAATATCTTGGCAAATATTACGTGAGAAAAGGTGTTTGTTTTGGACTCATTCCACTGATGGATGACCGGGAAACAGCTGTTTGACAGCAAGTCTACCTCAACGCCCAGTCGATGCTGTCAGATCAACATACCCAACACTCTGGAGCTGTCAAACCAGCCTCTGAGGCTCCAGTCTATTCTGGTATCCGAGACTAAACCTGCTATGTCTATGGCCTTTCAGAAAGTCAAACTATGAAGATATTGCTATTGTGTTACAAAACAAACAAGATTCCAGACAGGAGCGTGTCGTTTGTGTATGCGCTCTGGAGTTCAGAACTTGTAAACATTTGTCTAACATTCACAATACAAACTAACTTCATCAAAATTATTGTTATCCATCCATAAAACGCATTCATGAACGTCATATTTTGCGTCCTGGATGGCGACATCCTCCATCTCTGCTGGAATGCGCTCCCAAAGAAAAAGCTAGCTAGCCTCAGATTAGCAAGAGACAAGATAATAAAGCATCACCAATGGCCGACTCGGGTGGCATTAAAGTAGCATAAAACAGGTTAGATACGGAAGGAGTAGTTGTGATAGCTTACTTTGTCTCTTTTTGGTGAAATGGGTCTCAGTAAAAGATGCCGTGGGTAGGTGAAGTGTACCTTGCACCGTTACATGTTTTTCAGCCCAGCCCAGATTCACGAAGAAGAACGACGTCATCGTCGGGAACTAATGCTGCCTTCACAGGCACAAATATATGCTCGTAAAGTTAAGAACTAATTTCTCGAGCATAAACAGACATGAAGGAAAGGTAATGCAAGTTATGTTCATGATCCTTTATTAAAAACAAACATGTGACATGATACAAAGATTGAGAGTTGAAATGCACAAAAGAAATACCCCGTTAGACTATGAAAAGGTCCCTTTGCAGTGTAATTTATGATTTGATATGCAATTAACTACCGGGCTGAATTCACATGAGTATTCCTCTATTACTACATCTAATGCGTACTGCTATAATCTGTGTTCACGAGGGACATACTAGTTATCGATTATACAACGTTGTTGGGTGATCTGAGAAATTCTGACACATTTTTCGTTTGTATCTAAGATGGCTATTAAAAATTGATGAGAAGGTACTGCACAAATTTTTAAATACAAATTTCCAAATTAACAGCGATGTATTTTTTAAATCATTTGACCTTTATGAATTTGCATTATGACAGCAGTTTTTATAATCTTGTACCATCAATGGAGGAAATGTCATTTTCTGTTGAATTTGTGTGGTTGCCATTCCTTCTCAGAACTTTATTCAGGAGCTTCTTGAAGGCACCACTGAAAGCTGGGCTTGAGAAGTAATACACAACAGGGTTAAGGACACTGTTGAAGTAGGTGAAACATACGGATGTGTAAAATGCCAGGTTAGCTTCTTCAAAGTATTTGCACTCATTATACCACACTTTTAGGATCCACACAGCTATACGTGATACAGTGCTTGGAAAGAAACAGGTGATAAAGATCAGTGCCACAGCCAAGACAAACTGAACAGCCCGTTTAATTTTTCCCTTTTTGTCCAGCGTCCTGTTTCTCAGCTGCCACGTTATTCTGATGGTGCAGAAAGCAACAATTGCAGTGGGAAGGAAGAACTGGATGACATAGAAAGTGTTATGCCAAGTGGACAAAGGACTGAAACCCATGCAGATGTTGAAACTCTCACATTGTGTACGGTTGCTATTGTAGAAGAAATGCTCATCAGCAAGAAGATAACCAGTTGCAAGAAAAATTAGACCCCATAGGCCAAAGGAGACCCAGAGAGCATAGCCCAGACCCATCTGGTTGATTCGGTTCATTGGGTGGACAATTTTAAAATAACGGTCGACAGCCACGGCCGTGAGGAAGAAGATCCCCGCTGCACGGTTGGCTGCCAGCAGAAAGAGCAGGATTCGACACAGGGCATCACCATGGACCCAGTCCTTTCCACGTCTGTAGTAGTCAGCCCTGAAAGGTAGGCAGAAGAGCACAATGGAGTCTGCAACAGCCAGGTGAGTCAGGTAAACAGAGTTGGGCTTCCAAGTGTCCATGTGAAAGATGAACATCCACAAAGCGATAAAGTTCCCCATCAATCCAAACATAAACTCCAAGATGAGGATCGGAGGCAAAACCTGATCCAGGATGGGCGACTCGAAGGCACAGCACTCGTTCACGTCCGACTGATTCATCCCTTCAGCCGAGTCAATAAAGCAGAAGGATGGTTGTTCGGCTTTATCTAGTGTTAACACGGATATGGCTAGATCAGGTGACTTCTTTGATGGGGAATCATGTTTATGCTAATGCAAATAATCTTAAATCATAAGTGGACTTAAGTGTCTGCGGGCAATGTGTTATCTTTGGGGAAGTGGTATTGACCCAGAGGAGCTTGGAAACAAATGTAAATGTTATCTGTCTGGGGAGTGTGTCCTCATTATAAAACTATTATGCTTGGGAATAGGTTAACTCACGGGAATGAACATGATGAGTTAAAAACAAGCAAGCTGCAGCCGTTCCAGGAACTGAGATAAAACCTGTGATTACAACAAAAAGGATTTTTTTTTTTTGGACAAATACTCAGTGAATAAAGAAACTCTAAAGCAGACACCGAGTGTAAAGGCGAGGGAGGATTGAAATTTATTAGACTACAATTGAGTGTAGAGCATTTCTGGAGGGATTCACGTCATACCACACACCTTTGGCAAACGAGAGAAAGCAGCTACCAACTAAAAAAAATGCCAAGTGATAGGCCAAGTCTGCAGCTTTCTATGAACAGTAAATAAAATAGGTATAAAATGACTTAATGTGTACATTTGGCCAGGTTGTTGCTGTTACAGGTCACACCCATTTCAGTAAAAGTGCATATTTGGTCTTCACTTCTTGACTTCACCCAGATCATCGATGCTATCGTCATCCACCTGCAACAGAGAGAATCAATTACAGATTAACTCAAGCTGTTTAACACTAAACTGGGCTGACATTTATACCAGGTTAGAGCCAGCATTGTGTGTGATTTATCATCTTTCTCCACACCATG
Source organism: Antennarius striatus (assembly GCF_040054535.1). Lineage (NCBI taxonomy): Eukaryota > Metazoa > Chordata > Actinopteri > Lophiiformes > Antennariidae > Antennarius > Antennarius striatus. The sequence goes on from NC_090790.1 coordinate 16,241,935, forward strand.
GAGCTCACAAACATCAATAAACCACACAGTTGCTCTGGGTGACCTGTTCTATAACAGGATCACATGCATTTATTTTGACTCCCATCAACAACATCCATTTGCCAGAATTACTCATAAAAGCAAAAGTGGATTAATCTGCCACTCAAACTAGTCCTGACATTTTAACAGATGCTTATTTATCATGCTAATAATATTGCCTAATGCATCAAGTGTGCAACTGAAAATACAGATGACATAACCCATAACCTGTTACTTTATTCAGTTGTTTTCAATATAGTTAGCTCGAAAGGATTTAAATAATTATATATATTTATTTTTAAAAATCACAGGCAAATCAAATGTTTGTAATGAGGTCATTGTGACAGGCCTAAGAAAATACATGTTCAGAATCTGCTTACCTCAGGCCACTTCTCTTGGATGACATCGATGATGTCATCTGTAAAATCTCCCTGAATGATTATTTCATCCTCTGCTGTGACTGAGGCACCACAAGAGAATTTCTGGGCAAAGAATCGCTGAGCCTCTTTGAGTTCAATGTCTGAAATAGCCAAATTAATTTACATTCAGAACTAAGAACTATGAAAACTGAATTACACAACGTCGACAATAATAAGTTGCTTACCAAATGTTGCCAGGCCGCACACCCGTGTCACATATTTTTTCTTGGCTCTTGGGATTTTTGCTATTGTGACTTTCTGAGGAACAGTCTTCTTTTTCTGTCTAATCTGGCCTCTTCCACCTTGAAAAAGGCAAATGAAATGATCTATTAATCCTTTTATGGAGTTAATCCACTGGTAATAACATCACTATAATTAAACATGTTGAGAGGAAGTTTCGCTGATAAAACAACAGAACAAAGTTCTGTACACATCTAAACACAGACAGAAGAAACCAAGCATTTTATTATGTTATTACTGCACCAAAATACAACTTGGACAAGATGCCCACTATATTTGTCCCAGAGGATAAAAACAGACCTCTCCTCTGTTTCTTTTTCTCCTCATCCTCGCCTGCAGGGGGAACCTCTCTCGCGCCGGGTTCCTGCTTAGGTGCATTTGCTGCAGGGCCAATAAGACAGAAGGAAAATAGCAAGATATCAAAACTACTGCTGCCACAAAACACTTTTACAATATTATGTCCATTCCTGCATCTTCAAATAATATGTTTAAAGCACATTCTCAGTCTGAATATAATGATTCTCAATAATGGATGTTCCAAAACCTGCACTGACATTTTAATGTTATGCATTTTTATGATTACTCACTCAAAAACATCTTATTACAGCTATTGAGATTTCAAAAGGCGATCTGCAGGTAGGTCAATCATAGTACAGCAATTTCATGCTGTGCAGGTAAAACGTACTGATCAAAATGCCAATGTGTGATTGAATTTTGGCTAGATCGAGATGATATCACCACATATTGCTGAATAAAATTTAATGACACTCACCTACAGTCATCCTAGCAAAAACATCTGGAAAGTTCTTCTCAAGCCAATGCCTGCATTTGGCTGGCTCTGGCATGTACTCACAGTACTGCAGAAACAGAAATGTACACCAACGATACTTTGGACGAAAATTTAAATATTTGAGATAGCGCATTTGTCAGTGTAAAAAAATGAACTTACTTCTGACGGCAGAGAGCACACTGCAGAGAAAAACAGAATCATGTGTTGAAAATTAACCACAATACATCTTGTATAGATAATAAACTGAGTAAAATGTTATATAGAGTACCTCCACAATAAAGAACTTTCAGTGGGTACTTGGATTCAGGATCAAGTGTTCCATGTTCTGATCTGCTCTCTGAAGAACCTGTTTCCGTCTCAGTAGTAGCCATCACAAATTATCTACATAAATCAAAAAATTGAGCGGTCATGCACATGCATTTACACTGGTAAATGATACAATAAAATAGATGGTCGCACTAAAATTCAAGTGCTTCTCCTCTATATCCAAACTCAATGTCAAACATCTCAGTTTATTATTAGACTCTTATGTGGGCATGCGTGAGAAAAGCTCTTGCCAATATTTCATCATGCTAGCCAACCCAGCCTACACTTTGCATATCACATTAGCATCAGCTTGCGAAATTGATGACACAGGTGCTAACAACATTCGTTCATTGTAGGATATTTTAACGCACAAATACACACAGATTATTAGTTAGCCTAACAGCGTGGACGAAGTCTTCAGAACTACCAAGTAGCTTTAGCTGGCTAACACATGCGGTTGTGCCCCATTAAACAGTCCGTTAAATGTGGCGTCTGTGGATCAAATATATGGTTACCGTGCACATTATTATAACGGATAAGAGAATACCTCGTTGGAAAAATATCACTGATCTTTTTTTCAGTGGTTTCATTCATTGGCAATGTTGACTCACCCAGCTGTCACCGTCAGCACCCCAGTTTAGTCGGCTTTAGCTTAGCAGGCTAACTGAGCTAGCTAACGGACCATTACATGAACAGACTGCTGCTCAATAACTAAATGAAAATGTGAGAAATGTCAAGCTACATACCTTCAAAAACACTCTAAAAGAAGTATTGTCTGTTTAGTAAATCACCATGCATTATTAACACAAGTTGGACTTTTGGAAAATCATTCTTATTGTTTGAGATTTAGTCGGCGTACTTTGAGCACGCCTAATATCGCTTCTTGTTTTAGTTGTGGCTGACACGAACTTTAATGCGACAGCACCCCCGTGTGGCTCGGAGTACGGACACAATGACGACGGGATACGTACTCTAAAACGAGTCCTCGTTCTTTGAAAAAGTCACTAAAAAGTGTTATTTTTACATTTTGGAACTAACCTTAATGCGTGAAAAATAAAATAATTTAGGTAAAAAAGTATCCAAAAGTGTGATAAATAAAATATATGAAAAGAACAAAACAAAGAAGAGCACGTTTGTCTTTCCTGTCACATGGTCAACAATCCTACCAATGTTTTCTTAAAATATTACCATGGTTTTTGTGTTATATTTCAAACATACATAAAAACAAATCAACTGAACCAGCATTATTATTCACAATATTAATCGGACGTTTATATTGAAAATCCTCTTTCCGGTCTCCTAACTTGGCTGCTGCTTTTACTTTTGCTTTGTTCGTAATTTTGGAATCAGACAATATACAGCGTCCATTGATCATTCATAATTTTTTTTTTAATTTCACACAATATGTGCGTGTAAGGCATGATAAATTATAACAATCCCATTGTCTATTATGTAATGTAATTTTCAATTTGGCGATCAGGCAAAAATATTTGGAAACGAAAGGAGAAGTACGTGACGTCATTGTCCGAAATTTGAATTCAAAAGTAAATCTCCCATTGGAACTACTGCTCGCTAAAGTGTTCTACGAATGTCTATTTGTATATTAATGGGTCGTTATTTAGATGAGACTTATCATATGGATAAAATCCACATGCTGAAGTCGTTTTGCTGCATTTAGTTGAGTTCATAGCTACTTTTAAAGGTGTTAAGTTAACGTGTCTTACACAAAATTAAATTACAGTACAGCGATACGGCGACAAAGGGGGTAATAAATACATTTACAGAGGAATGCTGGTGGAGAGAAACGCGGATGAATCAGGTTCAGTGTGATGGGAGAAGACAGAAGACTGTCCGTCTCAAGTGGAGGAGCCTCAGTATGGTTCCCTTGGTCAGAAGGTAAATATTCACGTCCTCAACGACAAACTTGTTCAGAGTTGTGCCAAAGTTTTAAACATCCACTTTGTTTCAGAGAGTTCAACTGAGCTCTGGCACAGCACTCCACTTAAAACGGTCAGTGAACATTAAAATCCACACACTCATATGGCAAAAGCAGCACACAGTGTATTTAATATTATCTGAATTTTTTTAAAAAAAATTTAATTTTTTTTTCAGAAAAATGGTGCTGCTTCACTGGATGCTGTCCAGCCCTCTGTCCAACCCGTCCTCCAGATGGACGGTGGAATAAACCAGTGGGCTAAATGTTCATCTGCTGTCCCAGCAGATCTCATCAGTACACCCAGCTCTCAGGATAATGGGGTGAGATTTTGATCACTGGCATAAAACTCTTGTGGTTTACAATAGACCAATGAGAACTATTTGAAGAGTGATATGGAAAAATTGTTTGGATCAGTAAAAGATCAATAACTGATTAATCAACCAACATTGGGCGGCAGTGGTTCAAGTGATAGAGCAGGTCGTCCAATGATCATAGGACTGGTTTGAATCCTGCTCCACCTAGTTATGTATTGGGCAAGACACTTCCCTCCTTGCGTCCAGCGAGGGACTCACTGGTGTGTGAACGAGTTTGATTGTTCCGGTGGTGGTCAGATTGGCTGATCGGATTGGCATGGATTGATCATGTATGAATGAGGAGTGAATGAATAATGGAACCTCTGTGAAGCGCTTTGAGTGCCAAGAAAAGCACTATATAAATCTAATCCATTATTATTGTTACCCACCCTCCACCAATGTGAAAACTAAGGCGGCACTGTCAGAAATGTCCAAACTTTGAATGGTAACTGAAATTACAATATCAGTACACCTAAATAAACTTAATGTTATTCAGTAGAACCCATACCTCTGACAGGGCCATATAATTCACTCCATTAAATTCATTCAGGTTGCATACAAAATTTAAATCATAGCTTTCCATAACCCTGACCCTTAATGTATGGGAACTATTTTTGTAACAGGCAACGCTTTTAATCTAGCAAAGTCATATTCCCCCATAAAAATCTGTTTCTTTATACAGTTCCATCTGTTGTGCTAGCTGTTTTTCTCTGTGTGTTTTACAATAGTTTCCAGTGAACGATCGGAGTGGCTTCACCATCCAGAGGCAAAGGAGGGAGCTCCAGCTGCTGATGGCTGAGCTGAAGGACCGTGACAGGGAGCTGAACACCATGGCCGCCTCCCATCATAAACATCTACACTCCTGGGAACAAGACCGCCAGAGGGTGCTCACCTTGGAGCAGAAGTGTGCCCATTTGGATGGTGAGGACACTTATGCATAGGGCATTTATACATATCCTGTTCTCCTTCACCAAGATTTCTATCAGAAAACTAATTTTCTAAGCTCCAGTGTGAGTGAACATCCGCTAACCACTAGCGTTATACTTCATGATATATTCGTGATGTAAAAGAATGACAGTGTTAATTTTGTTGTTTGTGTAGATGAGATGCAGAAGCGTAATGAAGTGATCAAAGTGCTGACCAAACGTGTATGGGTGGTGGAAACCAAGGAGGAGGAGATCCAGAAGGAGCTCAGTGCAGCCCGACAGCAGCTGTGTGAGCTCGAACAGAAACAGCAGCACATCAGTCAAAGATGCGAAGACTTTGAGGTGCAATCATAAGATTTAATGGAGAAAGCAAAAACACCAGTGCCTTAAATTGTACCGCCATTCTGTTAATGTAACCACACTGAAATCCATTGTTTCTTACTAAGGATGTAAAACCTTAAAAAGTAGTCAAAATTATATTTGAATTTTAAAAAAGGGATAAAAATAGACATTCTAAATTAAAAATGTGAAAATATTATGATTTTTATGGTGATTTTTTTTAAAATTAGCCACATTTTAATTTAAATTGCTTATATTGAAGTCTATTAATGGTCATGGTGGTTTTTTGTAACGAGGACAAGAATAATTTGACACGTTCTTATTTTTGAAATTGTAAATTAGAGAGAATATATAGACAAGACATAAGTAAACTAATGAAAATAAGATGTGCATCATTATCATGTTCCCTTTCTTTGAGTTTACAAATGTTTATCAAATATTTTGCATTCTTGCAATCCACCTGTATGTCTCAGCTTTTTCAGGAGTACTGTAAATTGTCTGTGGTGTCTCTTAGGAGCAGAACCAGAGTCTCAATTCCACCATTGTAGCTCTGTCCACCAAAGTCGGCTCTCTGCAGGTCAGGGAGGAAGAACTGAGCACCATGCTCAAACTCAAGGTGCACTAGAAGTCTACTGAACTAATATTTGATAATTTTATACTGCAGTTTTGTCAGTTCATGGATAGCTTTAGTGTTAATTTGCATGTGTTCCCATCAGTTGGTTGATGTGATGTGTGTTTTTCCATCAGGACAAAGATGTGACTGAAGCCTCTGGTCAAGTAATCGGCCTCACAGGAAGCCTTCAAGATCTGGAGAGAACGTTACTGGAGAGTCGATCACGAGAAACCAAACTCCTGAGAGACTCGGAAGAATATAAGCGCCGTTACAAAGAGGCCAAGCATGAGATAACACGCCTTAAAGGTATTCGAGTTTAACATCAGAAGAGGACAGTGTGCTAAATTTGTGTCTGAAACCACTTTTTTTTACATTTTTTATTTTGTCCTTTTTTTGTTCTTGTTATTTTAAGCCAATATATAGAGGGTAGAGAAATAATAAACCAGAGAGAGTTACATGTGATTGAGTTCTGTGTGACTGGAGATAGACAAATTCATTCAGCAATTTTCTGTGGCGCTTCCTCCACTTTTGCTGGCCACGGGGGTTGCTGGGACCTATCCCAATGGACATTCAGCCATGATGTGCATTGCAACAGACAAATTCAACACCATGAATAGTTTTTAGCAGACACTGACAGCTTTAAACACCTTTTCTTTACTCTGAACGATGCTGTAAAGATTTGTTCATTGCAATGATACCACAACCTGAAGTAAACAGATAAATTTAGTTGCCTTACCGGTTTTTTTTGCCTCCAGTTATCGTTTATTTTCACCAGTTCATCTTCACTCATTGTAGATGATAGACAATAGTGCAAAATTTCCTTCATGATTTCCTAAATATCTTAAAATATCTCCTTTTCCCTGACAAACACCCGAAAAATCAATAATTATTTATAAATTCATGGCAAAGACAAATAGCAAATCATCAAAATAAAGAAGTTTGAATTCGGAGATATTTATGTGAAAAGCCACAAACGCAAACTGTTTGTATATTTGTGTGTTGAGCTTTGTGTCATTTCATGCATGTCTTGTTGTGTGATTGGTTACAGAGGAGCTTCAGTGGCAGCTAATGCAGAGCAGCGCTCAGAGAGAGGAGATGATCCGTCTCAAACAGGAACTCCAGCTGATTCACAGAGATCTGGCTCTGTCAGGTCAGTCACTCTGGAACCGCTTCTTTGTCTCACTGGAAGAAAACTATTCATTATTTATGGGAGGTTAGGTGTCTGGCCAAAATAGACCCCATTACATTTTTTTTGATTGGATCTTAAAACCAGGTTCAAATGGTATCAAATCCATTAAATTGCTGTTTTGCAGAATAAGAAAATTCTTCATTTTGTCACTGATTTTACTGTGAAATTAAAACAGATTGGATTGGGCAGTTTAATCCAGCAGCAACAATTCAAGCCTCACAGTTGCCTTAATTTTGATCGGCAAAGTCTGTGTCTCAGACAACTGAAATACACTTCTCCTCTGGTAATTTCATTTTTCATAATTAAATCCAGGAGATGGCGCCAGCTGGAAGGACGAGCTGCTGGAACTTGCTCGCTCCAAACAGGAACGAACCATGTCAGAGCTCCGCTACCTACGACAGGTACCATTACTCAAAGATACAAAAAAAAACCCCACATCCAGTTAATAACTGTCACTGATCACACCTGAAAAACAAAAAAGAGCAGACAAAAAAATGATAGAATATACTAGAGTGAATATAGTAATGAGTGATATGATACCTTTCCTCATTCTTCATGCTGACTTTCTGGTTTGACTGCATACCTCAGAATGTTCCTGCAGCTTCTCAGTCGTGACTTTGGGTCACAGTCACGTCTTTTATCTGAAAACAAAACAGGGACAAGAAATTGAGTATAATAATTACATAATTATAATTCAATCACATGTAGAATGTAAAGATGTAATGATATAAAAGTCTGTCATTGTTTCAGCTGTTGTCAGAACCTCTTACAATGAAAATACCCAGATGGATTCTATTTTCCATTTCACTCAAAAATACTCTACCTTACAAAGACAAAGAAGTTCTCTCCCATGTGTAATAGAAATAAACATCAGCGCACTGAATGCTGCCTGTTTGTGATTTACAGGTGTGTGAGAATCAACGGAACGACCTGCAGCTTTTGCAGCTTAACCTGGAAAGTGCTCATGAAACGCTGAGGGAGAAGACGGGTCAGGGATTACCTAGAAGGTGAATGAGAGGAAAACAGAGTTGGTAGTTGTTGATGATGAACTGTTAAGTATGTTCATTTGTTTTAGTCTTGTTTAATGCATTTGTTCAGTCAGTATCAGTGGTCATTGTGGAGATACCAAAGAGAACAAGAGCTCAGAGCTCAAATGCATCCTGAGTGAGAAGCCAAGCAGTGCAGTGATATCATCAATCCTGACTAAATGTATCTTGTTTAAGTTCCGAGAACAGAAAAAAATAAATCCTTGTCGCTCTTCTTGTGTCTCAGTCAGGATGAGTTAAGATGTGGCTGTCTGGACAAAGGGTCGTCTCCATCACTTGGAGTGAAAAACTCAAGACATTTACATGATGCTGAACCAGCAGCTAGTCTGCGATGCCTCAGCCTTGACCTGGACGTAAGACCAAAACCATGAATATCAGCTTGTAAACATGTTTTTATGTGTTTAATCAGAGAGGGTGAGAATAAATGATAGGTAGAACTGTCATGTCTGCTTGGCAAATAAGGTGTCACAGCTTGCATCCAGTTATATTTGCTTAGCATAAAGACTGGACAAAGGTAACAATACATGTGCCAACCATCAGCTGTAAAACTCACTAATTAACAGTTTATATTTTATTTTTTTCAATAAAAACACTAGAAAGAAAAAGTTTGAGATGACTTTAGATGTCTGTCCTTCTCTTTCCAGGGCGATGACCCTCTGACAAGCTGTTCTCTGCAGCAGCTGTTGGACGAGTCCAGGCTAGTCATCAGAAGCTCGAAACCGCCCACCTCTGGACTCCACAGTGGGACCACTGACCCTTGTCACCGCCATCAGTGCCACTGCCACTCAACGCTCCTGTCAGACAAGGTGGAAGTTTAAGATGCTGGGCCTTTCCTCTCTGTTTGCCTTCATAGGGTGTGGTGGCATGAAGGGAGTCAGAGCTCAGTTGAAGTGATCCTCCTTTTGTTTGGGTGTGTTGGGCCTGAACTGCTTTTTGTCCACCAGGCTGGTGAAACTACACCAAGAGATTCCCCCCGACATCAGCCTGACACGTGAAGCGCTTGAACCCGAAGCACAGATTCATTTCTTCTTTCTAGAATAAACATCAAGATTCCACAATCAGTGTTACAACAAATACAGCGTCTAAAAGTCTCTCAGGGGAAGATACTGAAGTGATACAAATATGTAACAAATTTGTACATATTTTAACACACTTTTATTCACTCTGTATGTTTACTCCTTATTGTTCTGTAATTAAATATTTTTTTACGTGCTGTGTATAATTGAAAAACAACTGTGGAGGTTTTTGAAAGGCTGTTTTGTGTGGTGTGTGTGTGTGAGATGTGAAACCAGTCCTACAGGGCTGTTGAGTGGCGTGTCCTTGTTTTGTCTTTCCAGTTTCGTTGCCTGCAGATTTGCCAGGTGACTCTAAAGAAAGGTGAAAGTCTGTTCACAATTTTAATCTGAAAGTCGTGCCATAACTTTTGATTAAAAAAAAGGAATTACATCCAACCTGCATGTCAGTTGTTTTATTCTTTATATATAAACGCGTCAGATTTAATCAGCTTCCTCCAGCGCGCCTTTTACGCATTTTGGAGAGCTTTTTACGCAGATGAGACGCTGGTTTGTTGTCTCCGACGTTTTCCTCCCGGACACCGATGAACTGATCGGATCGGATCGAAGGCGCGAATTGACGCAGGAATCTTTGGGACGCGCGCGCGGCGCCTCTGACGTATTAGTCGTTCTGGAGAGGCTCGCGGCCAGGTGAGCTGCGCCACTGGGAGTCCGGACAGGTGTTTCCGTTTGGAGTTTAAACATGAATAAAACCAAGAACAAGAGCGAGAATAAGACGGAAAAGGCTTTGGCAGCGGAGAAAGAGCAATTTGGGAAGCAACAGGTAAGTTTTTTAGTCTGTTCCTGGGTGAATATATATAATCTTAGTCCCATTTAAGATTTTTGAGTTTGACCTGTAACCGAAATAAAATATGAACTAAGCAATACAGTTTTTTTAAAAAAAGTTATAAGCGTTAATGCTCGTTCGTGAAGACAGGCTTTGACCTGTGAGACTAAATCTAACTTTCTTTTCATTAAAATCCTTTGTTTCCTCAAGAAGTCTGAGGTCTGTAAGGAAGTTGTGTCTCTAATGTCTTCCGTGTCTTTCAGCTCCACAGCATCAGTAAAACTGTCACCTCTGCTGAATGCCCCCCCAAAGAGAAATATGTGCGCCGTATCCTTTAAAAGAAAAAAAAAAATTAACAAAAGCAACCTGGACTGTTCAACAAACACAATGTTAGCAGTCAGAATGCTGATATTTTCTACTTTGCTCAACAGCAAAGGACAGCTGAGGTTCTTATGTATTGATAGAGAGAAGCTGATGGTTACAGCCCAAATATATATTATAGAAAAATGTCTTTATGAGCTGATATTCAGAGTGATGGATCTCTGACGTCAGAGTTATTGTTTCAACTTAATGGAACTAACTTAATGGAATTAATGAATTTTCCCTGTTCAGAACTAACTTTTCCAGTAACTATGATAAGTGAATGCATTATTATGGTAAACGGGATCACGTGGGCTTATTTCCATATGTTCACGTTGTGCATTAGTATTTAGGAGTTTCCTTGACAGCAATGACGACATCATCATGGGAACACACAAAGAAGGTGGAGCAGCCACCTTCTGGTCCTACATCCTAAACCTGCCTTTGTCCAGCAACGCCATCGTCAGCTGGAAGTTCTGCTACCTGCTTCACAAAGTCCTGCGAGACGGACACAGAAATGTGAGTTTAGTCCTTAGTCGTCCCATTTTCTGTTCTCGTTCCCGCTGGTGATGTGTCATTGTGTCTTTCTGACTTGCAGGCCGTTAGAGATTCTCTCGGACACTGCCGTAACGTCAGAGATATGGGTGTCCTCTGGGTGAGTAGCGGTGAATTTGATGTAGACTTCTTGTCTTTTGGAAATAACCTCATATAAATGTATGATAGTTTACCATGTATTTTGATTTATTACCCAGGGAAGCCTGCATGATCGATACGGTCATATTGTTGCCTTGTCTGCTAAATACCTTTGCCTCAAGATTGAATTTCATACAAAGGTAACAGACGCTTGTTTATTAGTTGTAAATTATGTTATGTGGCAAATTCAGAATGATAATCTCCACAGCACAAGATGATTCCAGCCAGCATGGAGGCCAGTGATGAGACTTTGGACAGGGAAGCAGGAAATGACATGACACACGTGTAAGTTTTCCACTCATATCTATGTGCTCTTGCTGTTTGACCACATGTTAACGGCGTTTCTCACTGAATGCAGGTTAGACATGACTCAGGAACTGATGGATCACCTGGATGCTGGACTGAAGTTGTCTGAGACAGGTGAGTCCCCCTGGAAGATGCCAGGATTCCTTCTTCTTTGTGGATTTATGTTGCCAAGTTATTTTCAGTGGTGGATTCATCCATTAGGTTTATTTATAGTGGTGCATGACATCCTGTGTGTGGCTCATGAATCTGTAGCTCCATCAGGCTGTGATGCACACACTACACTTGATGTAGTATTTACTTTTAAGAATGAGAATATGTAGAAGACATCCAAACTTGTCGTTAACTGGGACTGCTCTTGTCTGAAGTTCTGCGTCAGCTGGATGCCAACAGCGCCAAATCTACGACTCCAGCTGGAAAGTGCAGACTGACTCCTCTGATACCCCTCATACTGGACTGCAGCTTTCTCTACCACTTCTCTGTCCTCTTACTGTTCAAGCTCCACAGCCGTGAGTGACATATAACTTTTATTATTTCTGTCACTGGACCATTTTGTGTCAGATTCTTAAGTCATCTTCTCCGATTTGTAGGGATCAGCCCAGATGTTCTTTTGGGACATCGTGAGCGGTTCCGTGACCTGTTTACAAGGTATTTTTTTATGAGTTTTTATGAGGAAAGAGCTTTGATATTGCATTTGTTTTCTACCTGTGACAGCTTGTCATTTGCAATTTGCAGCCTCACGCAGTTCTTCAACAGAGCCAGAGAAATGGAGTTCTTTAAAAGAATTATCCAGATCCCAGATCTCCCAGATGTAAGTGACACCAGTCAATAAATGTTTTACCTAACACCACACAAGCATTGTTCAGTATTAATCTGTGATGTCCTACTTACAAATATGTTGGGGTTTTTTTATTAATTGCTCCACAGTCTCCTCCCAACTTTCTCCGCGCTGCTGCTTTGGCTGAATACAAAAGGCCAGTGGTGGTGGTACCTGGTGAGGAACATGAAGACGAGGAGGAAAAGGAGCCACAGACAGATTCCCGGGAAAAACAACAGGTGCACTATAATGTTAAAAAGATAAATAAGGTTTCCAACTCTTTTCCTGGTATCATGGCTAATGTGTACACGTTTTTCATGGTAGTATTACCTCCTAAGCCAAATGGGAGCTCCTGATGCTTCGCTTGAGCCGAGGGAAACAGAGAATGACAATCTAAAGAGAGAGCTGCAGGCACTCAAACCAGAGCTGCAACTCATCAAGACTGAGGTGAGATGGAGTGGTTGAACATACCAGACCACATGTCTAGATATCCTGATGCTGCCACACACTTCCAGTGTTGGATGAAAGTAAAACACCCCCTCCTTGTTTATTCTTATCTCAGGCTCAGAAGTGTGTAATTGAGTTAAAGAGTCAAGTGAACCGACTGGAAGCTGAGGTAGAGGAGCAGCGAACCCATAAGCAGATGGCGCTGGTGGAAAATGAGCACCTGAAGATGGAAGTGGAGACTCTGCGCCACGCTAATGTCGCCAGTGTTGGGGCTCAGATCGGCCTCCAGGAGGCAGACAGTGAGTACACGTTTACGTCTGGGTGAATCGCCCGTTTGAGTAGAGATGAATCTCATTGAGGTTGTGTGTCATCTCTTCGCCTGCATGCAGCTAGAGCTCAGGCGGCAGAGCTGCGTTTCAGCCAGCTCAAAGAGCGACACGCAGAGCTGATCTCCAGCCACGCGGAGTTATTGAAGACGGTAAGCTGTCCCATTATTGGTGTTTCTGTTATTAAACTTGAAGTTTCTCTTTTGCTCTAAAATTGCATAGTACAAATGAAGCTACAGCTTCCCACCAAATGCTTATCTTAGTACCAACACTGGAAGTGGGTGGACTCAGCTGACTTCCTGTCTGGAGATCATCCAACCACAGTATGACATACAGGGACATTCATATACACCTAGATCATGTCCAACTCCACTTTGTTCATGAAACACGTGCATAATCTGGAGGCAAAGTAAAGCGCAAGATGCAAAGGAGGAGTATTTTTTTCTTTACTTATTCATTGGTTTGTTTTGAGTGTAATTAATTCATGATATAAATCTCCAACACACCAATATCTAATGGTAATGAATGTTCTGTGTTCTTCTACACATCCAAGAGATATCACCAGTCCAAGTTCACACAGTGAAACAGTCCAGGTTTTTACCGTATTATTTATTTGTTTTTATTTATTTTTGTCAGTGATGCAGACACTTACATTACCAGAGCAATGTGCTTGAAAAAACCACATTTTATATCCAGCACTCCCATGGGTGTACCAAAGGATGCAATGACTTAAGGAATGTAACTGTTGGGTGTGACGATGACGGCTCCTTTGTTTGGACGCTGTGTAACAATAACACTGTGTGGGGAGAAGATACAGCAGATGATACGTACCTACAGAAATATCCATGTTTCCAGTCTTGATGCTAAAAAAAGCAAGTGGCATGGATAGCAATGTTAGCATGTTTAGTATTTTTCCAGGTGTTACGACATATTAGCTATGTTGTTGTTTGTGCAGAAAGCAGAGACAGTGAAGATGCTGACAAGCACAAAACAGGAACAAGATGATTTGCTGAGAGCCAAACAACAGATGGAAAATGAGCTGGAAATCCTCCGACAGGAGAAAAGCAACATGGTGAGATGTTCTTAAAATCAGTACAGGCAGTACAGTTAAGAAGAGATCAGAGGATAATTCCCCCAGATGAAGCTTTCTCCTGAATTTTGTGGTTTTTCGTGGTATCTCTTCTTTATCAGATGAATCAACAGCAACAGGAGATCCAACAATTGAACCAAGAGTTATGTGAGCAAAGAGCTCAGCTGGGTGTCCTTCAGAGTACCCTGGACAATAAAGAGAAGGTGGGAACATGTGCTCAGACTGTCCCAAGTGCTGTAAGATTAAAAGCATTTCAGTATGTACAGTTTAAATTTAAACAATTTTATATTGAATGGATTTTTATTATATATGACAGTAAGTGAACACATCATCTACAAACATCATTCAGGGCTGATTCTGCCTTTAATTTAGTAATATGTTAAATGCATAATATTTAAGATATTCACATTTAAACAAGACAAAATATTTGTTGTACATTTTTTTTGGATGATGTACTTCAATAACCCACATGTTAAAAGTAAACCCTGCATGACTATGTCTTTATATGCAAGTGTTCATATATTTTAATTGATGCCAAAGCTTCCAAAAGATACAAATCCTATTTAGGAAATAGAATAAAACGATGAAAACAGCTGTTCTGTGGCTCTTTATCAGGGTAATGTATTTGTCTTTGAGATGTAGTGAAGTAGAAGTATTGAGTTAGAAATACTTAACGGTAAAGTAGATTTAATGTGATGTTTTATTCCTGAGAAGAACAGAAACAGGACTCCCACACGTGCTTCATGACCACAGACTAGTGTTATATGTATATATTTAGACTACTTTTACTTGTTTTTCCAGGAGGGATCTCAGGTGAGCAGCAGCTTGGCGACTCTGCAGGCAGAGCGGGACGCGCTGCTGCACTCGACCAGAGGGAAAGACGCTGAGCTCTCCTCGCTGAGAATTCAGGCACAACAGCAACAGGGCTCCCTGGACCTGGAGAAAGACAGGCTCCTCCGAGAGCTGGAGGCCCTGAGAGCTCAGCTCCAGCAGCAGGTACAGTCTTTTCTGCCACATACACATTAATGCTGCAGTAAGTACGTTATGTTGAAAATACTTACTGTTTCTTTAGCTCGCCATCAATGCAGAGCAAAAGTTGGAGATCGAGAGGCTGAAACGAGAGCTGGACTCGACAAGAGCAGAAATGATACGTGCAAATAATGCCCTGCAGAGCAAGGAAATGGTGACAACATATATATTTATCTTTATATATTTATTTTATATCTATATTACCTTTAGTGGGTGAAAAAAATCATGCCTGCATGCATGTTTGAATCTTCAGAGTGGAAGCCATATGAGCAGCACACTGGCAGGGCTGCAGGCGGAGAAGGATGTGTTGCTGCGCTCTGTAAGGGAACAGGAGGCCGAGCTGAACTCCCTCAGACAACAAGCACACCTCCAGCACAGCGCCTTGGAGCAAGAGAGGCAGAGGAGCAGCATGGAGCTGGGAAGCCTTCATGCTCAGCTCCAGCAGCAGGTGCGATGCTATACTCATGATAGGACAGTTATTAGCTTCCCAGTGCTTAGCCACTGATGATAATGTGTGTGTTGAATCAGGTCTACCGTGAAGGTGAGCTTGCCCAGAAGCTGCAGGAGGAGCAGTTCTGTCTGCTTCAGTGTGCCGTGGTGGAGGCCGAAGGCATCATCCTGGACGCTGTGGCCAAACTGGACGATCCCATACATGTCTGCTGCACCAGCTCACCTGGTAAAACATGACAGCCTAGAAAACAAATTTCAACACAGTATTTACTTTAATTTCATGTTTCACTGGTGGCAGTTTGAGTTCATGAAAATCTAAGGATAATAACAATATTCGCTCAAATAATGTTTTCATCCTGTGAGGTTTGTTTATATTAAACTCTTTCTGATGGATCTGAAGAAATTTCAGTTTAATGATGCGGAGTCTATCGATTCTCTTTTGCCATGAATTCACTTGAAAGATTGTAGGCGACTCACAGCAGCATACATTAAGTCAGGAAGAGAGCATCCTCATCAGCCTCCTGTGTTAACTGGTAGATTTTTTTGTGCTTTTTCTCTGGGAGTTTTATATACGATAACATTATGATTCTTTTTTTTTTTTTTTTTTTTACAAAAATACATATAATCAGGCTTCATTTGTCATGTGAAATCATAATTTTCCAACATGGTAGAGACAGATGACTGTGAGTAAATTAAATTTTTAATGCTGTGATTTTATTATTGTGGATGTCTCACAGGAACAGTAATAACATTTATAAACACTTAACGTCCTTTCAAAAATCACTTTCTATTGTTCTATACCTTTGATTAACTGTATATATAAAGAAAACAAACTTTAAACGTAGGTGTTGTTATTTCCTTCCTGCTCTTTTAGATTACCTGGTAAATCGAGCAGAGATAACTCTGGCTTCTCTAGACAAAATGCAACAGAGTCACATGGCGTACCTCGGAGATAAGAATGGTGAGTTTACGAGACAAGGATAATCAGTATTTCTCTTTAAATAGATTTTTGATGGGAGTGTCTCATGATGGTTTATTCTGTTTAGATGCCAGTGGCTTGCTGAGAACGGTCACACAGTTCTCTCACCTCGCTGCTGACACCATCGTCAACGGAGCTGCCACGTCACACTCCGCTCCCACCGACCAGGCTGATCGTAAGTGACGCACAGTTATGATTCAAGTGTTTGAAATACTATGCACATTTTAACGCTCCCTCCTGGTTGTTCGTCTCATGCAGGGCTGACTGACAACTGTCGGGACTGTGCAAACAACTGCCTTCAGTTCCTGAAGGATATGAAGCTTCAGGCCAGTTTGCCCAGAGCAGATCCTTCAGCGGTGCGCTACTCTGTCCAGCGCCTCCTGGCTCTGGGTCAGGTGAGAACCTATGAACACAATCATACAACACTGATGTGTTGTTGCAGGTATTTATTACCTCCAGCTCCAATTGGCTAGGAGTGAAAACTGTTACCTGCATGCATTTGTGCCCCTTTTTCTGTCTGAACTCGGGCTGCACTGTCAGAAGACAGTAACCGAGCTATGATCGGCATCCCTGCAAATAACCACTCATATGTACATTTTGTAATGAAAACTATTACCCCACCTTGTAACTCCCCAAAGACATCCACTAAGTCTTTCCACCATCAGCATCATCACCACAAGGTTCTCAAAGATGGAGAGTATTTAGTCGTATGTTTCTCCAAAGAGAGATCGATGGACCTTCCCTGTTTGAATTATGTCTTAAAGTTGAGCTGCGAACCATTAACTGTGTGATTTGTATTTAGGATTTACGTCCCAAAGGGCAAGATGTTCTGAAGGAGGAGCTGGGATACATCGTGAACAATGAGATGATTGCTACATCAACTGCCATTGAAGAAGCTGTGCTGCGAATGGATGTAAGGACACACACACACACAAACACACACACACAACAGATGAACCTGGACGCCACCTTCACCTGGTTATCCTCTCTGCTTCAATTTTTGTTCCTCAGGAGATACTTTATCAGGCTAAGAAAGATACCACTGGTATTAAGTTGGAGGTCAACCAGAGGTCAGAAGACAACTTCTTCATCTTAAAGTTATCTTATCTCCACTTTCTTACCTGAAATCTGTGGTTTTCTTTCACAGTATCTTGGGATCATGTTCAGACCTGATGAAGGTACAAAGATCAGCTACTTTATTTAAATATTTCTGTAACCTTGTGATACATTTTGACTCTGTGTATCTTCCTCTGCATAGGCTGTTCATATGCTGGTTACCGCTGCCACTGATCTACAAAAAGACATCGTAGAAGGAGGCAGGGTGAGTTGATTTCCATCACCTAAACAAATTATATGAAACATTCAGATTATTGTTATAGTTGTGAAATGCTTTGTGTTTTAATTGACACGCTTGTATTTTTTAGGGGGCAGCATCCGTTACAGAATTTTACGCCAAGAACTCTCGCTGGACGGAAGGACTCATCTCTGCTTCCAAGGCTGTGGGCTGGGGCGCCACACAGCTATTGTAAGCATCAACAAGAACACATATATTATTGGTTACATGATACCTGATTATCAAACTGTGTCTTGAACCCCTGCTTTTCATCTCTTTGCCTCCTGTCAGAGATTCAGCTGACAGGGTTGTGGGTGAACACGGCACCTATGAGGAGCTCATTGCCTCGTCCCACGAGATCGCTGCCAGCACAGCACAGCTGGTCGCTGCCTCAAAGGTACACAGCCCAGATAAATGTACCTCTAGTGGTTTGTGGATGTCAGTACTTGGGGCATATCATCCATAGGCACAATTTCAACATCCATTTATATGCAGCTGACACTCTATCTCTATCTTAATCCCAATGATTTTAATCAAATTGATATTAAATACTGAATGATCCCCAACTTCCTGCAACTAAATTTGTAAAAAAAACAAAAAACTATCAGCCTCAGTGCAATTATTAGCAACTGACCGTGTTACTTTTCATGGGGAAAAAACAAGTTGCTGAATAATTCTGTTTCAATTGACCATAATTAAAGGTGAAGGCTGACCGCAACAACAAGAAGCTGTATGTGCTGCAGCAGGCCTCTCGCCATGTAAACGACATGGCTGCTGTGGTCGTCACCTCCTCCAAGCAAGGACAGAGGCAGATCTCTGACCAAGGTGAGAGCTAACATCAGGTGATATTAGGAGCTTTCTAAATGGACACATGAAGGTGTCATTCCTCATCTCGTTGTCCATGAAAACCTGGTTTATGTACAATGGTAATAAAATTCATTCATGTGTAAAATATGGCCAGAAAGTTAATATTAAAAAAAAACTAGAGTTATCAAGAGGATGTAAAGAAACAGCAATGCTGACGTCGCGTAAAAGATGTCTGTATTGTGTTAGAGATATCTCATGAAGTTAGAATGCTAATCAGCTAGCCTTGACCTGTCTTGTAATACTGCTTTTGACCCCTAGGGCTGGTAGCCCAACACTCCCTGTACTCTATTTCTTTTTCCAATAGTCTGACAGCAAAAAAAAAAATCTCCTAAAATGTTAAGACTTTTTTTTTTTAAACCTATTTACCTTGAGAAACAGAAAAATAGTCATTCAGCTTGTGTCAACTATAGCAAATGGCTTCATAACTACTAACTAGCAACTTTTGTAATATATCAACGATGCAGATATAATAGAAAATGATCTGTGAATTACAGTTAAATAGGATTTGTTATTGTACCATCACCGGATGAGCCAGACAAACAGGTAACTCAGTTCTGATTATGATGTATATGTCAGCCTTCAAGGTGTTATCAGTGTTAAAACATGTTGTCATCTGAGGTAAGTGAACATTTTATGTCTGTGGATTGACTAACATGGCTAAACATTTTACTAAAGCATGATTTCACTCTGTCCACAGGTGTAATGAACTTCTCTGACATGTCTTTGATCAAGCTGAAAACAGAGGAAATGGATGCTCAGGTGAGGTTTTCAACAGCTATGCTCTTCTGTGTCTTTCCTTTTGAATAGAAGTAGTTGATGTTATTTCTCTGTCTCACTCAGGTGAGGGTGTTACAGCTGGAGAATCAGCTGGAGCAGGAGCGGATCCGTCTTGGGGAGCTGAGGAAGAGGCACTATGAGCTTGACGTCTCTGGGACCATCGCCAATGATGCAGTGGATGGCACCGATAATTTCCCACCGCCACCGCCACCCGTTCTTTTTGACTCCACCCCAGTACCGCAGACCTCAACACCGACGCAGCCTTACCTGAGCACCCAGAGCTTCTCAAAGACCAGCGCCTACACGCCTCCTCCAACACAATCCTTCTCGTTGCCTCAAACGTACACGCCACCACACACCTACACACAGACCCACACTTATACGCCACCTCAGTCCTACACACCGACCCAAATCTACACCCCTCCTCTGACCTACACCCCATCTCAGACCTACTCTCCTAAAACCTACACCCCTCCCCAGACCTTCAGCCCTCCCCAGACCTATGCACCTTCCCAACCCTACGTCCCAGCTCAGCCTTACACACCAAACCTGACCCAAAGTTACCTTAAACCTCAGTCTTCTTCACCTTCGCAACCCTCAAGCTCACCCAGGCTGTCCCGGCCTCGTTCGCCTTCTCTGCACCATACGACCCCCCAGAATAATGCCGATACCTCCAAAGCACCCTCAAAGAAACCCAACATCTTCACCAAGTCAGGCAACTTGCTAAAGAATGCAGTAAGTATTGAAATCCATCAGCTAGGATCAGACATTGAATTTATCTGACTATAATTTATATACTGTACCTGTTTCATTTTTTACAATTACAGTTCAAACGAGGTGAAACTGGAGCCGGGGAATCTTGAAGCCTGACTGGAGAACCTGAACATTATCTTTGATTCTGTGTTCGGAACATAAACATTATAACTCACAAATTAAGTGTTTTATTTCAGTTCAGCATGGACTGTTTTTCAAATTTTTGTAACCCCTTAAGCCTGTATGATTGTGTTGCTTCTTGAATACCAAGTTTATTAAAACTCGTAAAATCATTAAGTGGTGTCTCAGTTTTGATTTCCTCCACCAAGAATGTCATGTTTTCATGTCCTTTTAGTTGGATACCTCTGAATTCTTTGTCAGTGTTAAAAAAAAGTGTGTGTGTGTGTGTGTGGGGGGGGGTATTGGCCCAAGGATTTATCCCAGACTTTCATCAAAAGTAAATGGTTTCTTTTAATTGGCATAAGTACAGCCCTTCCCTCCAATCTCACGGAAATGACTTCTGTAGTTTATCCATAATTTCAGAAATCTGAGGCTAATTTATTTTTTGGTACAAAGTAGACTTCATCGTTTTAGAGAGGAAACGAATAGTCCTCAAAATCTGAGTTTCTAATCCGATTAAACTTTGTAGAGATACCTAAATCTTCAAACACAAAATACACATTAATCAGTCCAAAACAGGGAACGTTTTACTTTATTTTTTAATTTCACAGTTAGATCGGGCTTTTAAATATGACGGGATTGATTGAATGTGGCTCAGTGAGGGTTTCTCCATGCCATCACATATTGTCACAGCGACCTCGTCTGGCTGTTTTTTCATGACATGCGCAAAACAAAGTGCAATCTCACGGTCGTGGAAGCAGACAGCGGACTCCAGAGGGGACTGAAGAGGAGCTGCGTCAAGTTAGAACAGATCAGCTCGAAAATGCAGGAAACAGATGCCACAAAGTTAAAAAAATAAGAGTATCTGCTTATATTCACGTAAACAGAATAGTAAATATAAGTACTGTAGCTAGTTTACCAACAAAACATAAATTTCTTAGTATATCATGCCTTGAGTTGTTTTTTTTATTGATTTGACGTGTATGGGTTTACAATGGTCACCAATGATGTTTGCTGCTGCATCGTACATTTTTTAAAAGAAATTGGTGTTTTCTTAGAGGAACAAAATGTAGTGACGCGTTTTATTTTGAAAAATCTAACCGGATGTTCGCTAATTCAATATCGCTGGCTTGTCAATGGTGGTCTGAGGCTGACAGAGGGACAAGCAGGACTGCGATGGGCCACGGACCAAATGTAATCGTAACTAATCAATTTAAACCCTGGACCCGGCATTTAGGGATCCATTAGCGATAGCAGTGGTGTTTTATGAGGTTCTGCGTTGTATTTGTCCACAGTTTATGGAGATAACCTGGTAGAGTTTAGATAACTTAGCCGTATTGTTACTCCCGGGGAAGGAAGTTTGCTATAGCGGAGGAAACAGAAGAGGAAACCGGGGAGGGCCGAACTATCCCGACATGGAGGACTCCGGCTCGGCCCTGGAGAAGAATGTGGCGGACCTCACGGTGATGGACGTGTATGACATCGCGGCGGTGGTGGGCCAAGAGTTCGAGCGGATTATAGACCAGTATGGCTGCGAGGCTTTGTCCAGGCTGATGCCCAAAGTGGTGCGGGTGCTGGAGATCCTGGAGGTGATGGTGAGCCGCAACAGCATCAGTCCGGAGACCGAGGAGCTGCGGCTGGAGCTGGACAAGCTAAGGCTGGAACGGATGGACCGGCTGGAGAAGGAGAAGAAGCACCGGAAGGTGAGGTCACTGCAGAATCTGTTGTTAGTTAATCAATCAATTAATTTTTTTAAATTAATTAATTAATTAAAAAAAATTAAAATTGAATTCTTTACACAGGTTTAAATATTTAAACATACATCAAACTTTTTGTAACGGTGTAGGTGATCATTCATACAAAGTGGTGCGGAAAATGAATGAATGGATGTGAGATAAACTGAAAACAAATATGAGTTACTGTGATTGAACTAGAGGTGAAAATGTAGGGCATTTGTAATTGAATTATGTAATTGAAAATGTTAATTTAATATAGAGAAAATTGTGTTATTGTTTGAATAATTAGTAATCAGTTCAAGTGCAGCACAATACCAAATCAAAAGGGACTGAACCAACAACCATCTTACTAAGTCTGATCTCTTGTTACCCTGACCCTCACAGGTGCGTTCAGGTGTTTCAGGCTGAACCTCGGTTTCTGTGAAATCAATTCATAAGAGATAAAGTTGTAGATTTCCACACATCTGCTGTCAATCAGTAATTTTACATGCATAAAATAAATGAAAGATATCTTTCAAGGACAGCAAAGGCCTTGTCATTATCAAAGGGACTATTATCATTGTGGGTATTTTTTTAATTTTGACACTTGAATGACACTTTTCTTCTAACATCGATTTAGTCATACTCAAGTGTACAGTAATTCTGACAACAAAATCTTAACCTTCGTTATTTTAAATTCTTGCTGACTGTTGCTGATCTTAGACGGTGTGACTGTGTTGGTTTGAAATCAGCGCTGCAGTAAAGTTTATACCTCTGTCTCTCGTGACGGTGACTGGATGCTGGTGACCAGTCAACTGTTAACTGATTAACTACGTCTCATGACTGTGAATCTTCTTCCCACGATTGCTCAGACATGACAGCTGGTGTGAAAACTCTTTCACAGCAGAGTTTTCTCAGAGTAAAAGTCCAGAAATACTGAAGATGAGCTGAATGAAAGCTTTTATACAGGAGACAAACTCACTCAAGGGTTTGATGAAAAAGATCCTCATCAACCTCCAGGCCTCATCGCTGAAAGTTACCCTCCCTTCAAAACAGCC
Organism: Antennarius striatus; assembly: GCF_040054535.1. Lineage (NCBI taxonomy): Eukaryota > Metazoa > Chordata > Actinopteri > Lophiiformes > Antennariidae > Antennarius > Antennarius striatus. The sequence continues at coordinate 16,265,066 of NC_090790.1, forward strand.
TTTCATACATTTCCAGCTAAAGAATTTTTAAATATGTCAGGATTTATTATGAGGCAGGAGGTCGTATGATCACCCATGTTTGTAGGTCTGCTCTCAAATAGATATTTTGAGGATATTTTGCTCATGTCGCCTCGGAGTGGATCCTGGAAAATGCTTGTTTGTTTCCAGAGTTGAGGAACTATGTGATGATACTTGCTCTAACTTGAGGTAGACTGTTTGTTACACTCAGGATGATGCAACAACTTATGATTTCCTCACAGTAACATAAAGTGGAATCAACATACTTTGCACAAGCACATCCATTTCACCTTCCATCGTTCCAGAATGCCGACTGAAGTCATTGCAAGGGCGTGAAAATGAAGATTGTTATTATGAAATTGTGTGTTTTCCTGCGGTTCTAGGAGCTGGAGCTGGTGGAGGATGTCTGGAGAGGAGAAGCTCAGGACCTGCTGACTCAGATCGCTCAGCTGCAGGAGGAGAACAAAAGCCTCCTCACCAACCTGCCCATCAAAGACCCCCTGAGTGAGGAGGACCTGCAGAGGCACGAGGGTGAGGACGATTACATGTGTTAAAAACATACTTGATTATTCTGACATCATTATAAACATGTTGCTGAAGAGAAATGTGCAGCGAGGGATTGTTTCCACTCTCAGCTTAGAATGAAGACTGGTAGCAAAGGCTAGCATTAAGACCGCCTACCGCATTTTAATAATAAGAAAAACTATTAAAGTCATGAGTTTATGCTTTTGTAATTACGTGCTTATTTTTATGTTCATGTCATTTTTTGAAAACATTTTAGAACAATAAAATTCGTATGAATTTGTAAAACATTACTATATTATATATTCAATAAAATTTATTTCTCAATTTTTTTATTCATGAAATTAAATATAGTTTTTTAAATGCTGTTTGTGACCTAATTTTATGGAACGTTTCTGTTGATTTGTATATAATGACATTCATTTATGTATGTTTTAATCATAATAATTGAAAATATTTCTACTAAAATGAAGACATGAGACATGAATAATGTGTTGATTCAACTATAGTCTTTATATCAAAATATAATATATAAATATTTATATTTAAATATTTCTTATGAATTAATTATCAATTTATTGATTTTAAAACATTTTGAGTACGTCACTCGCTGCCATTTATCGTCTGATTTCACAGAAAACTTTCTCTGATGTACATTGTTTTCCTCTCTTTCTGTAAAGCACACAAACACACACTCAGACACACACACACTCAGACACACACACACACACACACACTAACACTAACAAAGGAAGTCTTCTTGGTGTCTGACTGCGAGCTAGTCTTGGTCACACACAGAGGCCACAGTCATCCACACACACTGTGGACAGACCAGCCTCAGTTTACATGCACACCTGCAACACCCTCACACACACACACACACACACACACACACACACACACACACACACACACACACACACACACACACACACACACACACACACACACACACACATACACAACACACACACATACACACACACACAGAATCCAGTCATTTGTCTTGTTCACAGAGACAAAACCGGTTGATCTATTTCTGATTAAACTGTTTTCTGCCCCACCCCTCTGTCTGCTTCCTCCCTGCTCATCAGGTATGACAGAGAGAGAGAAACAGGTGATGAAGAAGCTAAAGGAAGTGGTGGACAGGCAGCGAGATGAGATCCGAGCCAAAGACCGAGAGCTCACGCTGAAAAACGAGGACATAGAAGCAGTAAGTCATCCTCAGGAGAAGGTTCTCCTGATGCTGAACCATTTGTTCCCTGTGGTTGGAAGTAGCAGCAGCACCAAAATGTCCTCTCATTCACTGGCCTTGTATTTTATGAATTTCCCATCCTGGTTGTTTTTCTGAGCAGCTCCAGCAGCAGCAGTCCCGCCTCATGAAAATTAACCACGATCTGCGACACAAAATCTCTGTGGTGGAGGCGCAAGGCAAAGCACTGATTGAGCAGAAGGTGGAGCTGGAGGCTCGAGGTCAGGCGTGGGGGCAGGAAGTCAGTGCGCTCAGGCAGGAAGTTGCTCGCTTGAGGGAGCAACTTCAAGGAGATGTGCCTGTCCAGAATGTTGAGGAACCCCAGCCTCAGCCCCCCTCACCTGCAGAGGTAAATCAGCACAATAGACCAACTGATCGTGAGCTACATGTGAATTTCTTGTCACATTTGACACTGACATTAGCTTTACTGCCTTGCGATGCACAAGAAATAGCAGAAAAGATTCTACAGGTAGTGGTAATCTGGAGCTCCTCTCCCTCTCAGAGTCACCTCAGAAGTTTAAGAATTAACCCAAAAATACAAATTCTGTCATGATCTACTGAACACATTCTACTAAAAGTGAAGTGGATTGGACCGAGTTTTAAAAAACAACTGTAACACAAGCATGACATGACCCCACACAGCGCCAGCTCTATATGGAACTTCCTGACGCTTCACATCAATGTGGATCTGAGTAGAAAATGAATATATTTTCATTTTTTAGGAGTGCAGTCAACAGTTTAGTTGATACCAATGTTGTGTCCTCTATAAAGCATTTTTTTTGTTAATGCTACACACAGTAGCTGTAAAGCTAAATCAATGGGTGTATAAATGCTTCAAAATAAAGATAAGATAAAAGACCTTTATTGTCCCACAGTGGGGAAATTTGTGACGGTAAAGGATCATTGTGTAAACAGGTATAATGAAGTGTCTCTTACTCCACCAGCGTGGTAAAGCTGCTACAGAGTTGTTGGGGGCTAAGGGCAGGCCAGACAGCCCTGACCCCCCCTCTGAGCTGTTGTTGGGTGGGTTTGACCCCTCCCTGCGACCCCCGTCTGGTTCCCTAAGCCCAGTGGGACATGAGGAGGAGGAGACTGAGGATGAAGCAGTACTGCTTTGGGTAACGCTGAACTGTTAGTGGTGTTGTTGTCGTGAATCTAACTCCAGACGCTCCTGGAAGTAGACAGAGAAAGCAGGCGGTGGACTAACCGGTGACCCATGAGGAGGGCTGGAATGCTTTGGCATGGGTTTGAACAACTAACAGAGTGAACAGGATTTGTAGCTGCAGCTTGGAGAGACTTCCTGTACAACTACTCTGGTGACCTTTCTAAATATAGATCAACCTCTAACAAGCACTCAGACTTGTCTCGAAACACACCATGATCCTGAAGCACATAGATAAGAAATGGTTTTTAAATGTCTAACTGAAATTAAATGCATACTTGAACCTTACTTCATACCTTCATTTGTATTACACCTAATTATGTAGATGGAAAACTTTTTTCCATACATGCAGTCAAACAAATGAATTTATTTTAGACCATATTTCCATCAACTCCTAGACAACCAGTCTCAGTCGTGTCTCGATCCCAGCTCTGCTTCATTTATGTCAATTATTTTTATTTGCTGAGACTTTTTGTGTTGTCATATTTTATTTTAATCGATCTGACAACATAGCCACCATAGTCAGGTGTGAAAATTCTTTTTCTGAAAATACACAATTGTAAAATATTGATTGGAAACAAATTTACTTACTAACAGACGGACAGACAGTTGCCTGCAGCACAATCACAATAGTCAGAGTTTGGACGGTAACACATTAGCTTCCCTGCTAACATCTCCTTCTACATTTTAAAGACAAATAGAAACATTTGATTTCAGTTGGACTTGAAAATTGTTTTCTAGGATTAATGCTAATAAGAATCATGGTCGGTTTTTCTTGTCTGTCGCTCAGCGCATGAGAGACTTGAGGCGGTGAATGTGGTGTTGAAGTCTTTCAGGGGATTCTTTAACAACCAGTGACTTCTTGAGTGTGTCGAGTCAAAAAGCAAACTTGCTTTAAAGGGAGGAGGGAAGTAAGAACAAATGTATTGGAACAGGGCCTGACGTCTGACTTAGTCTTTGCCACCAGGAGGCGATGTGCGATGAGGACATGCCTGCTGTGTTCCAATATTTTACCAAGGTATCCTCATATCCTTCCCACCTCCCCTCCTTCTGTCCCGACTGTCCTTTGGTTTTGTTTTCTTCCTCGTGATGCATCTGGTGTCCTGGCAGGAGGCGCTGTGTGACGAGGAGGCGGGAGGCCTCGACCTGAAGGACCCCAACCGGCCTCGGTTCACCCTGCAGGAGCTGAGGGACGTCCTCCATGAGAGGAACGAGCTCAAGGCCAAAGTGTTCATGCTTCAGGAGGAGCTGGCCTATTACAAGAGGTTCTACCGGCGTGTTGATGTCAGTCCGAGGAGGTCAGGTCCGGCAGCGCGGTAATTACATCCATTGTTGTTTTCACAGCGATGAGACGGAGGATGAGATCGTCAACCCCAGTCCTTCTCCTTCACCGGAGCTGAGGACCCATTCCCGCTCTTCTGCCCAGCCAGAGTCAGGAATCAAACGGCTGTAAGTTGTGTTTGCGGTCGGATACGTCTGCACAGAAAAACACTCGTCTGTTAACACCTCACAGACCTCCCTTCATCTGGGATTGAAATGAGAACCGGTTTGTTTTGCATGGACTGAACAAAAGCTGATCGATTCTGTCCCTGCATGCTCAAACATTTACATGTCACTCTTAATTTAATGTTAAGAGTGCTAATGAAATTAAAGATTCTTCTTAATAAAAACAGTCTGCAATTTCACCAGCAGCAAACATTTCAGGCTGGCGACATTAGATTCTTGTCAGTCTGTCGACCATATAAATGTATTCTCATCTTCTACAACACTGTTTTCAGTGATTGCAAGTGCAAACTGCTCATGCTGAAGCTTCCTGTGTTTGTTGAAGCGAGAGCTCTCTCACATTTGATATTGTCGCGCTGTGCTGCTTTAGATTCACCCACAGCTCTTAATGCATGTTTCACGTGTAGCGTGTTATGGTCACGGGTAGGCAAAGGGTTCATGTACCTGCATCCATTTGCACAAACATTAAAACCAACAGAGGCGTGACTTTACGCTCAAACAGAGGTCGATGTTTGACGTGGTCCCTGTCCCCCCCCCCTGTCCATCCCCCCCGTCTCCCTCCTCTCTTTGTGTGTCTTCACCTCTGTGTGACAGGATCTTCACAGCCATTATGCCGATGGTAGCGGCTGGTTTGAGCTCAGATGACCCCACTTTACAGCCAATCAGACGCCTCATATCTCTTGTATGACTCTATATTTTGTTCTCAGCTAACACCTTTCGTTGCCTTGCATGTGCTGGGGTTGTTTCTCAGGCCTCTTGCCCATCCTTGTAGTGTTCTGATTGGCTGGTTGTGGGGCTGTCTTATTTTATTATTATCCAGTGGGATGACTGTGGAACTTAAAAATCAGCCAGTCAGAATATGAACATGTAGTCGGCCGTTGTGTCATCTCTTCCCACAACCCTGAGTCTGCTCTAACACAGATTAAAAATCTTTCAGCTCATTAGATGGTTCTAGTGGAGTTAATAATTAAAGACAGAGAACATAATTACCAGTTATAATCTAATTTTTTCCAGTAATTTCAATATAAAACATAACTTTTGCTCATATAAATATGCTCTCTGTAGCATTTAACATAGAAGAAATCATTAGTGTGATTTCTGTAAACATACCCCTCAGCAGAAATGCTGAAGTTGATGGTTGGTGTAACAATGACTCCTGTAACACTAACCCTGCTTTAAAAGACTGATGCTGTTTGTACTCATGTCGTAGAGTTGGAAGCAAAATCTAATATTTATTTTTGCAATGATCACCCAAGAACATTTTAGATATCTTTATGAGAGACATGTAAACCTTTTTAACAAAAAAAACCCCCAACAACTTCTTACAGACTATTGCAGTCTCTGAAGTATTCAGTGTGAATATCATCCATCATCAGAGAAAATCAGATAAATCTGGATGCACTGTTCACTCAGAGGAGGAGGAAGGAAGCTAATGATGAAGACAACCACCCCCCTCCCCCTCCCTGCAGTGAAGCGTGGCGGCAGCTCGGTGATGCTCTGAGGCTGCTTCGCTTTCTCTCTCACTGGAAACCCGCAGTGTGCAGAGGATTAGATGGATTCCATAAAGGATCAGGAAATCTGAACAAAAAAAAAGAAAAAAGAAAACTGTCACTCCATCTGTGAAAAAGATGGGAAAAAGGACACTGATCCTACACACACCTCAAAGCCCACCAAGGCCTGGTTTCAGGAGAAGTGATTTGAATCTCACAGAAAGTCTCTGGTGGGATTTGAAGAGGTTGGTTGCAGTAGTTAAACCAGGAATGTTCTATGTCTGGAAGCTTTTTTCATGAGGAATGGGTTAAGATTCCTCAGGAATGCTGCTAGAAGCTGGAGTCTGGATATGGATCATAGACGCTAAAGGATCTAAACAAAGTACTGTACATGCTTGTCGTGAAGGGTTTGAATCCTTAAGTGACTGCAGCTGAAAAAAAACAACACTTTAATGTCTGAGGTCTTCAAAATGTTGTGGAATAATAATACCAGTAAACCTGATATAGAGAATTGAATCATTTTGCTTCCAACTGTGTTACTGTGAACCACTACCATGACGCAACCATTGAACACACCTCTTCTGTCCTCTCTCCATTCTCTCGTCTCAGGTTTAGTTTCTTCTCCCGTGACAAGCAGCGAGGCGCTCAGCGGAGCATCGACGGCTTGTGGACGGGGAAAGACGACGTGTACACAGAACAAGCCCAGGAGGCATTGCAGCACATGTAGTCCCTGGAGAACACTCGCCGGGGTCACTCCAAAACTCTCCATCGCTCACACAGGCTTGTGAATCGCACGGCAAACCAACAGTAGTGACTCACACCACCAATAAGGCATCACGAGCGGAAAGCCGACGGATTAGAGTGAACCTTGAAAGAGGCTCCAGGTTTCAATTCTTAGAAATCCAATTTATTTAAATACCTGAGAACCATACTGTAAATCTCACTGGCACATATAGACTGTACAAATCTAAAAGGAGAATATATTTTGGGTTTTATTTAAACAGAGAAGAGGGGGAGCTATTGCTATTTGGTGGAAAATGGAAGTTGTAAGAGGAGGAAGTTGTATTTTGGTAAATCGAATGGTTGAAAAGCCTCAGGACATGGAAGTGTTTGTTGTGCTTTAAAATCATAGTTTTATATCATAGTACCTTAATGAACTGCAAAAAGAAACAGAAAACTGCAGTTTTTCACCTTATTTTGAATTTTATCCTCAAAATCAAACCAACACTTTTGTGTTTCTTTAATTTATTTTGAATTTTGGGTCCTTGTTCCTGTGGGCTGTGTTTGGTCCATCACCAGCATTTTTGAAATCTTCGCAGCTGCACAAATACAACGGTGACTGCATATGTATAGAAAATGATGCATAGAATCACAGAGAAAGCTTACAAAAATGTGAACTTACAAATACTTCCATCTCATGCAGTAATAATTTAAAAATATGGAATTTTTTGTCTGCCAAAAAGGTTGAGCATGATAAAAATAATAAATATATCAAGCTAACATTTTGACCTAATTTTGACTTGGAATGTTATGAGTCCATCCTTGTTTGGCTGTTGTTCAATGCTGATGTAAAATTGCTTAATATGGACTTATAACTATGTCACAGTTTTGAATTTATAACTCATATTTGTACTATCTAAAGAAAAACAGCAATAACTTTCATTCAGAATTCTAAAACTGCATCAAACAAAATTATTTTTAATAGTTGTATGGTTCTGACTGCTGAGTACAATTTGTATCATTATTTTTACAGGATGTTATTTTTGTCTTCTTCTCCTGGCAGAAGTGGGCTTCTGTCTTTATTGACTTCAGTCCAACTCGGTTATTATAAAATGTGCACAAATGTCCACTTCATGTCAAAGCAATAGAACCTTTTATCCAGTTTTTTAATTCTTGAATTCAGTGCCAAAGCCGTCGCCGTACGTCACGCTTCTATTTTAACCTACAGGTTCCGATTCAGTATCAGCAACAGAACCAAAGCAGGTTACGATGTGTAACCATTAGTCATGAAGTAAGTGATCAAAGCATCAGCCTCTGTGACACTTAAAAGATTTTTACATAACTGATTTTACCTGTGTTGTTGTTGAAACACTACAGCATCCGAAGTTGATTAATCCACTGCTGAAAATGGTCCCCATGTACAGTATTTTACGCACTATAAGACGCACCTAAAAGCCCGTAATTTTCTCAAAAACTGACAGTGCGCCTTATAATCCAGTTGGCCTTATTTGTGGAAAAAGTTTTGAAATAGGCCATTCATTGAAGGTGCACCTAATAATCAGATTCCCCGTATAATCCAGTGCACCTTATACTTTACATATATATGAAAAGGGTTTAAAATAGGCCACTCATTGAAGGTGCGCCTTATAGCCCAGTGCGCTTTATAGTGCTGAAAATACTGTAGTTGTCTCTGACACGATGTCCTGTCAGGGTACCTTTCTTTTTGAAATCTGTTCCACGATTGATTTATTTGAAGTTTTATCAGATTTCTAGAAAATATAGAGCAGTGTGCTGATATGTATCATCTATACAAACTCTAAAAAGAAAATGAAGTGAACCAGCTTGATGTGGAACAAATGAATGTGAAATGAAGAAAAATGAAGAGTTGTAAGGAGTGTGAAAGCAGCAGATTTACATGACGACACATGAAATCCTATTTATTGCATCTGTTACTGTAGACTTCATTAAGGACGTCAAAGGGATCTGGACGATTCAGTGAAACATTAAAAGGGAAATGTAGTCGATCCTGTCAGTGTTGATAATTTCTCCTGCTTCCCTTTTAGATATGTTATGGATGCATCTGTGCTTTATTTAATGAGCTGTCTCTGCAGTAATAAAAACTATCATGTGTAAGTTGTTTGTCATCACACAGATTCATTTAGACTAAACACTAACTCTGTAATTGTTCTACATGTTTGTATTTGTCAGATCTGTCTCTACTGTGGCAAAACTTTTTATGTCTCAGCTGCTCTTCTTTAAAGAAGAGCTTTTGACATAGTATTCATTAGTCTCTTGGTCCCCTGTGGAATCTTATTTAAGATCACATGTTTATTATGACAGTTTGAGGGTTATAATGCTACTCAAAAATATGTTATTAAATATCCCATATTAAAAACCTGTAAATATATAATCTAGGATGTTTTAACCCATTTAGCTTCAAAAAATACCTTTCATGCAATTTTTGTGTTCATTGTAATTCTAAACTTTTAATCATTTCTGGTAAAAACAAATGACACACCACTCCTCTTTCTTGCATATCACATCTTTATTCATCACTGCCTAGAGCCCAGCATTAAGATTTATTCAATGCTACAACAGCAAAGATCTATGAAGTCCTAAATGACCAACAGGTCAGCTTTGCCCGTCAGGTTTTATTGCAGTAGTTCTACATAAAGAAAGGATGAATCCTAAATGTAACAGAAAGCTGATATTTAACGTGATCATTTGCTACTGTGTGACATCAGACTGGGTTCTTCATATTAACACTGATGAGACCTATTGCCATTAATTTTAATGATATTTTGAAAAGGGAATGAAATACTGTATTTGACTGACCAAATATTTTGGAAACTTTTCATAATCATTGATATTTTTTTAACACTCATCTCCTGCACAGCATAAATCACCAGAGATAATGGATAACATTGGAAACATAGCCAGGTCTCCATATTTAGCATTATTTTGAGAAAAACTTGCTACAATCAAGTACAAAAAAATTAAAAAAAGGAACAAACAAATTATGGAGAATACAATTTTGTAGTTGACAGTATAATGAAAAGATTATCCCTGCTGGCAGTTCTACCATTTCAGTTTGAAGATATTCAGGGTTGACTTAGCTTAGCATAATGACTGGAAACAGCTGAACTGGGTATTTTTTAAAGAAATCCATACATAATCAGTGAGATTTAGAGATGCTGGCACAAGATTTCTTATTAGCTGTGGTCAAAGAAAGTCTGGCTTTCCCCACTCATTCAGAAATCTTTATGCTAAGCTAAGATAATGCTGATGTAGCACTGTGATTTTACCCTCCAGCTCTTAGCAAGAAAGAAAATAGGCATACTTCTCTCAAAGAAAAAGATTTCCCTAAATAAAAATAAAAAATCAATTGTACTTGAGATGATTTTTAGCAGAACAACAAACAGCATCCGTAAGAAGAGAACATGCTGTATAGCACAATCAAAGGGAATGTTTTATCTGCTAGAAAACTGGTCAAACATGTAATATATACACAAGATATTCACGCTAGATCGATTGAGGGACTCAATAAAGGTTAGTGGCAATATGAAAACATTTGAATTCATCATTCCATCACTGTACCAGTTCATTTAAACAACTTAAATAAGTACTTTTATATTGTCAAATTATAGTCTATGCAGGAACTGTAATAAATAGATAAGTTATGTTTTAACCAGGCTAACCTAACCTAGTGAGGGTTAAGGCTAGCATAAACGGATCCATTTAAATCCATTTAGTTGGTAGAAATTTGCATGTACTTCTTGTTTCAAAACTATGATTGTGGACTTTTTTTTTTACATGATTAGCATCACCAGGCTTTTTCTCTCAAAACATATTTATCATTCCATTTTATTATTGTAACAACCTACAAGAGGATTTAATTGCTTATCTTACCGTTCCAAATCACATGTACACATGTCCATTGTTTGGTGCTAATTTGACCAGGGTAATGTGATTACTCAGCCTACAATACAGTTATTCCAATGAGATCTGCACCACAGTAGTTGTGTAGAAAAAAAGGATTGCAATGTTTAGAATTAGAAACATATATATAGTGAGTATACTTTTACCAATTATGTAAGATTAAAAGAAAACATTTGTCCATGATTTTCTAAATAACAATGAATAAGATGCAAATCAAGATAATTAAGATAAAAGGAAGTGTGGCGGAAACACTGCCAGAGGTAAATTTGATCGTCTGGCTTACAGTTCATAAGACATGTTGACTTTCCTTGAATATTTTCACACTAAACATCTGGTGGTGAACAATAAGATAAAAACGATCCACAAGCGTGAGGGGGCTCACCAAACCCATTGCCTGTTGGAAACCAGTATAAGTCAGTACTGGTTGTTCTGGAGCGGCTGGGTTCGTTTTAGCATTAACAAGGCAACAAACACAAGACTCCTGCTTCAATGAGGTCTTTGCTGCTTTTTAAAGGGAAAGTTTGACATTTTGGGAAACACACAGATTCACTTACCGGTACTTACACTTTGATATCAAGACACAGCCAGAAGTTACTAGCTTGGCTGAGCATAAATAACAGGAAACAGTTATTTTTTACTGTGTACGAACACCAATCATTTTTATTTAGATTGGATTTTGGTCATTTTGGAATAACTACCTTCCTTAGGACCAAAAAGCTAAAGCCACATTTAGGTTTGCCTCTCTTCCCAACCTGATTAAAGATGACCGACTTATATTTCAGTTCACTGAAAACTTGGAAGTCAAATGATTATTACGTTTTAACTTCATCAGAAGACCCTGGTAAACAGTGTTGACATCAGTTCAGTTTTTTTTTTTTTTGTCAAAGCTTCTTTCCAGCATGACAGGCTGAACACACAATGGCCAATACTGACAAGAACATATTTAACCAAATGTCAAACTATTCCTTTAAACATTATAACAGTGAGCCATTAGTTCAATGAACACGGTGCAGTAACATCACAAAATAGTGTGAGCAGAAGAAATTCTATTTAAGTAAACCTAAGGGAGATTTGACAGCTGAGAACTGGGATTCTTGATATTTACCTGATAAATGCTAACAGAATGTAGTGTATGTAATACACTACATTATATATTATGTACATAATGTAGTGTAGGAGATGTTGTATTACTTCAACATTTCCTACATGACAATTAAATATATGGTGCATTTTATTTAAAAATTAAATATAAGCTTAAAAAAAGTTTTTAAAAAAGCATGAAAAGTAAAGAACTTGATGATTTGACAAATGTCTAATTTCTACATAGGTCTGTATTTTCAACATAATATTTTACACCTGAAAAAAAAGATTTGATCCAGTTTTTGTAATCAGGACCCAGAAATGCCAACTAAACTGTGACTTAAGTTAACTAAAATGCTAATAAATACTGGTAGAATGTTTCCATTTGAACAGAACATATTTTCTTAAAAAAGGGTTTGTAATTTGCATCTCATAGGTCTCACTGATCCAAAAGGGCCATAAATATAAGTATTGCTAACTACCAATTAAGAAAGAGCAGTATAAAAATGCAGAGCATCAACTACCTCCTGCATGCTGTAGATAGGTAATACAAAACGTACAAAATAAATGTGCTGCAAAACAACCAGAACATTTCATATACAGATAAATAAAAAGTACAGGTGCCATCTGACGAGGCAGACGGCTCTTGAAATGTGTTAGGTACCCCGTCTCCCCCCAACTTTCTAAATATTGGAACAAAAAGGGTACACATTCTGTTTCTAAGGCATGTTGTACACTAGCTAAAGAGAAATAAGCATTACTGTATGTTTCCCTGTTGGTTTACGAGGACACCTCTATCAGTACTTGAGCCACGGGTGAGCTGCGATGGAGGCTTTACTGCGATCTCCATAATCATAGAGCAGCTCCTCACCCTCGTCGATGTCCCGAGAAGCGATGAGGATCAGGTGGGGGACACCGTTGATATCGTGGAGTTTGGTTTGGCAGTTTCCATTTTTACTGTGATTTATCAACCTACCCAGTCGGCCAGTCTCTTTTGTGGCATCCACACTGTAAAAAAATAATTTAAAAAAAGGTTTATGTCAGAAGTTATGCAATAAAAAAAATCTTCTACTAATGCAAATGCCATGTAATTAACTTTAAAGTTAAAATCATTAAACCATTTATGCACTTTCCCTACAAATCCTCTTTAGAAGGTCCCATAAAATGCAAAATACCTGTACTCTTTTGTGCCTTTCTAACCAATACACCCTTCTCAGTTCTCTACAGACATCCTGGGTATCTTTTGTTTGCTCTAGCTGTCAGAAAGTGTTTGATGTGAAGCGTCATTCAGATTAGAGGCCAACTATGACATCACAGTGGACAATGCACCTCCTGCAGGGAGGAGAGCTGCTCAGTTTGCCATAACCTCACTCACACTGGTGCAAAGAACTGGCACGCCCAGGCCACACCCACTTCCAGAAAAGGGCGTGTTTAGTTGCGAGTCATTTTAATTTTAAAATATTCATATACATGGAAATGAAGTGGTTGTCATACCAGTAAGTTTTGCAGAGGTGCTGGAAGTAGTACATGTAGCAGCCAGTGGCAGGGTTTTGAGCATATTCGGCCTCCCTCTTTTTGGCGTCAGTGATCTGCAGCAGGTCTCCATGATACTCCACCACATACTCGCCTTTCTGGAAACACCGGGTGGCAAACACTGCTCTCCCCTTTCCTTCAATATGCTGCACCTACAATAGAGTTTGAGATGTTTACCATCAACAATACAAGTCCCACTCTTTCCAGCTCAATATTTTATATCTGCTTAAGTTCATTTTTTTTAACACAGACAGGCAGGTTTTCTTGACAGGATTTGCCTCTAGTGTATGCTGCCATTCAGATAATTAAGATGGGACAAGAAACCTCACGTACCTCCATTCCTTCCTCTATTCCCTTTGTGATGAGATCATCTATGTGCTTCTTTTCTTCACACTGGAAAAAAGAAGCATGAGATGGTTTTTAATGGAAAAAAGCAGTCTACAATTCAGTCACAAACACCCACACACCCACAGCAGGGTTACTGGATAGATGATTCATTCCTTGTGACTTGTGTGGATGTTTTCTGTCAGGCTCAAATATGAAACAATATACATATTTTGATGACGGGAAAAAAGTGCAATGATGCAAAATACTAGTAACCTCCGAGGGTATGAAACCTCTATATACAGTCCTCGATGTAATGAGTAGAAAGTACAGGCATTTCTTATTAAATGTAGGAAGTAACGATGACATTTTATCCAAAAAATAAACCATCAAGTTAAGTACAGGTACCTAAAAACTTTCTTTAGTAAACTAATGAAACATTAGTATTTTCTAATCGTATAAAACAGAAGTATTTTCATCTTACCTTAAGCTCTGTTTTACTTCTTCTTGAGCTTCGTCTTATTGGATAGTAGTCAGTAACTTTTCTATTTTGGGAGTTTTTCCCTTCTGCACTGCAATGAGAAAAAACAAACAAAAATGAAAAATGATGAACTATCCCATCATGCTGTTGTAATTTCTTCCAATAACAACGATGTGCGTACATTCTTCTTGTAGATTTCTTTCCTATAACTTTGAGGCGGACTCCTCTCCTCTTGCGGTTGAGGACAGAGCTGCTGTTGTTGGCATGAAGGGGTGTGTGAGACAAGTTGTTGCCAAGGGGGAGGGAGAGGTCGGTAGGGGAGCGGAGGCAGGTCGGGGTGCAGTAGAGCTGAGGAGGTAGTGGCTGTTCATCTGACCAGCAGGGTGAACACTGGCTGTAGACGCTTGCCATTTCTGGGAACTCAGCCTTAGAGTTGTTTGCTGTTGTGCTGTTGGTGTTCATTCTGCCTGAAAGGAAACAACAGTGAGTGTATTGTTCCTCCTTCACAAATTATGTAATCTACAACACTCTTTTTTCCTAAGATGGGTTGTAACACAAATAGCTGAAATACTTACCCTCTCCTTGCCCCCGAGCATCACTTTGCTGGCAGCACACTGGAGAGCACCTTCCCTCCTGTGTTAGCTTGATCATCTTTTCATCATGAACTGGTGGCATGGAGTTGGTGCAGCTTAAGAAGGCAACTGAATGGCTATTGCATACAATCTCCTGTGAATTACAAAATGTATTTATTCTGTGACCCTGCAATGATGTTTCGCTGATGTGACAGCGCCATACTTCAGTTTGAAACGAGACATAATTAACACATCAAAGACAACTGAACAGAACAAGCGCAGAATTCAAAAGACAGCTCTTTGATCAACAGATAAAAACAAAGTCATTAGGTACATACCTGTCAAACGCTTAATGACACCATAATACATAATTCATATTCCAAATTCAAACCAAACCCAATAATGCTGAATAAACAGGTGTATCCAAGACATCTTTTCCACTCCCTTTAACATTGGGACATAAGGCTTTTAAAAAAATCTATTATACATTATGCGAGGTTAGCACAGTTATTAGATTTAGAAAAACCAATACAAAGTGTGTAATACCCTCTGCCACACATGTACCGTACTTAAATTACATGCAAGTACAGTACTCGAGTAAATCTCATTGGGTACCGCCCACCAGAGACGTGGGTGGGGCTTTGGGAACATGCTGGCTCCACACCCACAACAGTCCCTTTAAATGAGTAGCCAAAATTCATTCGGGGCCCTTAGGCATAAAAGCTAACGTCAAACACACTTATACGCAAATATACATCAGTTGTTGCTTTTAAACTTGAAACATTACAAAAACGCAAAACTATGGGTTTATTGGTCCCTTGAAAAGTCATACTGCTGTCTCCTCAGCTAGCAGGCGCATGTAACTAGCATATGTTAGCAAGCACTCTTCAACAAAAGCATCTAATGTGGAGCAACTGTAACTACACAACCTTCTAGTAAAATACTAAAAAATTTTTTTATATATATACTTCAACCTAATTAATTAGCTCAGCCACATTTACAATAAATTAACCCTCTTAAGAAAGCTGTAATTGGGGCTACTTAACCTGTTTGGTAATGCCCTAACAAACTTACCCCGTTCATGTCCGACTTGTTTTCGTGTCTTCACGCTCGTTTGAGGGAAAATGTATTAATTTTACTGCCAGTTTCAAAATAACCCTTGTCCTGCTCGTATGGCAGCCCCCCACCGACAATCTGCCCCCCTTCCACCGTGACTACGTGTCCTCTTGTTGTCTTAAAAGTGCCAGCAGCTCATCCAAGGAAACCTCCACAGCTCCTGTCCGCCATTTTTCTACATGTAAATGAAGGATGAAAGGCGAGGCAATGTCGCCCCCTGCAGGCCGACAGCGACAGAATGTTTAAAGTAACGCTAAAAACCTGAAAACAGCAGTATTGATTTTATAATCTCACCGATCACTCAAGTAAAGCAAAAAAAATTCAACAAAGAAAAGACAAGCAACTGGTCTTACTTACTTACTTAAGTTGGCTGGAGATGTGCCACCTCTCATCCAAGAGCCTTCTTCTGTTCTGACTGACTGGCAAAGTCCCAAACATTTATACTCCTGTTTGAGCAGAAAGAAAGAAAAGACCGAAACCACTAAGACAATGTGTTTCGCTAAGAGTCGTGATGATAATGAATAATGATGATCTTAATTTGATTAGCAATAACAATGACACAAAGCAAAAACAATCAATAATCAGCGAGTCTCTCATCAGCACTGTTTACACCTTCTGGGTGATGTCATTAAATGGGATTGCCTAGGTCGACGATGAATTTGCGGAGGATGTTCCTCCAGACAAACCTTCCAGATGAGATTCTACACCGGCAATTAGAAAGAGAGTCGATGTGTCTGATTACAATACTGTAGTTTGATAAAGATATTATGGCTATTTCTGTAAAAATTGGGTTTTTCAAAAATCAAGCAAACCCAGTAGCTGAGAAAAATCCTAAAAATCATTCCTCATAAAAATATGCAATCAAAATTAAAACAATAACACTTTAAATTTGGCAATGTGTGATAATGCAATCATTTATGATTAGGAGTTGAAAAGTGTGTGTTAATATTAACTTTTGACACTCAAAAAAGTGTACATTTAGTGATTTTTTTATAGATAGATAGATAGATAGATAGATAGATAGATAGATAGATAGATAGATAGATAGATAGATAGATAGATAGATAGATAGATACTTTATTAATCCCGCAGGAAATTGCATATTTGATTCATTTGGTCAAATAATTACTTACATAAATAATTAGGTCAATAATTTGTCTTAAGAAAATAATAAACACAGTGAAATTATTTTATAATTTGTTACGTATAATACAAAAATTGTTGTGTCATGGTTATAAAACCAACGTACGTGGAGAAAGAAGATTTTGGAGAAGAAAAAAAAAAAAAGCACATGCCGAAGAAGAAAAAGGGAAACAAGACCACGAAGAAGAAAGTTTGATATCGTCACTTCCTACCAAGATTTTGAGGGGTCACGTGACGTCGTATTAGCTCGCTGATTCTGCTATGTTTGTCGTTTGTGCTAACGGTATAGAAATGCTCGATCTCTTGCTTTTAACGGTGTATTGTCGTCGAGGGACGTCCTGCAGCTTGTCGGAGACACATATTTATCGAAACTGGCCGAGTAGTTTGAGCGCTAAAACGCCCGCTGTTGGCCTGCACGTCACGTGACCAGCATGCGGCTGAGCGTTTGATAAAAAGATGGCGTGAGCGCGGCGGAGCGAAGAGGACAACAAACACCGAACTATTGAGCGCCGCGGATTGCGAGCCGAAGCGGCTGTTGAACTGTCAAGTAAGTTAATTCCCCCACGTAAAGCGTTTGTGTCGGACTAACACCTCTGTCATAAAGGTCACAAACTTGTATTAATATTTGTCAAGAGCCTTCTATTTTTTTTGTATTTGAGGCTGGAACTGTGGAAACGCTAGCTTTGTTGAACGCTGCAAGTGTTAGCTAGCAACAGCAATGACACAGTACGCGAGAACCCCCGTCAACAACATCACCGAGAGGGTATTCAGCTAACCCAGCTACCGTCCCAATTGCTTTGCAGTAGTCTGTGAAGGACACACAGTCATACCAAGGTTCAGGTGGTATTTTGCAAACCGTTAATACTGTTGTTTATACATATTAACGTCGAGAATCGTTATCAAGATCAGGCAAGAAGCTAGCAAAAATGTTGCGTTTAATTGGTGGCAACAATTTCAGTAGTGCTCAAATAAGAGAGAAAGACGGAATAAAATAAGAACACAAAGTGTACATTTAAGAAATGTACGATACAAGTTAAAGCTACTGAAATTCGTTAGAGCAAGCAAGGCTCTACGATTCAACACGTCTCGTCGGTGAGATTTTTGGGACGGCAAATCTTTCGGCATGGAGTTATTTAGTGTGTTAGTCAGCTATCCCTTCATTAACCATGGAGTTAATAACGAATGTGAAAGTGTCTGAATGCCGCACGTTAGCTTCCTCTTGGTATGCAAGCTAGCACTGCTAAGCTGTGTCACCCTTGTCTAACAAGGCCAGTTTAGCTAGCTGCTATGACAGTGTCTCAGTCAAGAATTAGCTAGAACAAATCAACGTTAGCTTGACAAACACTGGGGAGACATGTTCGTTCCTATCATACATTGTATGTGCGATTCCGCAAATAATTAACCAGATAGGAAAAAGAGAAGCCGGAGATGCGTCGATGAGTCAGTAGGACCAGGAAGTTGAACGTATCAACGGAGGGCATTGAAAACACGTGTTTTGTTTTGGGTCACTTTGGACTGGACCCGGCATGTAGATGTTGCGGTGGGCTATAAACCCCTTATTTTTTTAATACTTAGACTTAATTTGGACTAAATGAGGTATCGGAAATCGTTATTTGTTATTTTAAGTGATTAATTCTCACATTTTCAAGCGAGCGCGGCAGAACAGCATTTCAGTAGATAAGAAATTTTGATCAAATGAGCTTGAAATGGTATCACCGTTGTTTTAAACGTAGAAATCTATTTATCAGGGCATCTAACAATATTTTGCTTGTTAATTTTTAATTTTTTTAAAATGGGCTTTGAATTTCCTTTGCTTTCGATATTTAACACGGCGTACAAAGTGGGTTTTTAGATCACGCATTTTAAGGTCACATAATTCCGTTGACTGGTCATTGAAAGCATGCACTGTTACCTTTTTGTCCATGCTTATTTTAAACGGGTGCAATGTTCACAGTCTGCCAGTAGTGTAATTAATTCAAGAAGGTGTGTTAAAGTTTTGTGAAGCAGTATTAAAACAGTTGTGAGTACAGGTCATGTAATACATTTGTTGCAATAGCGAAGCCTTTTTGGATAAAATTGAATTCAGGAACAGCATAGGAAAATCAACTGAAATTCGCAAATCTGACAATGGGTTGTGAAAAGTTAATTTTGGTAAAAATGCAAAGACATGACATCTTCTAATTTAAACACTTACAAATTAAGTAGTGGGTCATGTTTCCTGTTCTTTTAACATGTAATTATTTTCCAAAGATATATTTAAAGGTGTTTTGTTTTTTTTCATGTACAATGAACGGAAGTCAAACTTACAAACTCACATTCGATAGCCCAGGCATGAAATCCTTAAATATTTTTTTAAAATCTTATAAGTTCAGTAACAACTTTGATTGTCACAATGCAGAATACTTATTGTCAATACCAATAATGGCATAATAGTTCAAATGTGTATTAGTGTATATAACCACTTCTGTTTAAAAAAAAAAAGACTGTTGAATTTCCTTGTGGATTTAGCTTATAGTTTATCATGGTCTGAAATGGAATAAAATAAAACAAAGCACCAATTTGATTTTTATCAAAAAACATTTGCTCTAAAGATCTCCATCCTTTCCTAGCAATAAATGAAATAAAAATGAACGTATCAGGATGATAGATGATGGAAACTGCCAAGACGGACTCTCCTCCACCTACAAAATACATGCAGTGTGAAATTCACTGCAACTATCTTGCCTGTGTGTGTGTGGGGGGGGGGGGTGGAGGCAATGCATAATGGAGAAAAGAGGTTGTTGTAATTCTTCATATCTTGCAGGCCTACTTGAAATAAACCACAAATGTTTTAGGGTTTATTGATGAAGAATAATTAAATGTACAATGGAAAGGTCTTTTGTTTTGCTAATTCAGGAATCAAAAACATTCATTTGGAAAAGTATTTTTGAACAGATATCATCACTTTCTCTTATAGTAATTTAACCAAAGCTGTTGCAGTAAATCCACTGGACGTCAAAAAAGTTCTTGAGGATGTTTCGTCTCTCATGGATTAGAGACGAAATGTCTTCAAGAACTTTAACGTCCAGTGGATTGACTTAAGCAGCTTCGGATAACCATGACCTGGATAACTGAGAACCTACACAGACATAGTAATTTAACAATTACATTTTTGTGTTGTAGATGGATCCTGGACAGGATTTACTTCTTGCCGCTCTGAGCGAGAGTGGCATTTGTCCAAATGACATCGGCCTGTTTGATGTTGATGCTCAGGATGGTGCACAGCCCTCAACAACCCAACAAGTAATATACACCTCACTTTTTGTCCCAGAGGTGATGTCTTCATAGTTACCTGATTTTATGTTGATGTTCTGCTTTCTGGTCCCTTTCTAGTCTATCTCAATCAGTGCCCTGGATGTTGGCGTGGGGACAGACTCGGTGGACGTTGTTCGAACAGAGGCTCCAGTTCCAGTCCCTGTAGTTACTATCAGGGTGAGATTACAAAGTTATTTATTAATTATTTGAGGTGTAAAGTAATGTTGCTGCTGATGCCCATGTAGTTCTGATTAAAAAAAGCTGCTTTTCTCTCTACACAATGTCTTCAACAGCACAAACCTCAGCCATCGACCACCACGTTTGTCTTAAACCAGCTGAATCAGTTGCCGTCACTTGGAGCTGTTATAACCAAACCATCAGGCGTGAACAATAGCAAACATACCATAACTGTCACCAAGGTGGTCCATGTTTCAAATTCAACCCTGCGGGGTTCCTCAACCCCCACCCCTACAACTGTTCCCTCTTCTACAGTGTCTACAGTAGTGCCTTCAAACAAAGATCAGGTACATTTGAGGAAACTGCATGAGAAAAATCACAAGACCACAGTACAGCAAGGAGTTTTAATGTTTGTCCTCATCCATTTTCTCTGTTTAGCAGATTCAATTGAAAGACCTCCTTAGGACCAACAACAGTATGAAAAGCACCTCATTAAAGGGAAACAGTCTGATGGAGCTCATGAGGCTGAAGCCTCCACCTGACATCACTACTCCAGTGGCAACAGCTACTGCAACAGGTCAATTTTTTAATGTGTAATGTTATTTAAGTGTTGGAATATATGACAGCCTCCATGATAAACTGGGACCATCTCATTAACGCTTCTTGTGTTTATTGGTGTTTCAGGTGAAATGAACAATGGAATCAAGAAGGAAGGTTTTGGTAGAGATGTCAGCAGGATTTGGATTAATGACATTAAAATGCAGAACTTCTCCCCTTCTCTGGTAGATGTTATTGATTTGTAAAAATGCAAACTGATGCTAAATATGTTTTAGAAGTTTTATTTTTAGTTGCTTTTCTCACTATGTTGACCTGTCTTCAGAACGCCCCTGGGATAAAGGAGGATTATGAGCCCGAGGAGGAAGAGGAGGAGGAATTGGGTCATGCAGAAACATATGCAGAGTACATGCCGATGAAATGTAAGAGTCGACTCCTTTCAGTGTTATCATACACAAAGCTACAAAGACTGGAGGACAGTCTGAAAATCAAATGGAAATGACTATTTTGGAGAAAGTTAAATTATAGTTCCTGAAGTGTAGCTGTATTCATTCATCCAGCCCCTGTGAGAACAAGGAGCAGCATTGTGTACCCTGCAGCACTCATTGCTGGTTTCACTCAAGCGAATTAAACAAAAACACAACCATCCAGTCTTAACTGTGTGATCTTTTTTTGTCAATGCAGTGAAGGCTGGTCTGCGGCATCCTGATCCTGTGGTGGAGACCAGTTCCCTGTCGAGTGTTAGCCCTCCAGATGTGTGGTACAGAGTGTCTATCCCAGAGGAAGTCATAGATCGCGGTTGCCTGTCTGCTCTGCAGCTGGAAGCGATCACATATGCAGCGCAGGTGAGAATTTTTACACACTTGATGAACATATGGTGAAAGACCTGATACTCAATGAATAAGAGACATTTTGTCTTATGCCACACACACGTGCTATACATGCAAACTGAGCTGTAGGTTTGCCCAGTTTGACCAATCAGACAAAAAATCATGTTGCCATCGGGACACTCCAGAATAACTGGTGTCCATCTGACTGAGGAAAGAGAGAAGAGCTAAAATGGGCCCTTCCGTTCATTTTTTATATAACTGCATTTAATATTTGATATCTTCAACACTATTTTGTACTTGCACTGACTCACTGCTACTGAAAGTTTGTTTTAGTTGAACTATATCTACCAAAGAAGCTGTGCTTTCACTAGTGTCCTTTTGTGTGTTGAATTTGTTAGGATTTCTGTGAAACTCATCAGATTGATGGGTTTTTGACCAGAAGAAATTCCATTAAATCTCTGAGCAGATATAGATAAAATGGATGGATCCAGTAATAGTTTTCACTTCTTTTCACATGTAGAGATGTGGTGTTTTTCTTTATTTATTTTCAAGGTAAAATACATGAATTTTTAGCAAACTCAGGCATGGTTAGAGGGTTTACTCCTTTTTAGTGTGCACTTTAGTACTAAATCAAGTGAAAATCTGCTTCTTTCAAATGTATATATATTATATGAGGCTGTCTGCCCCATTTTTTTTGCTTCACTATTTACCAGGAAATAATGAGGAAAAGTTAAAAAAAAATTAAAACAAATTTCGGAGTGCTAATTGCGTGGTGCAGATTGAGATGATAATCCAAATCTTCAAAATATGTTTTTGGGGAAGATCTTTATTAAAATTCAGCATGTAGGATTGTTGATGGAAGTTTGTGCTCTGTAATTCCAGTTTTTACGCATGTTGAAAAGATTTTTTTAAATGAGAGGATTATTAAAAATACTTAATAGTTTCATAGAATTGCCTAAATTTGTCGACTAGAAGAAGAAGAAGTATACTTCATTTATCCCGGCAGGGAAATTACACAGTCACTCAGTGCATGTTGTTGTGTTAGTTTTTTTTTAACAATCAATGTATACACAGGCCCCCTGAAACACAGCACACAAGGGGGCCTGCAAGCATGCAGTTAGTACACATCAAACAACACACATCAGGGAGGCAGAGTGATGGGCAGCGGCTACTGGAACGCACCCCAATTAAGGTTTGAGACTAAGGTTTGACTTAATAATAATTAATGCTGGAAGAAAGTTGACGTACTGTTTTTTTTTGTCCCACAGCAACACGAGACATTCCTCCCTGGAGGTGATCGCGCTGCCTATTTGATCGGTGATGGAGCTGGAGTAGGAAAAGGCCGGACCATTGCTGGGATCATCTATGAGAACTATCTTTTAGGCAGGAAGAGATCTCTCTGGTAAAAAAAAAAAAACCCCCAAGTCTAACTGGAGCTACTACTTGTTCTAAGTAGTAGCAAACCACCTTCTGCCAAATAAGTTTTACTCCGACTAAATCCTTTTACTTATAGCTTCTCTTTTGTTCAGGTTTAGCGTCTCCAATGACTTGAAGTATGACGCCGAAAGGGATTTAAGGGACATAGGAGCCAAAAACATTCAGGTTCACCCGCTGAACAAGGTGAGATTCTCCTGTGATGCATTATAGAAAGAAAAAGTAAGTTTTTTTGGTTTCAAATTGCCAACAGTGACTCCATTACACTTTTATTCTTTCAGTTCAAATATGGCAAAATATCCTCGAAACACAACGGGAGCGTGAAGAAAGGTGTGATTTTTGCCACCTACTCTTCATTAATAGGAGAAAGCCAATCAGGAGGGAAGTACAAGACTCGTTTTCAGCAGCTTCTCCACTGGTGTGGGGAGGACTTTGATGGAGTTGTATCCTTTTTACGAGCAGTAACCAACAGAAATTGTATTGACTTGAACAAAGTCATTTAAACTGTCCTCTGTGTGGACGTGTGATTTTTCTTAACTAGATTTTATTAGATCGTCTTTGATGAGTGTCACAAAGCCAAAAATGTGTGTCCCGTTGGATCATCCAAACCTACAAAAACTGGACTTGCAGTGTTAGAACTGCAGAATAAACTCCCCAAGGCTCGGGTTGTGTATGCAAGTGCTACAGGTAAGATGACCTCATATAAAGACGTAAGTTTCACTGAATGACGGGTAGGCTAATCTATCTGGTTGTCTTGTCTAGGTGCCTCTGAACCACGAAATATGGCCTATATGAATCGTCTGGGCATCTGGGGGCCCAAAACACCCTTCAGGGAATTTGGAAACTTTATCCAAGCTGTAGAACGCAGGTAAGCTGGCCTTTTTCCAGGTGGTGGGGAATTCAAGCTTATGACGAGCGTTTCTAGGATTGGCAGGTGGTGACTGAAATTCATCCTGATTGTGATTTCAGAGGTGTTGGGGCCATGGAAATTGTCGCTATGGACATGAAACTGAGGGGGATGTACATTGCAAGGCAGCTGAGTTTCACAGGTGTGACTTTCAAGATTGACGAAGTTCCCCTGACTCAGAAATACGTCAACATGTACAACAAATCAGTGAAGCTGGTAAGCACTAGAAAAAATTCAAGGAATGCATTTCAAGTACATCTGTGGGACTCGTTCATTTGAGCTTTCACTTACTAAGTGTATTTCATTCCGCATCTCCCAGTGGGTGAGTGCACGGGAGAAGTTCCAGCAGGCTGCGAGTCTGATCGATGCAGAGCAGCGCATGAAGAAGTCCATGTGGGGCCAGTTCTGGTCCGCTCACCAGAGGTTCTTCAAATACCTCTGCATCGCCTCCAAAGTCCGCCGAGTGGTGCAGCTGGCCAGAGAGGAAGTCCAGAATGGAAAGGTGGGACCTCTGAAGGTTCAGTCTGTTGTGTGAAATTAATTCAAATAAGATGACAACCCTAACATCGGTTGAATCTGAAGCAGCTGGACGTCTGTTTCTGATTAAAGCACGTTTCACCTCTCATTCCATGACACTTTTTCACTTCTGACTGACTAGTGAGATTATCAGGTATCAAAACTTTACTGAGGTCCTTAAACGTATAGAACCACTTAGACAGGCTTGATCATAAAGGACCCAAATACTTTCCAGTTATGTTTTTTTCTCCATCTCTGTGTGAGTTTGTAGCACACCGGCATTCTGAAACGTCTAGAGGTGTGATGTGGGATCCAACCGAGCACAAAGGCTGCTAGTTTCACTGTCTGCTCAGTTACTGGTTATTTTTTCTTTGTTGGTTTTTCAAACAAACTACCCGTTGCTCCAACGTTTAAATCCCTGGGGGTAAGTCAACTTCAAACCTGTTCTGCCAGACTGGAGAACTACAGGTTACTAGTCTTTCAGGTCACACGTTTACAGATGAACCATCCAGCATTATTATTTTGGGTCGAGGAGGAGACCTTTCCGAATGTAGGTAAAGGTGAGGGTGTCTTCAAACCGTAAATAGAAGTCCAGTTGTTTCCAATTCAGCCTTGGAGTTTGACCTGACCTGGATGAATGAGACCTGACAAGCATGACATCTAGAAGCCTTGCTGTTACTAAACAAGAAGAGTTCACAGCCACCTGGAAACAAAGTCCTTTTTTTCAGCATTGTCTCTGCGTAAAACTCTGGTCATTTTCCTCTTCAGTGTGTGGTTATTGGTCTTCAGTCCACTGGAGAAGCAAGAACACTCGAAGCTTTGGAGGAAGGAGGCGGAGAGCTGAACGACTTTGTGTCTACGGCAAAGTACGAACAAACTAAAGAGAACTAAAGAATTTCCCTCGGTTTCAAAACGGATCTCGTGTGGATGTGTAATTAAATGTATTTGTTGTAGAGGTGTGCTGCAGTCCCTTATTGAGAAGCACTTTCCAGCTCCTGACAGACAGAAACTTTACAGCCTGCTGGGTATTGATCTGTCTGCGAAGAAAACATCGTCCCCCAGTGATGTCACAGCCCAACCGGAGCACAAGGGCAAGAAACGTAAAGGTGATAAAACTATGACGCTGATGGTGAATGGCTGACTTGACTCATTTATGCTCAGCTTTAACGGTGTGTATGATGATGTTCATTTTCCAGGTCCAGAGATCAAAAAGCAGAAAAAGAAGCCTCGGAAGCATGGCGGTTTGTCAGGAACCAGTTCAGATGAGAGCCAGTCAGAGGAGTCGGACAATGAGTCTGGGAAAGAAAGCGAGGACAGCTTCAAATCTGTCAGTTCAGCAGATGAAGACGATGATTTCAATCCGTTCAGAGATGAGTCTGATGACGATGAGGAAGACGGTGAGACCTCTGAACTAGGATGTCCAAGTTAGACATTTTAATCCTCAATTTGATATTGAAAGGGAACCTTTGTTTTCTTCAGATCCATGGCTTATTAGGAAAGAACCAAAGAAAGGGAAAGAGAAAAAGAAGAAGAGAAGGAAGAGCATCGACCCAGACTCCATTCAAAGTGCCTTGTTAGCCTCTGGGCTGGGCACCACCAGGCCTACTTTCAGTGCTTCTGTTAACCCCTCCAGTACACCTGCCACAGGTAAGCAGGACATTATACGATGAAGCGGAGCGTGACACAGATTTATTCAGGACGTTAATAGAAGTTCCTTCATGTCCAGCGGTGAAAGCAGAGAGTCAGGACAGCTGCATGACTAGTCAGGACTCGGTGGAACACGCCCAGAAAATGAAGCGAGAACTGCTAGAAGAACTCGAAGAGCTAGCTGAAGCGCTACCTCCCAACACTCTAGACGAGCTAATAGATGAACTGGGTGGACCGGAAAATGTAGCTGAGGTAAGAATTTGACATTTAAGAAAAAAAAATTTCAGCAGTATCTTGATGTACATTTCACGGTTTGGTCAACTCCTTTTCAGATGACTGGCCGCAAAGGTCGCGTGGTCAGTAATGATGATGGCAGCATCACCTACGAGTCCCGGTCTGAGCTGGATGTCCCAGTCGAAGTTCTCAACCTCACGGAGAAGCAGAGGTTCATGGATGGAGAGAAGGTAAAAGAAAAGTGAGGTGATTAGGGTTGAAGCAAACCGTATAGGTCTCTGAACCCAGTGCTTACTAAGTTTCGTTCATTAGTTCCAGACCAAAGAATTAAAATAGCTGCTCCTAGATTCCATCAGTTTATTTGAATGACTCTGAATTTACATATGACAAGACGTGTCATCTTTGTTTTCCACCAGAACATCGCCATCATCTCTGAAGCTGCAAGCTCAGGCATCTCCCTGCAGGCTGACCGTCGAGTGAAGAACCAGCGGAGGAGAGTCCACATGACTCTAGAGCTGCCGTGGAGCGCAGACAGGGCCATACAGCAGTTTGGTAAGATCATGCTAACGTGTTGGGATCATTTTCTATCCTTAAATCTTTATTTTGATCATCATTAGCTTCCTCAAAGTGGTTGCTGGTCTTTCTGCATTCAAAAGAATAAAATATACCATAATTTTTCAACACAAAAAAAAATCAGGAGGCTGTGAAAAACTAAATTGATCTATATGTGCTGGCAGAGGACAAGTTTTGTTTTGAGAGCAGCACTACTTGGTTGTAATAAGGATGAAACAACACCATGAAGCAACCCATGTCTCTGTTCGCAGGGAGAACTCACAGGTCGAATCAGGTCACCGCTCCAGAGTACGTCTTCCTCATATCGGAGCTCGCAGGAGAGCAGAGATTTGCATCTATCGTTGCCAAAAGACTAGAAAGCCTGGTGAGGACAAACTACACCTGTAGCCATGATTGTGTATTTTCTGTCTGTGAAAAAGTATTTAAGGGGAGTTAAGATCGAATCATCTTGAAAATCATCGTGAAATCTTTTACAGGGAGCTCTCACTCATGGAGACAGACGAGCGACAGAAACTCGAGATCTCAGCCGGTTTAATTTTGATAACAAGGTGAGTAAACGAAGCGTTTGCCACTGAAAGTTTTTTTTTTGTTTTCTTTTATTTACTTACGTTTATCTTTGCTGCAGTACGGCAGAAATGCTCTGGAAATTGTGATGAAGTCGATTGTAAAACTCGATGCTCCGTTAGTGTCTCCACCCTCCGACTTCATTGGAGATTTTTTTAAAGGTATAACATTACTTTCTATATTGTTAATCGATGTTTCCCATGTGTGTCTCTGAGTAACTAAAATTTTCTTCGACAGACATTCAGAGAGGATTGATAGGTGTTGGCCTCATAAATGTTGAGGACCGATCTGGCGTACTGTCACTGGACAAAGGTGATAATTTTTGTTCGAGAGGATGTTGAGACTCAAACAAATGTATACTTGACGAATGAGCTAACAGATAATTGAATAGAAGTTTTAAATAACCAAAAACTAATAGAATAAACTTAATAATAAATGACCTGTAGTAAAATGCAACTGCATTCTGTTTGTGCGACAGACTACAACAACATGGGGAAGTTCCTGAACCGTATTTTGGGCATGGAGGTCCAGCAGCAGAACGCTTTGTTTCAGTATTTCTCCGACACGTTGGGAGCAGTTATCCAGGAAGCCAAGAGGAATGGCAGATACGACATGGGCATTCTTGGTAAGATGGTCACTCATCAGGTTATTCAGTTATTTTCACAGATAAAAAAGGAAAAACCAGACTGGAAGAGTTGTACCACTATCATTAAAAAAAAAAATCTGTTTCCCTGTCGTTCATTAGATTTGGGCTCTGGTGATGAGAAGGTGAAGAAAGTGGACTGCAGGAAATTCTTAACTCCAGGGTATACCACCTCTGGACATGTGGAGCTCTACACCGTATGTCCTTATATTCAAAAGTTCACTCTCCATTCTTCAAGGAACAGCTAGGACTATTAGCTCTGAGGCTGCTCTTAGAGTTGATATTGAAAGTGCTGAAACGAGTTGAATACAGTTGATCCGTTAGAATCGGCCTGAACATCTGAAGACTTCCATTCCACTAGAATCTGGTATCTGTCTCTACACAGGTGAGTGTCGAGAGAGGAATGTCGTGGGAGGAAGCGACGCACGTTTGGGCTGACCAGAACGGACCCGACGATGGCTTCTATGTACAGGTACGATGCGTCAACTAAAACTCTGGATTAACCAAAATGACTTGAAGCGAGAACTGGCTTGACTCTTTAAATAGAGATTTATTGTACGTAGTTTTCAATGTTGTGGCTGAGTCATTAAATAAAAATTAAATCACTATATATTAGAAAAATAAAGTGAACTTATTTTCCGAAACATAGAAGATGCAGCAGCCATCGTCATAAAATCCCATCACGCTTTTTCTAAGTGGAAAAGATGGACTAATGGGTTCACTTGTGACCACACAATGTTGCATTCTGTTTGTATCACAATGACATCATCACATGTTGCCTAGCTTCACCCGGGGCATTCAGTCTGGAATATGGGACTTCATGAGTTGCTCATGTTTGGGTATTTTTATGCTCACTGACCTATTGTTGTTTTTCACATTAGTTTTACGTGCAAATACATATGTGATCACATCAGTGGACCAACCCAGATGTGCGACGTGTATTTATTTATCTTTGTTTTTCAGATGAGGAACAATAAAAAAACAGCCATACTGGTTAAAGAAGTGAACACCAAGAAGAGGCTGTTCCTGGTCTACAGGCCGAACACCGGCAGGCAGCTCAAGCTGGAGTCGTACTCCGACATTAAGAAGAAGTTTAAAAAGGTTACCTAGCATTGTGTTATTAAAATGCCTTTGGAGAAGAACAATTGACGGTCAGCATGCTGAATCATTTTCTTTCCCCCTTACCCCATCAGGTCCTGTCAGAAGATGCCAAGCAACACTGGACTGACCAGTACAAGTCTTCAGCACAAATCTGCTCCCATGCATTTTGGTATTTTCACTTTATATTCCTGTTATAAGTTCGACCATGTCATGTTTCATATTTTTTACACTATATTGATCTCACAAAGAGACACTGCTGAAACTAAATTGATTAAATACAGTAATAGAAACAAATGATAGAAGCTAATCTGTCAGGAACTACAGAAAGGCTCGCTTGTTTTTGGTCTCTTCTGATGATACAACTTATCTCTGTTTGAAAACCAACGACGTGATCAGTTCATGTCGTTTTCTTGTTGACCTCTATCTTTAGTCGTAAAACTGTTACTCTCTCCACAGGCGTGGGAATTGTAAGAAAGCGTCGGTGGGTCTGCAGTGTGAAATCGGTCTCCGCTGTAGGACATACTATGTTCTGTGTGGCTCAGTGCTCAGCGTGTGGAATGAGGTGGAACTGGTGCTAACTCCAATCAGCGGAACCAATGTGAAGGTGCAGATCGTCCGCCTCAGAACAGAAGACGGACAGAGGATAGTTGGTGAGTTGAAGACCTGCTACTTAGAACTTCCTGCTGTGGAAAGCGCCATTCAGGCTGTATGAAGGTTAACATAATTCCCCGTCACTGAAAAGCCTTACAGGTAGCGAGACTGGAACAAGCTGAACAGTCCTGTAGGAATGTTCACCCTCGGTAGAGATCATTGTCACCTGATGCATTCTAGTTTTAGATGTTCTTTTGGACCAATAGAAAAGTTGGTTAAACACACTTCCCATGGTTCCCATTTCCAATAGTTGTTTTGTGAAGTGAATTTAGCCACCATGAATTAAAGCTGAAGACCAAGGCCACTCGTGTTTGAAAGACTGAAAACGGCTGAATCACACAAATTAACAAATTTAAACTTGAGTGTGAGCAGTGTTGTTCATACAAAGACACTTTCAACATTTTCTTTCAATATTTCCTAGCTTGGCGCAGTGGATATAAATCTTTGACTCTGGCAAACTGAACAAGCGCAGTAACCAAAATGTTAAATTCTTGTCTTAAATCTGTATATGTCAGTGTCTGTGGCCCAAAAGGCTGAACCCAAAAATGTGTTTCTTTCACAGGACTAATCATTCCAGCCAACTGTGTGTCTGCATTAATTAACAAGCTCTCGACGTCGGACCAGTCCCAGCAGCTCGCCGTGCAGGAGCAGCAGAAACGGCAGCAGCTCCACCCCCAAAGTCTGAGTCATGCACCCAACACATAGTTTGGGAGGGAGCCACTCAGCGATGTGGGCCACGATCCCATCTCCACCCCTTTCAACCTGAAGAACTCTCGCTGCAGGCTCCAGGACCGCTGCCCCACCCCCCACCCACCCACACACACAAAACGTCTCTAATGGTCAGAGACCAGCTGTGATGTAGAGCAGTGGTTGTACAGAGAAAAGGTTTCAGGGTTGTTGTTTTGTTTTTTTTTGTAAATCTCAGACTTGTTTTCAGAGATTTGACTGGTGATGTTTTGTCCTCTGACATTCAGAGTGAAAGGATTTGTGCGGCGTTGATCGATGTGAAATCCAGAGGGCACGTTGGCCCCGCTGAAGCTATCCACGCCTCGCCCACGCCTCGAATCGTGGAGTTCAGACTTGCTGGCGTGGTTCACACCGAAGGAGGACGACACAGACCACTGTTTTTGAGTTGAAACACGGGCATTTAATGCTACACTACAGTCTATTACTATAAGCGATACGTTTCAGCACTAATATAGAGAAAGAATCAGTTCCTAGAAGTAGAACGAGTGATGCAGATCATTAGTTCTGTAAAACGCTGTAAACCTGATGCTTGCTGAGTATCTGATTTTGTGTTGTGTTCACAAGAAACATGTCTTCATCAAAATCGTAATCAATGACCGCTTTGTCATCTTTGTTCCTCTCACAGTTCTCGTCAATTTTTTTTGTTATATCTACTTTTATTCACTTTTCATTTTTCCATTTTTTAAGATTAGATGGGGTCACGCTTTTTTTTTTTTTTTTCCTAACGTGCACCTGAACAAGCCAGGTATCTTCTGCATTCATTTCCCTAGAGAGTTTAAACTGAAGCAAGTCAACCAATCGAAAGTAAAACAATTTATTACAAGGTTTATTTGAAAGAAGAAATAACCTTTTATTTATTTCAACCATTCAGAGGTTTACTTAAAACTGCTCTGAACCCCCCCAGTCAGCAGTCAGTTAAGTCAAATGAAATGAGACCGAAACCGCCTTTTTGTCCTTTCCAGCTGAATGGGGAAAGGGTTTTATTCTGGGGTGTATAAATTCTGACTACAGAAGCCTTATTATTCCACACTAGCTTCATCTCTTATTTTAAATCCACCGCTTCAAATAGGAACGAGTAGAGACTGAAACTTGTTTCAGCGTTTTGAGACAGATTTTGAAAATTGCCCTTTCGTCAGCTTCCCAAAGTGTGATTGCTTTAGCATCTACTGTCTCATGGTTTCTATTTAAATTTCAGGAAGTTAAATATTGAAACAGTAAAAAAAAAAAGAAGTGAGGAATGCATCAAGATTTGTCAACTTGACCAGCTGTTTTCAGACACGAAGGCATGAAGTTAACACTTTAAATCCCCTTATTTATGTGTTGTATTAAAGGGTTTATATTGTAACTATGCTGTTTCAGATTATTAAAACATGACCATTATACATCAGCATCCAGGCATGGATGACCAAACATTTATTACATGTTTATATACAACTCATAAATGCTCATAAAATGCAAACGTTTTCTCACATGCCCCGTCTCCACCTCCTCAAATTCACTTTTCTTTGTACCCTTCTTTTAAAAAAATGATTTTCTGCTCAGGGGTTAAACTCGTACAAAGACAGTCTTTGAAAAAACAAAGAGAGCATTGAGAGTTTGATGATGCATGACCGTAAATCGGGTTCTCCTCTATACCTCTGCTCGGTGGTGTCGCTTTGTGGTTTGAGCCTGTGTTGTCACTACTTTACAAACACGTCTGATTCGTCTGCTTTCTTGAGCTGATGAATTCAAATGGATGGTTGTGTCTGTTGAAGTGTCCCTGTCTTTTAACTGATTTGCTGGAGATCTGGAGCAGATGAATGAGTCTTGATATAAGAGCAAGGAAGTGAAGATGGGCCATGTTTCCTGCCACAGATTCATTGTTAACCTGTGGAGCTGTTCCTTACTGTTTTCTCTCATGTTCTTATTTGGTTTAAAAATAATACGGGAAGAAGTCTTTGTATCCTACGAATGAGAATTTGTAAAGGGATCATAAGTCTTCATGCAGCATATCAACTGTTGGACAGACCTCAGTGTTTAAGTTGAATGTTCACCTACATTAAATCAACCTTTTTATTTTGTCGGCTGCCGACTTGTTTTTGAATGTTTGTAAAATGTCTCAGCAGATCTGGCTCCTCTGAAGACAAAACACTTGAAGGAATTCATTTTTCCTTTTATCATTGCACGAGTTGCACTACTGACAGAGTTGTACAAATATTCAACATGACCTGTTTATGAATGGGTGCAATGCTCAATAAAGCTTGATCTACTTCTACTGCATTGTACTGATCATTTTAATGCAGACATCCACATGTTATAATCCCACTGAGAAATGACCTGAGTTTACCTGCATATTTTAAGGTTTTTGCAGCAGGGAAGATTGGAACTGGAAAAAGTATGTGATGTGGTTGAATGTTACCTCAAACTACAGAAATTAAGTTAGCCTAAAAAAAAAAAACATGCTTTTTTTCCAATGTAGTTTGATATTGCAATTTTAAAAAATGCATGTATTTAAATCTCCTGGCTGCAAAGACATCTTTAAATGACAGTAAATCACTTATTAACGGGGGGCCACCCCATTCATCATAGGGGTCACAGGTCCGTGGCATCTGGGGGGGGGGGGCAGGATCGGACCTGTCTTCACAGCTGATTGTCCGACCATGTGGCCTGAGGGGACACAGGGAGGCTTGAACCGAATCCTGCTGATCTCATTTGAATAAAACAGGAGCCTCATGCCTCCAAAATAAGAGTTGAGCTTCTTCTAACATTTCTCCTTTTAAAGCTTCACCCCAGGACAAAGCAATGGATGCACCTCCCCAGACAAAGACAGGTATCTGCCCCCCGGCTCTGCTTTTCTCCTCAACGGGGATTTTTTTTTTTTTTTTAAACTTCATCAGTTCACTCAGCTGCGTTAAATTCTAATTAATGACACCAAAAGTTGCAGCATCTGACTTGTAAACACCGATTCCGGGCATTAAAGCGGGGGTCAAAATGTTTTTCTTAAAAAAAAAAAAAAAAATTAATTAAAAAAAAAAAAAAAGGGAGTGAAAAGCGTTGACATTCTTTAAAACATCTTTTTCTACAAAGTGCCTAAAAAGTGTGGTTCGAAGAGGATTCGACGATTGATTCCGATCAAACGTGTCAAGCCGAGCGAAACTGCGTGAGAAATATGGTGGAAATCACGTTTTTACACTTAAACTTCATAACCCGCAATGGATAGTAACAGTGTTAGAAAGCATAGTGGGTGTCAATATAAAGTGACGGCCATATTTGCCGGTGCCGCTGTTGTAAACAAAAAGTGAGAGACAGACGCTTCACTGAATTTCGGGTCATTTTTATTTCTTTAATTTACAATGTCTTTGGGAATGTCTTATAAACCCAATGTCCATCAGCACATTCCGGGAACTTCTGGGAACCAGGGTAAGGAGAAAAAACCGGGTAAAATCAAAGTATCCGTCCGTTAAATCGAGTGTTAAATTCGGGGTCTCGGAGAATACCTGGAGAAAGACCGTGTCTGTAGTTTTTGTCCAGTTATATATATAGGGTCAGATCGTAGGAGCTAGGCTAATTCATATCCGCCATTATTACTAATGTAAAAGAGCGCCATCCGTGATATCAGTGGCTTGCTGGTGACGCTTAGGATGTAAAACGAGAAGGCGATGGTTCCTAAAACGCTATTGTCCGTCGTCCCGGGTCCTGGTCCCGTCGGGTGGGTGCCGTTACACGGTGACAAAAATGTATCACTTGTGTCTTCTTGAGCCAGCCTTGTTCCGTTTCCTCCATGATGCTCCTCAGTCGGAGCTGCTGATTAATCTGATTTTTATGACTCTTCGAGGACATCTAGCGGCGGAGAGGCGACATTACAGCCGAACAAAGCAGCAGGGGAGCGGCCGGAGTGGGAGCACAGGAGCCGCCAAACCTCCCCAGGCTCCATTCTTTCTGAAGGGAATTTAAGGGTTTAGTAGTTTATGAAGCTTTAAAAGTTTGAGTTTTTTTGGATTTATAATGCAAGCTGCAACATTATTTATCATTAGGGGGAAAAATCTGAGATTTTGACAGTTAAAAATTAAGTTGAAATACAGTAATTTTTTAAATTCATTAGAGAAAAAAAGGTTTTGTGAGAAAACGCCATTATACAGGTAGTTTGCAAGATACGAACTCCAACTTGCGAACATTTGTAGATACAAACAACCGCGTGCCGCTTTTCAACTCATGTTTCAACTTCACACTTGTTATAAATTGACTTTATGCTCATAATATTTTAACTTTATTCGTTGTTTTCTGTCCTTGGCATTTCATTTTACCAAATCCATTCCTCCAAGAAAGAAAGAAGCAGTTATTTGATTAGTGTGCTGCCAATGTTATTTCACTTATTGTTTCAGTGTTTGTCTGTCTTGCTCTTTCGTACCACGAGTTTGTGTAATGTATTGAAGTTTTGTTTTTTAACAGTTGGAAGCCTCCAGTCTCCCTCAGCAGCTAATCTGGCCACATTGCAGTCCTACAGGCCACTTCTGAGTGACTACGGTCCTCCATCTCTGGGATTTTCACAGGTAAATGCAGTTAAATCAAACCAACATGTCATCTACATTCTAGGTTAGTTAAATTCTGACATTTACTTCCATCCAACATTTCATTGCTTTCTGCTGATCATGTGGAAGCAGAAGGAAGACGAAGCTAATTTTGTTTGCTTGTGTCCATGACCCCATTCTTTCTGTCACTATCCAGAGTGACAGAAAGAATGGGGTTCAGGTGGATCAACTTGTTGGTGGAGACATGTTCTATCCTGTCGAACCCTTTCTTCATCACAGTGGTCTGATACGCCCACATTACTGTTAATGTCAGGCTCCATTTTCCCCATCACTCCTGAACAAAATCTCCAGATACAGTACTTATGATCTCTAATTAAAGTAGCAACTCACTTTAACTCAAAGGGAACCATCTGCTAATTTCTGGCAGAAACCCATTGTCTCAGACTCGTGGGAGATGACTCTCATGCCAATGGAAAAGTGCTGAAGGTCAAAGGCTGACAAACCTAACATCATCTGCAGTGAACAGCAAATCTACAGGCCAAATCCTAATATAATGAAATTTGATTCATGAAATTAACCATAACAAAACAGTGTGTTCTGATCTGTCTTTCTCTTGGTCTCAAAATGTTTGCACTGGACTTATTTTCACATCAATGATTTTTTTCCACACATCGGATGATGAGGTGGTATAAAATGTGTTGAACCTGTCTTGTCTTGTTCTGGTTACTTGAAACTCAGGGCTCAACTGGTAGCCAAGTGCCTCAGAACAAATATGCAGAGCTCCTGGCCATCATAGAAGAGCTTGGAAAGGAGATCAGGCCCACATATGCTGGAAGCAAGAGTGCAATGGAGAGACTGAAAAGAGGTAGCTGTATTCCTTCATATGGAGAAAACACATATTGCAGCTGCAAGAGTTCGTTAATCTAATTAGTCTTTCTTCAAAGGGATAATCCACGCCAGGGGGTTGGTACGAGAATGTTTGGCTGAGACGGAGAGAAACGCAAGGTCCTAGCTACGAACGTATTCCTCCTGCAAGAAGCGTGCATCTCAT
The DNA here is from genome assembly GCF_040054535.1 of Antennarius striatus. NCBI lineage: Eukaryota > Metazoa > Chordata > Actinopteri > Lophiiformes > Antennariidae > Antennarius > Antennarius striatus. The sequence goes on from NC_090790.1 coordinate 16,301,353, forward strand.
GAAAAAAATAACAACTTGCATGGCATTTCCTCTGAGAAGAGGAAGTAAATCAACAAAGGATGGAAAATCAATCTCCTAGAGATAAAAAAAAATACAATTCATGACTCTTTAGGATTCTGAAGGGTTATTTAAATTATGTGGGTTATTGGAATTCAATTGAGAGGATATCGTGTTTTTATGCCCCACTTTTGGGATGCTAGTTTTGACTTCATATTTAAATAATTGATTTGTGCATGCGAACTGGGCCTTGGGTTAATTGTAGACAGTGCATGTCTTGTACAGGGGTAGATGGAGAAGAATTCTTCTTTTTGTATTTGGTCTGTTTTTCAGACCCCTAAAACACAGGAGTGGATGAGGGAGGGACAGAGATGTGCCAAATGCAGTGGTTGATTCATGTTGGTTTTGGTATATAAAAAAGGAAAATGCTGTTAGTTGCATCTTTGTATGTATTTATTACTCGGTGTAATAAATTGTATTTTCAAATTAGTTGTCATTGTGTGATTCAATGCATTTTAGACATCATGAACCACAAAAGTGAGCAACAAAAGTGAGTCATTTCACAATAATGAATAATCAAGTGTACACGTTTGTGACTTTGGCATGAAGAATTACCTGAACAATTTTTTATTATGATTATTATTGTTCTTGTGTAAATAAATGTAATAAAGTGACTCAAATTGTTCAGCAGACAATATAAATTACTGTACCTCTTCATTGTCAGGAAAGTGTTCTGACAGGGTTTTTGTAGTCTGTCCCAACTGTTGTGCCCGCCTTTTCTCCGATTAGCCAATAGATTTACGAAGTTAAAATAACAACCAATCACAGCTCTGTATTTTATCTCACATTGGGACCAATAGCGCTGCGGTCTGTCAATGTTACAGCAGCATAGCTCGCTGCAGTGCAGTAGCCAACCAGCAACTAGCTAGCTAACTCGCAGAGAAATATGGAGGAAATGATAATACAAATCAAATGGTATGTTATACATTTATTTAATCACGGTCATTCGCGTCATTCCTTCAGCAACAAAACTGTGTTTATCTTTCGTTTCAGAGGCTTTATGATTTCCCCCGCGCTGTCTATCTTGGTTACGGTCCGCCTATAAACCTGTAATAAACCAACTTAGCCCAACTTAGCAAGCTAACCAGTTCCATTGCTTGCCAGTGATAACTGTAACTAGCATGTCGGCTAGTCAGAGTTTACTGTCAAGGCTCACTGGTCATCAGCAGCATCGCAGACACTGCCACACAACGTAGTGGAGTCAGCTAATGTTGCTATGTAATTGTGCAAATCGCTGCAGGGCTATTGCTAGGACTCCATATCTGGCCCTGTTTTGTAGATTGTGTTGTTTCCTAGGTGTCAAAGTTACTTAGCAATTCAGTCAGATTTGTCCATTTCAGACAAGTTGTCACTCAGAAGAAACATGGGTCATTACGGACAGAGAAGGACATCAGACACGGAAGAGTGGATGCTAACAGTAATTCATTAGGTCGAGCTTTTGGGTATTTGTTTTCTCTTTCAGGTTGATAGCAGATATCAGGTTAGACATGATGACATGGATTAAACGCTCATTCCTGACTTTAACAGCTAACCTTAACCCTACTGCTTCTACATGACCACCAACATTTTTTTGCCTTTGTGTCTGATTGTGATGACACTCATGAGAAAACAGGAAATGTTTGAACCGGATTCATATGCAGAAGGAGATACTTCCTTTTTACACATTTATATTGAAAAGTTAAAAAAAAATGTCAGTCAAAATAGAATTATACAGGCATGAACAGCTTGGATCCGGAAGACTAAAGTTTATTTTGAAGAGGGATACTATATGATAACAGAAGCGTAGAGACAAATTTAATGCTAAAGCAATTCATGATCACTTCATAGCAATAAAAAATTTAGTGCATTAGTTTTGAAAAAATTATTAGGTTAACAATTTATTATTTGAGACGCCTGTATGCTAAGAGAAATTGCTAAAATTCCTCATATGCAAGAAAACCATTTTCCAGTTGTTCAGATAACAGGCGTTGGCGGAGGTGTGGGACCTCTGAGCGATTATTGGAGAGTGTGTGAGCAACACTTCCACTTTTACTGACTTGATGTGCCTCTCTCTCTCATGGTTTTAGCTGTCAGACTGACCCCCTCTCCATGGGCCCATAAACATGTCCACAGATGACAGTATCTCTGAGGATGTGTCCAGTTCAGGGGCTTTGAGTCATTGCCTTGCCAGCGCTGACAGGGATGGGGGTAAGGAGAGTGAAACCTCTTTGTTGTCCTCTGAGGGGACATCAGCCTCAGGGCTGGCTGTCTCAGAGGACAGGCATACAACCTCCCAAACAACAGGAGGCACCGTGGAGACAAGGCCCATGGGCATCACACCAGCATGCAACAAGATCAGGTGCAGTAATTTCAAGAAATGGGACTCTAATTTGTATTGAATTTGATATCTACAAAAATAAAATAAGAAAGCATCTTTTCTTAGAGGGTCATTTAAATGTTCTCCTGTAAGCCGTTGATGTCGATTTATTAAAAATAGATTCATAGTTAACAGTATTTATTACAAGTAAGAGAATAATTTGCATAAACTTCTTCAAGCTAAATCTAGTCATTGGGAGCAGCAGTCTCAGTCTGCTCATCTCCCCAGCCACAGCTCCCCTGCCCTCTTACTTATAATTGAACTTATGGAAACGTTGTGAGCAGTAATCCACTTCCTCTTCCCCTGTCTTTGACTTTGACTTTATGGTGATGGACGCTCTTCATTTTTATGGCTGACCATTCATTGAAAAGGAGATTGTTCATGGAGTGGGATGACACTGCCTGTAATCAGACCAGATGAAGTGCTACATTACCTGCAGACTCTTCAGAATGACATTTGTGTCATTGGGAGGAATCAGTGTCATGCTTAAACTGTTTCCTCTCCACGCTATGCATTATAACAAGTCCATCTGTTAAACACACTTTCAGCTAAGCAACAAGTTGGAAAATGTTGAATCCCGAAACTATATTCTTAATTGTTTCTCTGCATAGCAGGGTCAAGGGTCTGAGTTTACTCACGACAGCCGTTGAGAATCCAGTATTGCAACTTTCTCATAATGCAAAAGTTGTCCATGAAAGCATAAATTGCTGTTTTTAAGAATAATCATTTAATATTCTTCATTTATTTGTGGAGTTCTGTGCTGTTGTGTCGTGCTGACGTCATTTTAGAATTCCAGTATGTCTGTTATCTATATCTTGTGCATATGTTGTAATATTTATGTCTGGCATGTGATTTAATACAGATTTTGTGATTTTAGGAGTCTATGTTTGACGACAGATGAAGCATTCGAACAAGGGAAGAGTCTCCCTTTCATTAACCCAAGCTCGCTGGAGACCCTTAGGGCTTTGGTGCAAGAGATCCAGAGTAGTGGAGAGACGGACCCCGAGATATGGAAAGACTGTGAGGTGAGAAAATGTCACAGCTTATATACATATAAATGAGAGTGGAAATGCATGGCGATGATTTCGGAAGTGAAGATGGGGCTAGCTGCCCCATAGCACATTTTTCTGTTCATATTGCTTCCATGTACACTGGAATATATTGAATTGCACAGAGACTGTCTGCTCATAATCCAACCACCTGGATAAAGAAAGATTAATTTTAATAAAACTTGCACGCTTTGATTGATTGTGTGTCAAATTACTGATGCAGATTTTGCTGGGATCAGATGTTGATCGGAATAATAGGAAGAAATTAAAAGAAGCAGCTGTAAATGAAAGATTAAGATCTGAGGTGTCATTTTAATACCTGCCGTATGTGGGTGTTTTTACTATTTCCTCCTCCATGAAGGATGTTCAGAAACAAATGGTTACTGCCAATGAAGTTTGACAGTGATAAAAAATATCCTAAAATAAAAATTGCCTTCCAGCTGTTTTTACTGAAGGTTAATGTCTTGCTGTGAGGAAAGTACGTGACTAATTAATTTATTCCGTTAACAGGACAGATGGTTGCATCTGTTTCAGCTGGTTGAGAAGCAATACCAAGAGCAAATACTTGCTCAGCAAGAACAGTACCAGTGCCAAATACAGGTAATCCAGCCTTATTGTCTTCTCAGATGAAATTTGTAAAATATTTGTGCTCCTTCTAAGGCAGAGATGTTTTTCCCAGTTGATTCAGGATGAAATCAAGGCCCTGGTTCAGCTCCAGAATCGCCAGGCCAGCACCCAGCCACACTCAGAGTTCTCTTTAACACCAGTGACCAAAGCTACCACAGACAAAAAGGACTATATATTACCTCCCCTCTCCAAAAATGTGACTAGTGACAGCCCGGCAGCCCCTGCCCGTACCCCCTTCAACTCCCCTTCGCCTCCGCTTCAGAGACCAGAGACTGCTGGCCACCGGGTGGAGGAGCGGGCTGCCACCGGGCTCAGCAGCGGGTATGGGACTCTATCTGCTTGGGAAACGGGTGTGGAACCTGCCAGATCTCCGGGGGAGGATGAGGCTGGGGGTCAAGTGAGAGAGAAGGATCGTTGGCCCGCTAACGTCATGGAGGACAAGGAGATCGCTATGACTGGATCCCAACAGGACTTTTCCAGTGAGAAAGCTCATGGAATGGAGGAGCCTAACCCGTTAATCTACCAGCAAAGGACCTCTGGGTAGGTCTTTAAGGTTATAAGAAGTAAGATTTATCTGTTGGATAAATTGTTACTACTTACTGCTCTGTTTTCTAGCACCAGTCAGCTGTTCACCTCCTGGGCCCAGAGGCAGAAACTCAAGGCCAAGAAGAGCAAACCTGCAACCCAGATCCTCGAGTACCAGGAGCCACCGAGCAGCTTCAGAGAACCAGTCAAAAGCAAACAGCTGGAGAGCTCCGACTCTCAGGACCAGGTACAGCTCTCTGAGTGGTAACAGCTGCTCTAGGACACACATAAAAACAGAAAAACACCGGTTCATCTCTGCCCTGCATCTGGATGAGTTCATACTGGTGTCTGATGTGATTGTTCTGATTCCTTTTGCTGTACTAAGCGTAATTTACTCTGTCGGTTCCCATCAGCGACCGGCGGATCCGTCCAGCTCTTATCCCATGAGGAGGAGTGACAGCTTGATGTCAGAGGCGTCAGGTAAGGATACACTGGCTCAAAGACTGAAAACAGTGAAGCTTCAAAGCAGGGGTGTTTCTTGATTTTGTTTGTTTTTTTCGTTTATTGCCAATTAGAAAATTACAACTTGCTAGATAAAAAGATAAAACCACATTCTTTTCCTCCTTAGGCCTGACTTATTGGCGTCTGACTGAGAGTGAACTTTATCACCCCCTGCCGGACAGCTTTGACAGCGGCGCTTACCTCCTTCTGCAAGAAGCATCCATGAGTCTTGTGAGTACCTAAACCAGTGAAAGCACTTTGTGCAGCTGTGGACTGGTAAAGCTTTCATCCACTTATCCCACTACTCCAGTTTGCTCCCAGTTCCTGTTGGTAGCCTCTGCCACCTCAGTATGGATGTTTGCATGAATAGGTGAATGCTGGCTTGTGTTGTAAAGCACTCAACTAGTCAGATTAGCAAAGCAAGTTGATCTGATGTCTCCTCCTTAATGTCCTCTTCAGACTCCGTCTCAGGAGAGTCGGCTTTCTCTCAGAGAGATCTACCAGAGCAAGCAGAGATCAGACTGTAAACGCTCTGACTGGGAAAGCTCTGTCACAACTAGTCCCTCATCACCACAGGTATGTCACATGACTCATCAGTGATCTGTTTAAACCCGGCCTGAGCCCCTGACTCTCCGTCTTCATGCTTCAGGTGTTGACTTTGGATCCGGCAGCAAACCAGCGTCAGTCAGATCGTACGTCTGGCTTCACTTCACCCTCTCACTTCAGCAGCCCCTCATACGCCGCTCAGCCCCAGCTCTACCACAGAGTAGAGACCCCTGTGACCCCTGACAGCATGGTGGAGTGCAGTGCCAACCCTGGAGATACAGACTGTATCTCTGATTCGTCCAGTCTGTCAGCTTTCCCCTTCAAGATGCAGACCATGTGGGGAAACCCTACTCAAACAGTCCAGTCTACCTCCCATGAAAAGATGCTCTCCACTCAGGCATCCAGCCAGCAACGTGGAGCCAGCGAGGATGATGAGGGTAGCCGCACTCACAGCAGCACCCTGAAGCCTTGGTCAGCCTCTGGTGCCACTCTGCAACCTGCATCCAGCCCCCGCATGGAGAGAGCTGCATCAGTAGAGGATCCGGTTGTCGTTTCTCTGTGAGTGCAAAACTTAGAGGCTGCATGTTTCGGTCACACTGGGATATTGAGCATGATCAAAAATGACTTAACCCCAGCACATTGTAAATAAAAATCATATGAGGTCTAATAGACAAAGTGAAGACTTTTAAAACAGAGAAAGATTTAAACAAATACACTGACTTTGCATCCACTTCACTTTAATTCATCCCCATCCTTTTTTCTTCCAGACTGAGGCAGAACCTGAGAGAGAAACACTCTCGACACGTGGCTGATCTGAAAGCATACTACGAGTCTGAGATTCAGATCCTGAGAGACAAACTGAAGCTCAAAGATCTGCCTCAGGATTTGGAAAAGACCAACCACGTTCTGACGAAGAGGTGCTGGACTCTTTCTCTTTAGGGGAAATTAAACAGCATTTTTAAGTAGCAGAAACTATTTAAACAGGGAATACGAAAAATGCCAGACACAAAATCAAATCAGCAGGAGGCAGTATGAATATTATTTTTTATGCAGCTCACTTTTCCCTAGAATTTCTTTTTATTGTAACTTGAATTTGTTTCCTCTTGGTTTTCTAACTCTGCTGATGTGACTTCTGTTCATCCAGGTGCAAGCACCTAGAGAAAGCTCTGGCTGAGGCCACCAATCGGATTCAAGAACTAGAGGCAACCAACAGCTTGCTAGAAAAACGACTGGTAACACTTCTTTTCATCTTTTTCCTGACATAATGTTTCAAACAAGATATTTATTGGCTCATCCTAATGTAGAAAACACCAGCTGTTACATCAGTGTGGGTCTGAATGTGGGGACAAAAACACTCAATGGTGAAGCTATTTGCTGCGTCAATCTGAATCGAGACATCATCAAAGTTTACGTCACAAATGAAGCTACGGCGCATTAACGCCTGGAACACACCCCGTCTGTCACTGTCTGCAGGCGGAATGGCCAGAGCGTTACGCCGTAGCCGGCGCCACCGTCAAATCTCTACAGCAACGACTGGAAGAAAGAAAATGCTCAGACAAAGAGAAGGACGCCTTGCTGGCTCGCTTGAAGAGCCACGTCCAGCAGCTGGAGGAGTCGACGCAGAAAGTCTGCAGGGAGGCAGACGAGAAGGAGGCAAGGAGGGACAGGGAGTACAAGATGTTGCAGGAGGTAAGTCTGTGTTTGAACACAGATCCGCCTCCAGGAATCTGCTATTATTTTCAGATTACTGAAATCAGCCATTTTTTCATTTTTGCAAATATGTTGAAAAGTAAATTTGCTCAGGGAATCTCCCACACGCTATACAATCATGTCTTTTTTGATAATGACTGTGTGCTCTGCTGCTTTATGTCCTCAGCTGCTTGGAGAATATAATTCTCTGGTTAAGGAGCATGAAGGATTGAAGGTAATGGTTTCTTATATTTTACATGGCCTAGCATTGAAACATGTTGGACCATTTCAAAAGTGACAGATGTTTTTTATTATTTTATGCCTGCAGAACAACTTGGGTTCGACAGAGAACAAGCTTTGCGATGCCAACGATCAGATATCAGAGCTAAAGAGGTGAGTGGGTCACATGTGTCGGCTGTCTCATGAAAGGATCCAGCTTGTACAACAGAAGCAGTGAGTGTGTCTTAATGCTGTGTCCTGACAATCTGCTCTCTCAGAGTGATCTTCAAACTGGAGTCTCAGGTCAAGCAGCTGGAGCATGAGAACCAGGCCAGAGCACGTTACGTTTCCCACAGCAACAGGCAACCTTCTGGGGCTGGGTAAGTTCTGATGACCGGAGCCAGTCTATTCTACACTGGGTGGTAGAGACGCTCATAAATGTGGGTTGATATTTAAGTCCAGTGGAAATGAGCTGTCTCCACCAGAGGATGGTTTTCTGTTGAATAAATCACTTCCTCTCTCTGGAAATAAATAAAAAACATAAAGGAGAAATTTACTTTTTTTTTTCTTTTCGCTTTTGCATTAATTTGATGGAATACGTGCGTGGAGATGCTGTTTTGCAGGCAGATGGTGAAAAATGAGTCAGAGCCAGACAGCTGCCTGCTACTCAACACAACCCACGTTCGCTTCCCTGCTAACAAATCCTAATGTAATCTGGACACACACATCTTCCTGTGCATTTTAGTTGAGCTTGTTAGCTACCAAACAAACATCCACCAGGGACCGCAAACATTAAGTATTTACAATCAGTCATTCTTTCTCCTGCAATAAATCATGTCAATCTTATTTGATTCATTCACAACAACCTGACAGAAAACTTTTGTATTAAACCAAAACCTATTTTTAAATCAAAAAGTGGTTTGCTTGTTTTTTGAACAATTCAAATTACAGGTATATGTAAATGATGTCAGAGTGTAACTTTGTTCTTATCGTGTCCACAGACTCTTCCACCACCCTGACCTGTTGTTGTCACCCAGTAAATGTAAGGCGGAGCCAGACGTTACCTGTAGGAGGTCGCCATGTCCTCCACCTGATCAGATAAACGGCGGCAGCAAATCCCCATTCAAACTAAACCAATCAATTATCTACAAGAAGTCACAGAATCGATCGAGTGATCAGTCGTCAGGAGCTGGAGGCTCGGCCGACGCGTCTCCTGCTGCTGGGAGCCGGAGGTAAGGTTTTAATTGTTCAGGATGATTTCTCTCCACTGAGGATGAATAACTGATCTCTTTCCCTGCAGGTGTGCGTCTCCTCCAGAGTGTCAGCAGCCTCTGCCCAGACAGCAGGAGCACGGCAGCGGCCCCCGGGCGGCTGCTCGGAGTCTGACCCCCATGATGAGGGCCCTGATAGAACTGGAGGAGACCCGAGCCACGGAGAGCCGTGCCCCCTGTAAGAACCGACTACTCTTCACAGGATGCCATTATTCTTGCTCACACAAACTCATGTCCAACTTGCTAAATTTCATATAAAATAATTGGTTAAAAAGTGATTAATTTCCAACTTAGCTTTAAATTTTTGTGTTAATTGATTGCAGGCCAGTTAGACTTGCTAATAAGTCATTTATGGGACTTTTTGGTGAACAATACAGATGATAGACTCTGAGCGAGCTTCGTCGTGGCGTTCATGTGCGATTTCAGTTCTGCTGTTGAATAAAGCACGCATCCTTTCCCCGCCACCGTCGCTTATGCTCGCTCTAGAGGGTTCAGTTGGTTTTGTGTATGTTAAAGCGCTTTGAAATGTCTGCCGATGTGATTAAGCGCTATATAAATAAAAGTTGATTGATTGATTGATCCTTTAGAGCAGTACTACTTTTCTGTGTTCCTCACTCAGGGGTCAACAATCAGAGGACCAGAGTTGGGTTTGTGGAGCAGAAGCACAAAGAGTTGATTCAGGAGCAAGCCACGGCTCAGAGAGCCAATGGGGAGGCAGTTTCACCTGGAAGAGGAGGAAGAGGAAGAGGAGGGGGAGGTGAGGCCAGACCTGAGCCGGGAGGAGTCAAAAACATCAGCGGAGCAGAAACTGCTGCAGGTTGGCTGAGAGCTCAGAGGAGTCTGTCCCCTGAGGGCCACAGGTCGTCTTCACTGCCTCCTCTGGCACATAGAAACATCCCGTCCACTCCCAGTAGGTGTCCTCGCTTTCAGTGAACATTTCACATTCACCTGATCTTCAGGCGCCTCAGTCAATCTGCTGCTGACTTTAACTTGCTGTTTATATCTTGTGAACATTTATATTCATAGTGTGAATCACCATCAGATCAGATTTAGTTTAATTTCTATATCACAAACTACAAACACAAATTATTTTTTTGTGTATTTCTGAAGGAGCCAAAAATCCCCCAGAACTCCTTTTGTTCTTATTTCATTTTGTGTTGAAGTTCTTATTAACTCTGTACTGTTCTCATCCATGTAGCAAAGAGAGAAACGTTACTCAGGCCCCTGTCTGCAAAGTCCAGCCCGAAACGCTGCCCCACTGAGAACTACTCCACCGCCTTTGGAGGCCTGATGCCGAGGGAGGAGCACCTGAACAGGTGAGAAACATGTAACGTCCACACAGGAAGGAGGCCCAACTACAGGAACAGATAAATGTTTGGGACGTCTGTTTTTTCAATGTCAAAGAGGAAGCTAGCTCAGCTGCCTCTTTGACAATGTGTTTATTGATCCACAGGTTTGATGGACAGGTTGACCAGAGACGACATTCATTCCACAGCAGCAGCCCTAGAAAGAGACTCCAGTTTACAACAGCTGATCGAGGGACTGGTAATTTGTTCAAGCTCTTATAGATACCTTAAGTGATGACTATAAACTCTGATTGTCTGTTTTGGTTTTATTTTTCTCAAGAGATAGAACACCGACACCAGGTGGTCACAAAAGGAACTGAGAAATTATTGATCATTGATGGCATCATAGCAGAAGTTTAACAGAAACAATAAATCACTGATCATCATAAGAGTTTTCTCTCTAACCCAGTGTGTTCCTCTTTCTCAGACGTCCAGCAGCCAGAGACCTCCAGCAGCCTGAAGCCACCAGAGGGAAATTCCCAGCAGGGCTGGGAGGAGCAGCGGGGTCCCGACCAGCAGGACTCTTACGAGGACTCGGCCCCACTCCTCCTGGACCGGCTCCACTCACTGGCTGAGGCTGAGAAACTGTTTGACGAGCTGACGCAGGAGAAACTGCAGGTGAGACCGAGCTGCGGTGAAGGACGCCCAGTTGCTGCTCGACAGAGTAGACGTAGCGTCGCTTCCACGCGTCAGACGGGTCGTTTTTATCGAGTCAAGGCTCTGACACACACGCCTTAATTGTCCGACTCTAATCCCTGTCTGACCTCTTATGTAACACGAACTCCATTGTTTTTATCCCGCTGCTAAATGGCTTCTATATTTAGTGTTCACATCCACACTCCCCCTTCTGTCCTGTCCCATATGGACGTCTGCCTCCTGCCTGTATAGGACACAGGCACGTGCGTGCATGCACACACACACGCAGTGAGTCTGGGTTCAGTGTTTCATTCGGTCACAAGCTGCTTCTTTCATTAATATAAATGTTTTTGTTGAATAAATTATAAACACAGGGCGGCAGGGTGGCTCAGTGGGAAGCGCTGTCACCGCACAGCGACAGCGCTTCCCACTGCACAGTGTGTGTTCTCTCCCTGGCTTCCTCCCACCTCCAAAAACATGCAGCTTAGGTGAATTGATGATACCAAATTGCCTGTAGGTGTGTGTGTGTGTGTGTGTGTGTGTGTGTGCGCGCGTGTGTGCGCGGCTGTGTGTTTACGTGTGGCTCAGCGGTGCACTGGCATCACGCCCGGAGTGTACCCTGCCCTGCGCTCCCAGTCAGCTGGGATAGGCTCCAGCTCCCCACGACAGCAGATGAAGTGGGTGTTTGATGATGAATGAATGAATGAATGAAAAAAATTATAAACGTGTGTGTGTGTGTTTTACAGATTGAGGCAGCTTTGAGCCGAATGCCTGGAGCAGGAGGTCGAGTGAGTCTACAGACCCGGTTAGATGAGGTAAGTCATCAGGATAAACATAAACGCATTGATTATGTTCATATCAATTTTAAATGAATGTTTTCTTTCATTTTGGAGAAAAAAATACTGGTGCGTTTTCTTTTGTTCCCGCTTCTTAAATGTGAGACTGATTAGCGAACTGATATTAGCATGTAGCTCAGCTCTAGGCTTCATCTACATTATCCTCTCCATCCTATCTAGTATTCTGTAAATAGACATGTTCCAGTAAGGATTAATAGAATTTTCACTCAACTGGTGAAAAGGTATTCTTTTAGGTATTTAAATCAACGATTAATGTGGTGATTATTTTCTAATCGATTTGTCCTAAAATGGTCAGATTTCAGAAGGTAGAATTTCCCGTGTTGCTTTATGTTGGATGATCGTTCAGCTCCCGCTGACTCTCCTGTTTCCTGTCCTCGTCAGGTGGCCTTAGAGAACCGTCTGGAGAGAGTGAACCGAGAGCTGGGATCCATCCGCATGACTCTGAAGAGATTCCACGTCCTCCGCTCCTCCTCCAACATATAGCAATGTCTGTCTTTACCTGACAGCATGGATGTCTTTCAGTGTTCTGTGCCATAGACCCAGCTGTACAGCATCTTTTATACACGTTGTTACTCGGGGATATTTTTTTATATGTCTGAAAGATTTTTTAGAGTATATTTTTAGAAAGACAGATTTTTAAAGCTGTTTACTTTTCTAATCACAGAAATATTACATTTTCACCACATCACAGTGTGGATTTTGAAATCAGCTTGAAATCATGTTTCAGTGTAAATGTGAATGACCACTGCAGTTTTTCTGTTTTTACAAGCAATTTTAATATTTCTCCATTTGATATAACTTAAAATGTATTTATTGTGTTTTTCTGTTGAGTTTTGTTAATTTTACATGCTTCTCTATTATGTAAGCAGTTTCTTTTATTTGTTTTGGGCCAAATAATTAACCTTGAAGGAAACATTTGTTTACTTGAATCAAACAATGGTTTTTCTTTGTTCTCTTTCTGTTGGTATGTGCCACTTTACTTTACAAAAGAGAAACATCTGGATCAGAACCTCTTGTAAAAACCAAACCAGCACAGTTCTTTTTTCCATTTCTCTTTGAACGATGCTTGCGCACGGGATTTCTTGCACTGCTTATTCTTTTTCCCATGTAGTTTTCCTACCTGACATGAACTTCACTGGAACCATAATGTAATAAATGAAGATTTTTTTTCATAAACAGATGTGTGGCTTCATGATTAGATGCCTTTCAATTTAATTTACCAGGAAACATCTGAGCAGGAAAACAGGCGGCGTTTAGCCGCCAGGGGGCGCACGTCTCCATCACTGTCCGGCATGAGGAGACGTGTCCGCTGATGTAACGGATAACCTGAATATGTCATCGACCACTGGCTGAAGCGCCAAGAGCGGACAAGCACAGACGCGTCTGTGATGATGGGGGAGGTCAAGCTGTGACCTCTCCGCAGCGGGACAGACGGACGAGCGCACAGACGTACACGGCGGGGAGGGAGCGCTTCGTGTGTGGGGAGGCAACAGGACGGACCTCCGATCAGCCTCTCCGGGAGAAGACAAACATTCACCCGGCTGGGCTTCAGGGTGTCCGGGGTTCAGCCTGACTGCAGTGATGCGTTCAGGAACCCCGGACGGTTGGAGATGAACCAAGATCTGCAGGTGAGTCGACCTGTTAACTCACGCTTCATATTAATTACACGATGCAAACAGAAGTTATTCACTTCATTCTCGACAGCGTTTGACTACATGCGTACGTCATTGTTGATCTGCCAGCTAAGCAAAAGGTTTGCAGTGAAGTCATACATCAGGTGTTTCATATCTGCACACACCACACCTGGTATAACGAGTTAGATCCAATGTGCACGGATAGAAAAAGGTTGTTTTTTTAATGTGCATGGCTGGAATAACCTGTTAGTCATTTCTGGGCAGGATTTGCCTTTTGCCACAAAGGCCTGTCTTCTGCATGTAAATTCCATCCGGTTTGTCAAAAAAATTTTTTTTTCAGGTTTATCCCAAATGACAGGACACAGTATAATCAAATTAATATTCAGTTACATATTGTAAACATTTTCAAACTGGCTTAAATTAAGTGAAACATTTGCATTACCAGTTTATGAAATATTACCACCAGGTGTCTCATTTCTGACTTTTACTGAGCTCATAAATGGGAGTGTAGAAACACCACAGTCAAAGAACCTGGTCTGGAGCTACATCAACTTCTGGGTTTGGTTCTGGCCCCAAAACACTCCTGCTAACATAAAATGATGGATGTGTGGGACTGTCCACTGCGGTCCTAAAGAGGCTTTTATTTTGAAAGGGATACATTACTTTTTGTATTATAATGACAGTGGAAACAATAATCAGCATTAGCTTTAACACTAAGGTTCTGTGTGCTATTGGTGGATTGTTCCTCCCAGGCTATACACTGTACGCTACCTCTAATTGGCCATTTGTCCTGGTTGGTGAGGCTGCGCCCAAATGGCAACAGAAAAGGAATTCTACTGAGTTGCTATGGCAACGACCACATCATTTGTCACAGATCAGTTTCACCTGCCTCTGAATATCAGTCTAATTACCATCTGGTGGGTTTGAGGAGTGGCGCTCCTTCAGGTGATTTCAGTCTGGTTGAGATTTGTCCAGATTGTGTTGATGTTTGTTTTCTTTCCTCTTTAGTTGGAAAGTTATGAAACAACTAGAAATGATTTTCATGAATCTAGGAATGAAATACAAAGGACAGATGAGTAAACAGAAACGATGAGGCGACAGGTGTACAGGATGAGCAGAGGCTACACCTACACAAGCAAACACAGACGGACAGACAGACGTACACGGGGAGAGGAAAACACCAGACAACAATGAAAAGCTTCAAGATTTTTATGCTACCAAATAATCTCTAGGTAGTTCTTTTTAATAAATAAAAGTATATTAAAAATCATTAGGTTCCTTTTTTTGCTTTGACAGACAGGCAAAGTTTTATTCTCAAAAAAGAAATATTGAAAAGCAGTAATTATGTACATTTAAAAGTCAGCAAACAACAGTATGCATATACCGTCCTTCAAATGCTCTGTACATCCTGTTAACAAAGCAGACGTCTACAGAGCTGAAGCTATTCTTAGACACCGAGGGTGAAAACACTACACTGTTGTACATGTGATCCTCACCTAATCTGTAACCTGGACAGATGCAAGCACGACTTTCTAGGAAGCCGGCCATAAACCTGGAAACGCTTTATGAGCCCGCCTGTCGCCACGGAGCTCAAGACCACCGCCGTTACCGCACAGTTTCTATTTGTTTTATTGGGAATATGCAAACCTGATGACTGATGCATGGGAAACACAATCAAGGAGATATTTCACAGCAAAAATTCAAACGTAATTCTATCATTTGGTTGAATCACTTCTGTCTGGTGGTGAGGCAGATACAGCTAGAGGGATCTGGATTGCAGAATGTTAGTCTGGACCAAAGAGGCATCCACCAACACCTTCAACCCTCCATCTATACGACCTCGCTCCACCTCCACCCGACTAATGCTGATTTGCATGAAACTAAACTGTTTTAATATTTCTACGGTATTCCTTGGTGTGAAACTATTAGTAATTTATTAAAATAGCAGTCCACAGTGCACTGGCATCACGCCCCGGAGTGTCCCCCACCTCTCGCTGGGATAAGGTCCAGCAACCCTCGTGACACACAAAAGTGGAAGAAGCAGCTATGAATGAATGAATAAATAAATGAGCAGTAAGACTGCAGCTTTCTGAAGCTGTGCTTCAGCTAACCCTGAATGCTGTGTCACCTTAACAAGCAGAGATAATATTATAGATATATTGGTTATGTTTTTTTGGGCGGATGCATTTCTTGGGTTCATATCCTTGACAAGTGGGGTGTCAACACTACTGCCTGAGTTGAATGTAAATGTTTAGCAGTTATAACTTTTACCATCTTAGTTATAATCTATTCCATGTTCTAAACTGATCTCAGGGCTCCTCATTAATTCTCTATAAACACAACCATCAGATCCCATACTTAATGTACTGGTCATTACAAAATGTACTGGTCTTGTTTCCTCTTGTTTCAGTGCCTGATTTGAATGTGTACGGTGGGGGGGGGGGGGGGGGGGGTGAACGAAGATGGAGCCACGCAGGATCTGATTATCAGGGCCAAATTGATTAGGTTTGCTTTAATGAATGCTGTTAGGAAGTGGCCGCCGCAGAAAGAATGAGTCACCATATTGATTGCCACCCCCTGCTTCAGTTGCTCCATCTCCTCCCTGCCCGCCCCTCCTCTCCTCTCCTTTCTCTGTCTTGCCCGTCCGTTCTTCCTAGTTTTTTTCCCCCTGCCCCCCCCCACCCCCCACCCACCCACCACCCCCAGATCTTGCTGGATTTCTCTCCCTTTGCTTCTCCAAAGATAAGTCAGACAGCTGGCATGCAGCCGGGTCGAGCGTCGCATACCAATAATATAACGGCGTGACTCGTTCTGTGCTCCAGTCTGCATGAGAGTGGAGAGGTAGGGGGGGGGGCACGATGGGGATGGGTGGGGGGGGTCTTGTCACGAGAAGCCACGTCATCGCAGTGTGTGAAATCTATTTATAGCAGGGTAAACAGAGGGATTCCAGCCCACTGATCACAGCTTCACGGTCAAGATGGAGCGGAGGGAGGCTGGAGATGCTCTGCTGGGATGAATGATGCGTCTCTTTGGCCTGACGAGGAGAAACACTGAGCCACAAATAGACCCAGTCTGACGCTCCTCACTCTATGAAAGAACTGTCATATGGAGTCCACTGCACACATACCAGTAGCCAATAATAGTAATGCCTTTGTATAGCGCTGTAATGACATAGCACAGTAGATAACATCTATAACATCCATGTTATTAGGTACTCCTCGCCAAAACAGGATGATTACATTACATGACATAAACACTTGAGGGTTCTGGGAGCCACATGCATTCACAGCGAGCGTTTGTGTTGTTTCACAGCTGTTTGTGTTGTTGGTGGTGTTTGTGCCCCGACGAGGGGGAGATCCAGCAGCTTTACCTTTGGCCTCTGATCATGTCGACACGTCTGTGTTTGTGCCTCAGCCGGCTAGAAGTAAATCACGATTGTGTCTGGAGTGTGTCAGCAGGAGGACTAATCGGAATAAAAGTTGTTGATCTCGGCGGAGTAGTTTTTGCTGAGATCTGGAGGTAAAGCTGGAGCTGAGTCTCTTGTCTTCTTTTGGTCCTGGACTGAAGTAAGAACTGAATGTTCTTGGACTTGTGGGGAAAACAGATTCATACTGACGTATAAATACAACACTGCAGGTTTGATGGTTTGCATCTGTTACAAAAGCGAAGGAAGGAAGTCTTTTTGTTTTTGCAGCTCTGGTATAACTGAAAAGTATATTTTAATACAACCTGTTATTTGTGAGTTTTGTTGTTGTTCCTTTCCTCTTCTTGGATAATCATAGACACGACTCTGAGTAAAGTAATACCGGTCAAGGCTTTGAATACTTCATTCAGACACTGTTGGGATTAAGAGTAGCAGTCAGATGAGCCGCTTCCAAGAATGCTTTAAATATAGATCCATACTTATACGACGACCTCATCTGCTCCGGGCTGAGGTCAGGTTAGTTTCTTTTGGGTGGGGGCTTGTTTACTGAGCTCAGTCTGAGCACTCGCTCTAATTAACAATCCACAGCTTTTGTGCAGATCCAGCCAGGCGTTGTGACCTCATCAAATATTCAGATCCATTTACACATTTGGGTGTATAGATAAGGCACGCCATCCAGTGTCATCAGCATGATAACATGCTCCCAAAGAAAATGCCAACATGGTGGTGGTGGTGGTGGGGTATCATACATGACCCTCCTGTATGTTGCCCAGCCTTTGACCCGCCGGTGCTGGAGTTTTAAAAGGTCGCTAATAGCGTTTAGCAACTCTTGGTTGAAGTTTAAAGATATGAGAAAAAGCTGTTTTTCTCGCATACATAAAGATATTCTTCATTTGTTATCCTCATGAGGCGTTTTCTACATTTAAATAACTCGATGCAGTTTATCGTTGCACTGCAGATAAGTATTATAGCTGTGTGCTGTATGAAAAAGTGAGGTGGTCCCTGCTGGTGAGCAGAGGAGAATCTTTTTTTTCATCGATGATGGTTTCCTTCAAAAGCTGCTTCAGATATCGTTTGTCAGCAGTCCTGAGGTCTGATCAGGGTTAAAACTGTATCTGCACCTCAAGAAAAAACTAAACATGGAGAAGCTCCTGTATAAATGTTCGGATTTTAAAATAGGAACAACTGATCATTGAGTCGAAGTAGGTCCATTTAAATAAAGATTATACAGTAAAAGAAATAACTTATCTCGCCGAGAAGGACAAAAAAATTTGAATCATGTTTTACTGCGAAAATCTTTTTATATATGTGTTGTTACAAAGACAATTTAATGTAATTACAAGATATTTATGTTATATCAATGTAATTACGTATTCTAACAACACCCTTATGCGTTATAATCATATATCTTCTTGTTATAAAGCTGAGAATGTCATTTTGCAGTAAAATAGACCAGGGACAAGTAGTTCATTTTTATAAAAATACATAGCTAAAGTAATGTTCCATCTTTGTTTGTGCATATAAGTGATTCTGCAATTTATAAAATTGTGTTTTCAGCTTGTAATCTGCTGTTCACCCATAGTAAATCACAACATGCTGCATTAAAGTATCCAAGAGTGGAAGCAGTCCAATCTTTAAAACAAAAGTTTGTTTTTTTCCCCTATCTAAACCTGAAAATTAGCCGCATAAATCAGTGGATATCTGTTCAGTTACTCCTCCAACGCTTGTTTTTTCATGCGCTGGAAACCATTATGGATGCACAAAGCAATCGAAGGTCAAGATGAACGGCATGAGTACTAATTAGCAGACCCCCCCCCCACTCCCTGGCCAGACAGTGATGCATTGCCGCCATTTACCGGGATGCAGGAAAGAAGAGCAATTTAAGTAGCATCACAACTAACCTCAGACCCCCACCACCACCACCTCCCTACCAGCATCATGCTGCCATCACCCCCTACCACCTCCAACACCGCCCTGAGCTAAAAATAGCCCTTCCTTTCTCATCACCCAGGCGTCACGTCAAGCCCCCGTCCATTCACTCTGATCTGCTGCTTTTTATGTTGTGATGTGTTGATCACATTGACTGAGGGCGAACAGAAACCAGCTTTTTGAATAACATTTCCTCATATATTCCATTCTGTTCACATCCTATTGGATTTGTGTGTGTGTGTGTGTGTGTGTGTGTGTTCAAATTGAAGATTTATTGAGGAAGGAACTTGTAATGAAATGACTTGCGTTCCATTTCTGGTTGTTAATTCTTACTCTCCTGTCTCTGCTTCGTTCAGAGAACATCAGCAGCCTCTCATTGAGTCTCATCGGTTTCTCATTCACAGGAAGAAATCATCTTTGGAGATGGACGGCAGGTCATTGATAACATCTCATATCTGTTGTTAGAAAAACACATTCTCTGTCTGCAAAGTACTACCAGAGGACGTATCCAGATCCTTTACTTAGATAAAAGTACCGATAAATCAACAGTACTCTATTACATGTCTCCTGTGATTGATATTTAATATTGATGCATCTGATTTCGAGCCACATTTCACTGTTGTAGCTGTTCCAGGTGGTGATATTTCCAGCTCAGTGCAACAAATCATCAAGCAAATGTCTTGTGACAGAGGGAAGCAAACGCAGATAGGGAGGGGTTAAATGTCACCGATCACGTTCAGCCTTTGGAAGAGTAGCCACAAACGTTCCGTACAGTGGAAGGACAACTAAAGCTGACCTCTGGGGTCTGATGTCATCACTCACCAGTCATGTGTTTACGTAGGCATACTGGGGAGTGGTGAGCAAACATCTTGAACCTTTTCCACAAGTGGCTGCTGGGGTGGTGGTGGAAGAAAGGAGTTTCACCCACTGGGATTTTGCTTTAGCTCCCATGTTAGGTGTGTAAACAATAGGGAGTGACAGAACACGGCTACGGGTGATTTTCTCTACAGCAGCACAGAATAGATGCTCAAACTGGCCACGGTCTAACAAGCCCAAGTCTTGTGCAGTCGTCTGTTGCAAGATGTTGTATTTCGGTTCCACAACACTGAGCTGAGGTGAAAAATAACCACGACGATCCGCTGGGGATTGAAACACATGCTGCTGCAGCTATGATGGAGGCGTACCCGCATTCCTCATCTCTTGTGTGTTTGGAAGAGTCGCAGGTCTGGTGAGGAAAGATGTGCCTGACAGGATCACAAATTAACAGCCGTTAACAGTGGCAGATGTTCCCAATGCAGAGCTGGACTGTGGTGTTTATCGGGCAGAGGTTGATTTTGTTATCGTGTGCTCTGTTGATGCTCAGATAAAGTGTGTGTGTGTGTGTGTGTGCGTGTTCGTGCTGTGTGGAGCACCCGTCAACATGTCATTTCATTCTGAGGCTGCACATCCCTGCAGCTCAGAGATAAAGCGAGCGAGGAGAGGGATGTACCTCTGCACAGGATCAGAGTACTCATTCCCATCCTTCCTCGATGTTCGCTGGTATGAAAGCAGATTTAATCTCTGAGGATCTGTTGTCCCGAGATATCTTCAGGTTCTTCCACCAAACTCTCAACTCTTGACAGTATCTGAAATGTCTTTACAGATGAAGCTGCAGCTGCTCGATCCCCTATAGAACGTCTGCAGGTGGGATATTTTTAACCTCAGACCCCCTGAGACGTGTCGGCTCCATGCAATTAAAGAGAGGTTTATAAAGGGAGTCATGTGAGTCATAGGGTTTATCCTACGCCTGCAGCTGGTTCAAAAATACCTCCACCTTCTGCTTCTCACATAGTCATTATGGGTTTCACTGATAAATAAACCCTGAATATCATTTGACGTTTGTTCTAAAGGTTTCACCAGAATCCTTAAAGGAACCGTTTGACATTTTTGGAAAGGCACATATTCTGAAGACTGACAGTCAGATACCCTCATATCTGCAAAGGGACAGCAGGCTGGATGCTAAAAAGTCATTGTCAACCAGCAACTCTAGATTTTAAATTACTCGCAAGTCGTTCGACTTACCTCCTTCGTGTTGTTGGTTTGTTTGTCAAGCGTGATTATTTGTTTCAGGGATGTGTAGTCATTTCACTGGGGAAATGGATACATTTATTTATTTATTTATTTATTTTTGCACTTTATCGTTGTGAAATGAAACATTTTTCAACATTTCACCCCCCATTTTCAAAAAAATACTGACCCATCTTGCAAAAATGCTAATTTTGAGTCACACGACTTTCTGGTTCCTTGAAAGGTTGCTATGAATGTTTCTCATTCTTTCCTCTGAATAGTTTCCAGATATTCCAGGCACAGACTCAGACTTGAAAGAACGTGTCATTCCTTGTATTTTATCATCCCACCCGATCAGAAATCTGGTCACAACTCAGATTATTTCCTGTTTTCCATTTTAAGACGTCAAGCATGATATACAGTAAATCTAGAACGCCTCTGCGGTATCCACCAAGGTGCTGGAGCGCCATCAGCGCTACCGCTTGGGTTGGAAGCATTTGCATAGGTTTCTCCATTCACTGATTCACACCTCTCAGCTGGCTCATTCTGTTGCTGTGCACAATGAAGGTGGGACAGACTCACGGCAGGATGGTCACGATATCCTGCAAATAGATGCATGATCATCAGAGCAGGTGATCGGCCTTTGGCAGCACAGATAAAAGTGATTCAAGCACGTCCTGTATGTATTCACTGTAGTATTCTGTGAATACTACAATGATTCAGATCCTGATTTGATCTCAGCTTCTCGTTTGTGATCAAAGTGCAAACTTATTGGTTTTGATATATTTTGTGGTGCATAAAAATACAGTCTTGTGCAGTTTTTGTCCTCCAGAGCTTAAACAAACCTGTTTCTTGGCTTTGTGTCGCTGAATGTCTGGAGTGTTTGAAAAGAAAACAAGCCCGGTCATGATTTTATCACCTGTTTCTGGTGATTTTCAGCATTCCAGCTCTCTTTTTCAACTTGCTTGAAATGTGTTGCCGGCATGAAGTTCAGGAATCAACGTGTTGAGCCTCTTTTTTTTTTTAATCAGAATTTTTTTTAATCAAAATTTTTCAAAATTGTGTGCTTCTAGACTAAGAACACCTGGGATTTATTTCTCTGACACGTTACCCTTAAGCAGAACTGTTCTAAAAATCTCACTATAAATATATTAGGATGAGACCCAAGATTTCCCTGAATTTTGCGAAAAGTGTTCACACATTTCCATGAAAGATCGGCACAGTGGTGGTTAGTGATGTAGCTGGGGAATTCTGTGGACCGCATACTTCTGCCAAGACCAACAGCTGTCTGATTACTGCCTGAGAGCCACAATTACAATCATAAAAATTCAAAACACAAATATGCTTGCTGTCTCAATAAACCCAATTTGGCCAATTTGATTGAAAATGCCATAATTTTTGTGTGACAAACAAAATAATCCATTTGGAAATAAAAACCAAGCTGTCTACTAGTATTAAAATATTTTATTTTGGTTTGATATTCTACTGGATAGACTTGTTTTACAATGAAGAAACCCGATGAGTCTATTTGCCATTCTGAAGGTTTTTAGCAACACGGTGGTGGGTGCTAAAAATTCCGTTTCAGTTTCATCATCTTTATTTATATCAACTTTCACATGTAATACATCGTTTCCACAATTTTTGTTTATCAAATTCCCTCATTTACCATGTTCTACAAAATACATCCTGGATATGAAACAGACTTCCTTTCTAGAGGTATTAGAAGGAAAATAAAATCAATCAGGGGACACGGATAACATTTCTTAATATAATAGTACAAATATGTAGATTTAGTCTCTGGGAGTATATTTATCAAAAACAGTTGGAGAATCATGCATGTGTTAAAATTTACTAATGAAGTGTCTGTGCTTTAAATAAAAATATGAAATCTGCTGCTAATGTTTAATTTGAATCCAGTGATAAAAGTTCCCTGGCGAGGTGCAACCATTAAACAATTGGAGTGATGTTCCCTGAAAAGGCAATCAGTCTGGTGGGCTGCGCCACCAACACGCTGCATCACAACAGAATCCACCAATCAGGCTCCAGCCTCATGCATCTCCATGGTAACAGAGCTTCCTCTCAGTCCTGAGTAGGAGGAGACAGCGAGGGAGGACGGGGGGGAGCACAGAGGTGGATTGGGGAAAGAAGAAGAGAAGGAAGAGGTAGAGGGGAGAGAGAGAATCGATACCTTCTCTTATTTCACAACGAGGATTTAAGAAGAGAAGCTCCTTCCCGGTTGGGGAGGGGGAGGCGGGCCAGAGAGGATTGTCTGACAGCAGATGGGTGTAGAGATGGGGTGGATGAACGCTGCTCCCTTTGGGACCAGGATGTGCGATGGCCCCTAAACCTCTGCTGAGTGGATCAGTTGGGCGGCTGTTTCCTTTTTGTGAGGTACACATCTGTTTTCTCCTACATCAAAATGCAGCATTCAGTTAGTTTGAACATCTGAGCTGGTAGATTAGGAGCAACATGGATGCCTCACACCAGTGCAGACTGATGTAGGTGGGAAGAGAAGGTTGAAGGATCTGCAGGAGGCTTCTGTTTGGTTCAGCTTTTTGTGAAAATATGAGCGACTTGAATGTTGTCCTGTCTTGTCTTGTCTTGCTCCGTCTTGCGTGCAACATGTTTGACAGTCATGCTTGTTGGTGGGGATGTGCTGTGAGTTTTCATCTCTGAGAAGTGTTTGCTGATGGGATGGAGCTGCGAAAACCACAGGAGGGGATACTTTGTCCAGAGGAGACATTAAATAACATTAGAATAAGATTCTTGTAATGTTTTGTTACAGCTGCCAGTGACTGACATGACTGTAACATGTTGAAATCTGCATGAAGATTTAATGAACCCTAACGTTTGTAATCCCCTGGCCTGTCTGTGTGCGGTGGATGTCATGTGATTTGTTTGGCAAGCCAGCATCTACAGATATGAAGGTTTATGCTGCGTTTTTTAAACCCGTGTGTGTCAGGATTATCAAAAGCAGAGTTAAATCTGAGGGGATGGTGTTATCGCAGCACGACTCATGTCACCGTTAAAGAACCGAATCTAATGCATACAGAGCATCAGACCGAGACATGCAACAATGACGTGATACGTTCTTGCTCTTAAATGTGTCAGATTACACTAAGTGCATGTGAAATAAAAGCCAATATACTGTATAAGCTTTTACCGTGTATACTTGATTATTATGATTCATTAGATATGCAATCTGACTTGTTCCCATAAATCCAATCAGACCATCTTGCACTGAAGAAGCAAATACAGTACATCCAAAGAATAAAGAGTATAGATGTAGATTTCAATATGATGGTGGATAATTTAGAGTTTTTTGGAACAAGCTAAAGCAAATGTCCCATATGATTAGCGTTTAACCGATCAGATTGATCCAAGTAGGAGTTTTTTGTGACGTTGGTATCCATCCGCCATCTGTAGTTGTTTACTCTTTGGAAGGTTTTGGGAAGCTGGGACTGTTTGAGTATGTAAGATCCAATCATATACAGCATATCATTTTAAACAACTAATATACATGCTAACATTGCTCCTGAGAACATTGACATGACTTTCATCACTAGCATCACATACATTTTGTTCAAACGGATCCTGCCTTGTGGAACACTGAGTTTTCTTTTATTTGCATTGAAATTCCTTATTTTATGTGCCAAAAGTACTTTTGCACTGCAAAAACTTGTTTCTTATTCATGCGAAGGTTAATGTTCCTCAAGCTAAATCTTAATGCTGCCATTATTTTTGCAAAAATGTTTCTACAAATCAATCACATATTACCTTAAATTTTATACTAACATTGTTTTTTGAATGCTATCACTCCTTTTGTTTATAAACCTCATAAACAAACATTATTGACACAAATTGTTATTAATGCTACAATAATAGTTTTGTGACAATGTTGCTCTAGTTGAGGTTGATGATACTTGTCTGAGTAAGAAATTTTGAAATCATCCTAATGTTAGATAAAATCTTTGTAACTTTTTTGCATATTAGTAAGTAACTACAACATTACAACTTTTTCATGTTTTAAAGTTACTTATTTCATCATAAATCTTAATGCTAATATTACTCTTCATTTATTAATGTCACTTTTTATTATTATTCTTTTTCTAAAATGACCTCGAATACAAACATTACTTTTGCTCATGCAAATTTTTCTGGCTAACATTAATTTTATGGTGCTAATAAACATTTAGTATAATTAACACTGACCAGTCTAACATTAACTTTTAAATAAGACCATTACTTTTCTTCACTGCTTATATTTTTTAGCTTATAAATGTTAAAATGGGTATAATTAAGGAAAATTTCAAATTTCATTTTACACATGCGATTTAGCATCTTTCATCTGTTTGTTTTGGTTTGATAGCCAAAAGCTGTTTTAATTCTCCTTTGCATTTCTCATTCTTTTATCTAGCATTACTAAAGACAATAAGTAGATAGGTAACAGACCCAGTTAGCAATTAGCTGGCCAGCCTTAGCAGCTAACAAATTGTTTGCACAAAAAATAAAGGTTACTTTGGAGGTTTGTTTGAGACAGAAGTGGATACAGACAAACCCAGAAATGGTAAGTTTCTGTTGTCGAAAGTCTGGCAGCAACAAACCTGTCTTTTCGTAGTGCACAGCATATGACTCTAATGTGGATGGATGGGCGGCCGGCCGGACTGCGTTTTTCAGGAAGCCAGCTGAGCAGAAAGTTGGCCCCTGGGAACCAGGTGTTGGCAGGTGGTGCTGTGTGTAATGGGCCAGAGCTGTTTTCCTCCGAGTTGGTTGCCTCAGTGGCAAATTTAGGGTAATTTCGCTTTGGGTCTTCTCAGTCTGCCATCACACCGGACTTTGATCGAGGGCAGCTGGCAGCCGTTCACCCTTTTAGTGGCGCAGATGAGACATTGTATTTTCTCTGCGGAGGCGGAATTGATAGTGTGATTTTAGGCGGTGAGCTCAATTAGGACGTTTTCGTCCAGAGGTGGACGAGGATAATGACTGAGGTGGGGAACCTGACGTCAGGCCAATCTAAATTTCCGCTTTCACCAATTTATTCACTGCAAAGTCCAGTTTGACTGACAATGTATTTTCTGTTCTTTGTTGGTTGGAGCCATCTGTCCCAGTCCAGTCTGGTGTTTAGCAGCACTTTCCTCTCAGGGTTTTCTCCTCCTGATAAGCCTCCTTTCAGCTCGTCATTTCCTCTGTCGTTCTTTTGTGCCACATTACGCTCACGGCCTGCTGGGTACTTATGGACAGAAATCCTACCATTTGCTTCCCAGCTGGCAGGAGGGCTCCTGGCCTACGGTTCGGAGGGACAGTAGATGCCCCGGGTTGTTTTTACCTGTCGCCTGGTGCATTTTTAATGCTGGCCCTTTGCTGCGGGCTAATCCGCTTCCCAGACCATCAGGAATTCTTCCCAGTCTGTTCTCAAATGGGATATTGATGAAGCGATTCGGTGTCTGTTAGTAAACTTCTGTTAGATTCTTTTGGTGAAAGTGACTTTTTAAAAAAAAATCCTGTCATCGGTTTGTTTTAGTTGATTTTTATAAAACAAAATTTACCATCACAAATGTGTCCGTGTTTATTGCTGATTACCATAATATAAGATGCATTCTTCATCATTTAAGCAGGTTTCAGTGTGTAGCGGTACACAGGGAAGCTGATCTCATATATGCTGTCGTTGGGAGCTCAACCTGGATTGTTTAGATGTGAATTTGAAGAGGCAATAAAGGTAAAATGTAAAATGAGCTCTTCTATTCTGGTAGCAATGAACTGTGGTAACATCCTCACCTCATCTTCATTTATTACCTGGAAGAAGAACATTGTTTCCACGGTTTTTGGTTTGTTTTTGGGATTTTCAGAAGGATTATGCAAAAGCTACTCTTCAGATTTCCATGAATTTTAGTAAAAGCACAAAACATTCTATCGAAAACATCCCGTTATACTTTCTGCTTGGATATGAAAAAAGACATGGATCCCAGATTTATTTTCAACTATCGTTTAAAATTGGTAAATTGGAAGATTTTCAGCAGTTACACAAAAACTACTCCAGCAATTTCCATGGAGGGCAAGGGACACTTCAGGAAAGCTAAACTTGTACAGGACTGTCTCTCACGTCGACTTCCTCAGTTCGTCCTCTTTCTGTGAACGCAGGCCTCTCGCTGCTTTTAATGTGCTGACTCACAGCTCACTAAGCTGACGAGGAAAAGACATCAACGGCTCTGCTCGTCTAGTTTTCATCTGTCTGTTCTCACTTTTGAATTACGGGGATTACTGAGTTCCTATATATAGCTTTTCAGTCAAGGACTTATTCTTCACAGGATTCAATGAGAAATGCCACTCCATCTGGATGCTGTAACGTGTCAGCTCAGTAAATAAGATTGCACAACACAGAGCGCTGCATTTTTAACCCCTCCGGTTATTGTTTCTTATATTCATGAGTGGAATCAGCTCATTTGGATAAATGAAGAGAACATGGTGTATAGCTCAAGCACACACTCAGATTTTAGGGGAATTAATGACAGTTGGAACCTAAGGCTGTTTTAGCACCACATTTTGTAATTCTTCTTTTAACCGGTCAGGAATTTGCTAAATATTTGCTAATGCCATCAGAGTGCATCAGCTGTGTTTTTAAGTGTCTTGTACTGATGAATAAATCCACTCCTTCTCAGTCATGCAGTCTGAAAACGACACAGCGCTGCCGATCTGTAAGAATTATTAGTCTGGGTCTCCAGCAGCGTTTCAAACCCGAGGTGAGCCTGAGCTTCTGCCAAGTCAGCTCAGTTTCTCCTGTGAAGATCACTTCCTAATGTCATTTGTGGCCACTCTTCAGTCTCCCTGCAGCACACCTTCCCTTTTATCTTCTGGTATAAAAGTGGCGAGGAGATACAGTCATCAGTTTCTCTGTCTGTTGAAAGCAAATCTTGCAAATCATGCATTCCATTTTCACCAAACTTTAACCATAATATTAGCACTTTTTGTTTTGTTTTTTTACTACAAATCTTTTTTCCCTTATAAGATGATTTTAGGATGAGTCATGTTTTGCATATCATGTTTCCAAAACATTGTCCATTCCTTCAGGCAGGGAGGATGGGTCGTATGCCGATGTATTAGTTGCCCAGTGTTTTGTATGTGCCAGATTTATGGAAATCTTCAGTGTTGTGCTGATGAATTAATTCAGAAAATGATCCTGAAAAAATGTCCCATTAAATTTTTGTCTGCATTTAAGATTTCCGAAAGGAAATGTAATAGATTTCCTTTGAGAACATCTTTCATTCGATTCAAGCGTCTGATCAAATCAACATGTTAATGAAAGGTATTAAAATATTCCTGGTCAGGAAATCCATCCTGGTTATGAGACCCTTTTGATAAAATGATTGAAAACATCCTGTGATGATGAGGCGTGATTTGCTTTCGTAACCTAAGACACAACTTTTACACAGACGCATACACACACTTGAACACCTAGCCCCGAAAACTAATCCCCACCCTAATTTGAACCTCTGCAGGCTTAATATTCTAGTTCGTACACAAACACCATTTTCCTTCCATTTCCTCATATGTTTAAACAACTTCAGATTTACAGCCCTTCTTAATCTGCTTCAGATTATGTAGTTTTCTTCATTTGACTGCTGAACTCATCCTTGTCACACTGTTTGGACTGACAGGAGTTGGTATCAGATTAAAGGATGACAGTTGTTGATTATGTTGGCAAACGACACGTCATTATCCTAAATAGTGTTGTGTTAATGGACACAGTGGGAGATCAGCGAAGCTACAGATCCACAGATTAGGGGTGGAAGAAGTTTTAATTTTTGCAAGCAAATGACCGACTGGACCTTAGAAGGAGGTATAAAGTAGATTGTGGTACGAGAAATCCTTTGTGCTCTGAAACGAAGTGACAAAAAAAACCTCAATTATAATACTTTTAATCTAATAATTAATATATATATATTGGGCCCTGAACAACACATTCTCTTATTATGGAAAATGAAAGTTCAGAAGTAGCAGGATAAATGTATGCTCATGTTAATTCCACCTCTGCAGAATAAAACCAAACAGCGGGATCTTTGTTGGTGCTTAAAGGCTGTGACGACGACAGCCTGGCTGATTCTTCAGGCTGTAGACGGAGTTAGGATTGAGGTTGCTGGGGGATTTCAGGGATGGATCGCTAGGTCAGTGGATTACCTTGTAATAGATCTGCAGGAGGGCTGGAGGACAAACACAGGATGCATTGGCTTGTGTACGAGGGCTTTAATCCCGGGACAAACATGCTAACTCCTACTGCAACGCTGGAAGCTAAAACCTTTCTTCTTTTCTCCTCAGATGTGAATAATGTTGACTACCATCCCCGCTGTTTGAGCATGCTGCTGGGGTAGCGAGGCCGTCCGAGAGGAGCGACTATCCTCCCGCAGTCCTTCCCTTCTGGACACAAACACACAAATACGCACAGTCGGTCCAGTCCAAGCACAACCATGCTGATCAAGGAGTATCGCATCCCCATGCCGATGAGCGTGGAGGAGTACCGCATCGCCCAGCTCTACATGATCCAGGTGAGCGGTTTCACCTCGGACACCAAAACAAGTGTTACACGTTACCGTCTCGGATCACGGAATGGTGGATGACGAATCAGATCGCGTGTTATCAGGTGTGTGTGAAGGTGGGGGTCAGCAGTTTAAAATGTCATCATATAATACGGGAGCAGAACAAGGGGGTCATGGGGTCCGGTGTTGTTCTGCAGGCCAGATGGTGCTCCATATGCTTCAGCGATGTGTTTTATTTCGTGATATTTTGTGCAGATAAACACACACACACGCACACACCTAAGCACATAAGCATGAGCACACACACGCGCGCGCACGCATGCACGCACACACACTCCACTGAGTACACACTGATTCTCTTTTGTGGGAAAATGCAAACGAGGAAACACGACTGCTGTGTTTTTAGTCAAATGAATCAAGGAAAAATAAGCAATTACAAAGTAAAATAGTATTTCATTCAGACTTATCCAACATTACATAAATAAATAGAAATAAAAATACTTAAAAATCTAATACAGCGCACGTACTACTAATGATGTTTCACCATTATTGCACCATAATGGTGGATACAAATTGATTTTATGTCCAGTATGTGTGTCAGTAACAGAGAGGGTGCAGTCGTAAAAATAATAGAAGTGAACGTGAAGGGCTGATTAAAAACATGCGTCCTGAATACCAGCTTTGATTACACACATCGTTACATGCATACACACATCGTACTGGAGTCCTCCTACCCCTCAGCGTCACAGTTGAGCACCGGTTGGCATGGCAACCCATGACATCAGCAGCAGCATGGCAGTGGCTGCCATCATTTGTTTGTGGTATGGAGAGAAGAGAAAGAGAGAGACATAGATGCAGGATGAAATTGAGGGTGTGGTTGTCGTTACCGTGACAACGTGCTGTTTTGCTCTAAATATAGGTACACATATATACAACATATATATATATACACAGTATATATATACAACATATATATATACACACACACACACACACACACACACACACACACACACACACACAGACATATATATATATATACACAGTATATGTAGTGCATGTGTGTGTGTGTGTATTCATGGATATTGTGGTTGGACAGAATAACACAACCGTGTGTAAAAACAGATTGTAATTTGGAACTGCCCGTGAATAAGCGACACGTCTATTTTGTCATCATCAACATGGGCTGTTTTTCTTTTTTATTTGATCCATGTTTGTACTAAAAGACAGTGACCAGGAAGTTTGTTGGCTTTTTAAAAACAACACTATAAAAACTAACGGGATTGGTGGTGATGATTTTTGCAAGATTCTAATTTATATTAAAAAAAAAAAGACTAATAGATGAAACATGTCTTTAAAATGTCTTTATTGTAAATTTGTATTGATAATAAAAACAATAACTTTAATCGATCCTATCCTCGCTACTGTCTCTGCGATTTTAAGATCTTCTCAATTTGATTTCTATCGTTTGGAGTTGCTGCAGGCTCCTCGTCGCTGCTTTTTTTCCATCTCCTGCTGGTGAGTCACATTCACAAGAAAATCCCAACACTCCTCCATCACCTCCGGCCGCCTGCGTTCGTTGTTGCTTCGTTTCCGGCGAAACGAGAAATGACATCCATTTGTAGCTTGCAAACGAAACACAGAGAAAATGAAACTCCCGGCCGTCCTTTTTCATATGTATGTATAAATAAAATTAACACACGACCTGATGGTTTGACTCATGGCTGATATCTGATGGCTCTGATAAACTTTTGAAGGCGAGGGGGTGGGGGTGTGAGGTGTCTGAGCTGCCACTGATAACGTCTAATGCATGACGGTCCTCTGCTGTTCCGGTAGGGCTGAATGTAGGCCTGAGGAGGACAGCCGTGCACTCCTGGTTTATGCTAACCCAGCGGTGTCACATAAATTATTCAGGGGAAGCTCAGCCCAGCAGAAACGAGACCCTCGGCGAAGCCAGACCCATTATAATTCCAGGGATGTGGGAGTGTTGCAGGGAGTTCTCGAGCTGCTCTTCTCAAAGTGAACATCAGGTCAATTTTCTGTCACTCCTGTCTTTCCTCCTCAGCTGTTATATTTTATAGGAACTATTTTGTCTCTTGAACAATTATTATCAAACTGCGTAAATGTTGCTTCCTCTTTGTAGAGGCCGTGAACTCCTCTTTCCCCTTGTAGATTTTTCTGTCACTGATAAATATTCCCATAATCACTTCCTCTGCTGGTTCCTGGACAGAATTTTGTTTTATGGTAATTGGGGAGAAAAGTGTATTTTCCAAAAAGAAAAGTTTCCGGATGATTTCATAACCTCCTCTGGCTCTCATTAGCGACGGCGACTAAAGGCATTCAAATCATCCCCATAGCCATATTTAATACTGATTAGCATATTTTAGCTTGCTAACAAGCCAGATGAGATTAACATTACCAACATTTACATCTTAGCATTGTCGCTGTGAAGGATCTGATGTTAGCACGTAGCTTAAGGTGCTGCTGTTCGGTCCCTTCATGCCTCATCAGTCGCGTTTGACAGAGGTAGCATCTGCTTGTTCCGCCGCTGCTGTAATCCTCCCCCTCATGGACCGTCACAACCCACCGATGATGTCATCCTGTGGGATGGCGGCCCGCTCTTCGGTCAGAGTTTCACGCTGTCGCCCTGCCAACCCCACGGGTTTTCAGTCTCATCACTGACAGCGATGACGAGCACGAAGACGAAGACGGCGCCATCGATCTTCTGTTCTCCCTCCTGCGCCACAACAGAGGAGACTCAGACAGGAGGAGGATCATTTAAGACCCTTAGCTCCTCAACTAAATGACATTACCTGCCAGATTACTGCAATTTTACAGCTGTTTGCCTCCTCCGACCTTCATTACTGATCCCACCTCCCTAAAGTCTTCAGGAGAGAGTGCTCCATGCTCAATCTGAGCTCTCATTCTTGACCCTGAGCACCCCGCTCTGGGTGTTAATAATAATTTATATTCAAATTGTGCTTTTCCTCGACCTGCAGCAAATTACAAAGGAGCAAATAGAATAGTGTTCCATCTGTTTGAAACCCCAATTATAGAGGTTTAGTTTGGTGACTTGACTCAGTAGTACAATTAAAATGATGCAACGTATGCGCAGGAAGATTTAAGGAAGAACAAATAAATAAAAATTCCGATTCATCAAACCTTTTGATTGAAATTGAATCTTATTTGTCGTTTCACACGTGGATCAGATGGATGGCTGAATAAAGTAGCTGAAGTAATTTGATGATCCCTTCATTTCTGTTTGTTGAACCGAAAAATGGTCATTATTTGTAATAAAAAAATCACAAATTTCCTGTGATGAAGTCTGAATGTGGGAGAAAGATGCTGTTGTAAACCGATGCAGTGATCTGTGGAGCAACAGGCTTCATACGCACCTCTGTGGGGTTCGATCGTATGCTGCCTTTTATGAGAGGATGTTACATGCTAGGGAAAGAGAAATCATCGATTCCACTGCTCTGTGCGGTGAATCTGTCTTCTAAGACCATCTTTAAAGTCTGGCCTGCCTGCCATCATCAGTAAAAGGTTGAATTATTTAGTGCAGAAGGAGAAAGTGAGCTGTGGAGGAAAGAAGAGGGATTGAAGAAGAGAATAAACAGTATGAACCAGCATGAAATAGTCATCCCAGGTGTGTTTCATTGGGGGAAGACTGGAAGATGCTGTTTATGTTGTCAGTGTAAATGGTGATAAACAAAGTGGACAAATACATTAAATCTGGTGATGAAACATTAACATTTTAACATTTTTCAAGGACTATTAAAGTTTTGTTGAAAAAAAAAAAGTATTTTACATCTCCTCTGACCACCAACATGTAACTATGTAAAAACAAAAAATACAAAACTCTGAAGAGATCCTAAATAACAAGAGACGCCACTTGCAAAGTTTTGTGAAGAAATGTTCAACAATCTTTGAATGGTCGGACGGACAATAACCAGTCCAGTGTGCCGCTCCTCTCTTCCTTCATGGTTGGACAATATATGTTGGAATTTGACTAAAAGACTTGAAAGAAAAGCAATTTATTTTTTCCATGCGGTTGCTTTTTTCTTTCCAGCTCGTCACCCTGACACTTCAGGTTTTCACAAGGTTGCCCGCCTGAATGAGACACTGGGTAAGGGTGGCAGTGCTGTAATTAAAGTTAAAGAAAGAAGCAGGATGAAATTAAAGGAACATTTTAACTTGATTGTTCCAGTTTCAGTTGGATTTTTCTCGGTAAAATGCCTCTAAGTAGAGCACGGATCATAAAAAAACAGATGGGACACCTGTTGCAGGTTTTTAACTAACATTAGATTTACTTGAAGGTTGAATAATCCGTTCCTAACACAGAAGACTTCTTATATCCCTTTCCAGGAAATGCTCATTTTAAAATACAAAAACCAAAATGCATGAGAAAAAAGAGGGGGCAAAAAAATGGAAGAACACCACGCCATCACACGCCATCACCTCCCTCTATCCTGTTATTTCTGTGCAGAAAAAGAGCAGAGAGGAGAGCTGTGGCGAGGGCAGCGGGGTGGAGATCCTGGAGAACAAGCCTTACGAGGACGGACCCGGTGGCTCGGGTCAATACACACACAAGGTTTATCACATCGGCAAACACATCCCGTCCTGGTTCTGCTCCATTCTGCCCCAGGCTGCTCTTCGGGTGGAGGAGGAGTCGTGGAATGCCTACCCTTACACCCGGACCCGGTGAGACAGCGGCGCTGAAACTACTCCGATATGCTAGAGAAAAAAAAAAAATCCAATTACACATATAAGAAATAATGAAAACATATTAGATATGCAGGGAGTGATTGAATGCATCTTAAAAATCTTTGCTATGTACTGAAATTTAATTCTTTAAAAAATCCTTTAAATGTTATTAACGTGTTTAATTATAGTCCATAAGCTTGACCCGTGAAACAAGATTCGCTTGATGTCACTGACGGATTTTTTCAGCTGAATAATCACATATTTATTTTAAATCCTTTTCAGGGCGGCAGTTTTTCTTTCTTGTAAATTAAATTTGCAGGAAATCATCTTTGCTTTGCGACTACACTCAACATCCATGTGAACAAACGTCCTATTTTCTCTCTCAGGTACACCTGCCCCTTTGTAGAGAAATTCTCTATAGACATTGAGACGTATTACAAACCAGATACAGGAAATCAAGGAGATGTCTTCAATATGTCCTCTGTTGAGAAGAGACAGAGGACTGTAGGTAAGAATCACACTGCGCCTGCATCACGTGCATGTCGTGCAAATGTTCAGGCTGTGCACGAGTTTACGTTATAGCCCCTGATTGCTGCAGCTGTAGTTTTATGACTCTCCCAGATCCCATAGACATCGTGAAGGACTGCATCCCTCCCCATGAGTACCTGGTCGAAGAAGACCCTAGGCTGTATCAGTCCATCAAGACCAGACGGGGACCGCTGTCCGATGACTGGATCGAGGAGATCAACCAGAATCCTGGGCAGAGCCCGGTCATGTGTGCCTACAAGCTGTGCAAAGTGGAGTTCAGATACTGGGGCATGCAGTCCAAGATCGAACGCTTCATACACGATGTGGGTAGGTACGGCAGGGGTGGGGTCCGGTCCTATCCGTGGAATGACAGTTTCATTTTCATTCTTGTATTGCTTTTCATGATATTTGTAAAATACAAATGATAAAACTTTGGTGATCACCCAACACTCATTGATCACCAAAAGACCCACAAGTGGGGAGCAAACAGATCTGTCACAAGTCAACAGACCTGATAAGAGACAAGAGGAAGGAAGTGGAAAGAGTAGCGAGAGCGCTAGTTGATCAAATAAGTAAAATACTTCAGATACCTTTTGAGAAGCTTGAGCCCGGAGAGTCGTCTGGTCCCCTGAGATAACGGCAGACTGGATTAATTTCCTGCCGACATTAGTCCGTTTCTGTCCAGCGCTGTGATTTATTCTTCCTTGCAGGCCTCTGTTCTCTCCTCACAGCTTCACTTCCAGGCGAATGAAGCAGCAGCTGCTCTGGTTTCATGTCATTCTCACTCTGTGGTGTAATCAACACATCTTCAACCACTGAATGTTTTAGCGCATCCCATGCATGCTTTTCCATTTTCCGTTAGTTCTGCTGCTTTGTCCTGGGCCTCTGCTCTAAACTGCTTCTGCTTCGAGTGGGACTCATGAATATCATCAAACAGGAACCCTAACCTCATGTCTTTGCTATAAATTGCATTATAACAGTCTCTGGGTTGAATAATTCATAACCTTTTTAATTATTAATTCAACAACTTCCACTTTTGTGCGTAATTTCTAAATGTGTTAGTGGTTATTTTCACTGGGTATTAATTATAGCTCTCTTGCTTTGCTAATTTTGGATTTTATCGTCAAATTGGATGTTTTAATCACGATCTGAGGGTTTTATAACCAGCTGGTGCTTGTTTTGTTCATTACATTGATGGAAATTGAGTCTTCTTGTTCCAATCATTTAGATTATCCAAGGAAGTGCAGCCAGATTAATATATTATCCTAAAGATCATCCTAGGTCAGGATGATCTTCAGACACAACTCGGGGTTGACAGACTACGATAGAAGTGATATAGAACTTTAGAGTGGTGTTTAATTTTATTATTGAATGAAAATATAATAATTGAAGGTATTACTTCTGAGACAAGAATTAACTTTTAATGACAAAAACTACAATTCATTTTCATTCTTTCTATTCGGGTTTAGAGATTTTAATATCTGCAGCATCATCTCAGGTTTTATGACTCATCAAAAGCTAATTATGGCTGAGGAAAAGCCTTGTAAAAATCAACAAATCCTCATTTCTGTCTGTCCAGGTCTTCGTAAAGTGATGGTCCGAGCCCACCGGCAGGCGTGGTGCTGGCAGGACGAGTGGTACGGCCTGACCATTGACGACATCAGGCTGCTGGAGTTGGAGACCCAGCTGGCTTTAGCTAAGAAGATGGCCCAGTACAGCCTCAGCGAAGAGGGAGGAACGGAGACCAACGGTTCCTCGGCCAGCCAGGAGCAGGAGCAGGGAGCTGAGAAGGTGGGATCGGCTGTGGAGGCGGAAGGAGGGGGAGGAAAACTGCGAGAGACTCTGGAGACACGAGGGGAGCTCACCAAGCAGTGGTCAGCATCCTCTAGATCCTCCAACAGGTCATCTAAGAGAGGCGGTGAGGAGTTTTTGGCTTCTATTGGGTCATTTATTGCCTTGATTTAGATTAATGTTCCGTAATATTAACATCAGTAACATCGGCTGCTTTTACAGGGAGTCCGTCTCACCAGAACATCTCAGAGTGGAGGATGCAGAGCATCGCTCGAGACTCAGAGGACAGTACCGACGACGAGTTCTTCGATGCTCATGGTAACATTGTCACTTCTCAATGGTAGTTGTTTGGACTTAAAGATGGATTTATAGCTCCTCTTTGTATTTTGTAGAAGACTTTTCTGACAATGAGGAGATATTCACCAAGGATATCACCAAATGGAGCTCCAATGATCTGATGGACAAAATAGAGACAATAGAGATGGATGAAGCACAAGGTAGGTCTCACATCCATTAGAACCTAAACCCAACCCTGCGGTTTCATCAGA
This sequence comes from Antennarius striatus, assembly GCF_040054535.1. Classification (NCBI taxonomy): domain Eukaryota; kingdom Metazoa; phylum Chordata; class Actinopteri; order Lophiiformes; family Antennariidae; genus Antennarius; species Antennarius striatus. Next base: position 16,338,164 of record NC_090790.1, read on the forward strand.
TCCTGTACGCTGATGGATAAAATATGAACCACATGCCTTACATTTACATGTTCAGTCGTTGTTGCCTAATGAATTAGTGACTTCACTATGTTTTTCACAGAAACGTTGTATCAGGAGTCGGGTGGGGAGTATGCGGTCATGAGTAATGAGGAAAGGCAAATGGAGGTACAGATTCCTCACTTTTTTTCTAACTTCATTCATGTCACGCGAACATCCCGTAATTAAATTGCTTGTAGATAACGCTCCTCTTTAAATGAGCTTTCAGTCATCGTGCAGGTGTTGATCAGGATCAGATCTGCATTGCAGGTTTTATTTAAGGTAAAAGATTTGATGGTGGGTGTGTAGCAGGAAACAGTCCGTTGTATCCAGAAGAGACCCCGATAAAGGGTCGCATCAAGGTGGATGAGGGTAATAGTATCCTGTAGTTATCATGAATGATGTAGGTGGACTGCGTGATGGACAGGTGATTCAGTGCAACATCATCAGATGTGATGTAGTGAAGGAAGCTGATCTGAAGGGCAATGCCCTCAATTTATCAGTCCGTGTTTCAGCCCTCACCTGTGGTCTGCTATGGAAAACAGATAGAGGTGGCTGAAAGGAATGTTTTGTTCACGGCGAGTCCGGACGCGGCCTTAGAGAGAGAGTAAGGAGATCAGACATCTGGAGGGGGTGCAGGTAGAGCCAGTCGAGGTGTCCCAGGGATCTGATTAGGCACCTTCCTTTGGAAGTTTTCTAGACCAGTTGGTGGGATTATTCATCTCATCTGGTCTGGGAACACCCCGGGATCCTCCAGGAGGAGCTGGAAGATATTGCCAGGGAGTGAAATACTTGCTATGCCCTTCTTTAGTCTGCAGCCGACATGAACCGACCCGGATAGGTGGAAGAAAATGGATGGATGGTTGTTTGGTTCTCAATAAAACGTCTGACAGGGGTTGTTTTGACGGCTGTCTTGCCTTGGAGTTTGAATCAATTTACATGATTCATGCTTTATGTTTGACTTGAGCGAATTTTCATTTTTACTCTTTTTACCCAAATCAAATGATTCAAAAAACATTTTCCAGACTGTTTCACCTGTTTCCTGCATACACACCATAGATACTAACATCCAGTCTAGAAGCGGTCTAGACTGGATGTGCATTTAATTTATGTAACCACGACAACAAAGTTAAACTTTCCTGATTTGTCTCCAGATGACTAGGAGTAGAGAAGATCAGTTTTCCTCAGGGGTGAAATTGATTGACTTCAGTAGCTGAATCCTTTACTTTCTGTTGCACCATACAGTTACACACATTTAGTACGTCTCTCAACTGCCTTTTCTTTTCCTCCATCTCCTCCTCCTCCTCTTTTTCTCCAATCAATGCTGCTCTCCGGCAGGAAAAAGCTGACTTTCTGCCCCTAACTACTCTTCTCATCTCTGATATCATCTGTTAATGGCTTTTATAGCAAGTCTATGTTCATATGTGCTTTAAATGATAATCAACAATTCACTGGACCCACTGCACTCACTCTCTCACTCAACCACACACTGCTCAAGCACACGCATCATGCAATGCCCTTTAACGGAGCTCTCACATTATTATAAGAAATTACTTACTGTGCTGCATTTAAACTAAATTTAAATATGCGTTTTAATATGATGGGCGTTCAAATCCTTGATCAAAAACTAGAAAACGCTCACAGCGAACACCTCCAATGGCGCCACTATCGGTAAATCCCAAACAATCGGAAAATAGTTTTAAATAAGATGGAAACAAACTGGTGAAGTGTAGATCGTCGGTTACCTTGAGCGCAGACGGGTGATTCTAATTTAAAGCTCACATTCAAGGCGTGGTAATGCTCCCCTCCTTTGGAGCTGTTAATCAAACCATATCATCCTCAGGAGACGTTTTGCCAGCTGCTGTTTCCAAGGTTAATTCATTTTTTTTCATGTTTATTATTACTTTCTCTGATTAAAATGTCAGAACTTATTGAAAAATAGTTTTTTTTACCGATAAAGTTTCTTCAAGTTGCTTCATATTATCTAACCCAAAAACCCAAAGATGCTGTTAAGGGCGATTTAAAGAATTGATTGACTCACTATTTTGCATGTTGCTTGTTTGCCTTTGTTCTTTTTATGTACTCTGCTTTCCGTTTCCACTTTCCATCATGTTTCCTTTTTGCCTGCAGGGCTGTTCTTCTCAGCGGTGTCTCCAGCCATCCAAGATCCACGTCCTCATTCTGGTCCTACATGGAGGCAACATCCTGGACACTGGCTCAGGTACACCATCATCAAATGGTTACATTATTGTGGAGGTTATAATCAAGGTTGGCATGTTTTAAATGGATTATTATACCATGCAATTTGAAAAATGTTGCGGTGTGGTTCAGGTTTTTGGAACATTTTACCGTCTTTCAGCATCTTGTTTTGTTTTTGCTTAACACAATGATCTTCACAAAGTTTGCCAATTCAAAAGTTTGATGTTACAACACTAAAAGTTTCTGATTGATTTAGTCTGCTAATTTTATTTGTATATTTCAAATCATACTTGTACAAATTAGAAACTACTGACATTTCTAGACACATTCAGATGGCGACATCTCAAATAAGTCATGACACAAACACATTTACTGTCCAACCTTCTTCCTGTGAAGTAGCACAGGAATGAAAATGCACATTTGACTCTGTTGTTGTTTGCAGGTGAGCAGAACAGCAAGCAGGGAGATGGAAACACATTGAATGGGGCGTTTGAGACCGTGATGAGGGTCCATTACCCCACAGCGTTGGGCCGCATCGCTATCCGTATGGTCCCCTGTCCCGCTGTGTGTGTCGATGCCTTCTCACTAGTCTCCAAGTGAGCAACAGCATTAACAATCCGCTGTGATAACTACGCAACCTGTGGTGGAATCCATTCCTCGGGACAGATTATAACACATCCTTGCTGCTTCGCAGTCTGAGTCCGTACAGCTATGACGAAAGCTGCCTGTCCAGCAGCCAGGACCACATCCCTCTGGCTGCTCTGCCCCTCCTGGCGACCTCTGCGCCCCAGTATCAAGACGCGGTGGCGACTGTCATTTTACGAGCCAACCAGGTATACAACGACTTCCTCAAGTCTTTAGAAGGAGAGTCTTTTAACGGCCAGGTGGGTGCGCATGTTTCTGCTCAACGTTTACGTCAGTCTTTCTCCTCTGGTCGGGGGATGAGTTCATATTTTTGTGATTTATCCCTTAATGCAGGTGTGTGTTATCGGGGACTGTGTTGGGGGTATCCTGGGGTTCGATGCTCTGTGCAGCAGCTCTGTAACAGTGTCAGAAAGCCAGAACAGCAGTAGGCGGGGCAGCGCCATCAGTGTACAGGTATAAGCATCTTACAAATATGAACCAAGAGTCCGTAGTGCTTGCTTTATATTTTGTATTAATTTCTTTCCTCCTCCTCTCAGGACACAGACCTCCTCTCTCCAGGTATTGTCATAAACAGCGTCTCTTCCTCTTCGCTGTCGCTGGAAGGAAGCCGCCATCTCAGCCGCAGCAACATCGACATCCCACGCTGTTCGGGGCCCGATGACCCCAAGAGGCAACTTCCCCGCAAGCGCAGCGACTCGTCCACGTATGAACTGGACACCATCAAGCATCACCAAGCCTTCCTGTCCAGGTAAGGAGAGGACACAGACGTGACTCAATTGCCTGTGCATTTTTATACTATATATATATATATATATATATATATATATATATATATATATATATATTTACAACTTTAAATGTTTTTCTGGTATTTTTTATTCTGCAGTATTGCTACTTGAACATTTCTTCCAGGCACTAACTTTAGTGTTTTCTGTCCAATCAGTCTTCACTCCAGTGTGCTCCACGGCGAGCCCGGGTCAAGGCGCTCCAGTAACAGCACCATGCTGGAAGGAGGCTCCTTGGGAAAGTTTGACTTCGAGGTGACTGACTTCTTCCTGTTCGGTTCTCCACTGGGACTGGTGCTCGCCCTGAGGAAGACTGTGGTGCCCTCGTTAGATGGTGAGGAAGATTTTGTTCGATCCATAGTGTTTCACGTGCGCCTTTCTGTTTGCTCAGCCCTGAGCTCTCTGGGATGTCATGCTGTATTTCAGCTGCTTTGGGTTTACAGCCAACAAACCGTTTTGATTCAGTCTGACAGCTCTTATCGGCTTTGTCTCCAGACATATACAACGGCTGTTTACTATGAAAAAGCTGTTTAAATCCACACAGAGAATAATTTTTGAACATAAAGTAGAATTTAAGATAAAAAAGTCATGTTTATGAACTTGTTCCTGATAATCTGTGGTCCTCTTTGTCTCTTCGTGTGCAGTGTCGGCTCTGCGTCCAGCCTGTCAGCAGGTTTATAATCTGTTCCATCCAGCTGACCCTTCGGCCTCCCGCCTCGAGCCTCTCCTGGACAAGCGCTTCTACCTGATGCCTCCCTTCAGCGTTCCACGTTACCAGCGCTTTCCTCTGGGTGACGGACACTCCGCCCTCTTGGGTGAGTCCTTATATCAATTCGAGATGTTCTTCTGCAGTTTTACTTCTTGTTCCACATGTAGATGTTTTTCTTTCTCTTCACCGGGCAACCTAGTGGAGACTGTGCAGAGTAACCCTCATCTTCTGATGGATTCTGGTGGTGCGGCGTCCCACCGCTGCCAGGAAATCCCTGTCAACGAAACCTCGATCCCTGTGCCAGTGCTCAACTGCCAGACCTTACAGCTCCACGCAGAGAGTGAGTATCTGTCGTCATTTTTTTTCTGATTCAGCTCTTTTGGATCTCAGTAGAATCTGTTTTCATGTCTTTTATGCTACCCTCTTTGTTCGTCCTTAACTCTAACGTCCTTCTTCTATCGCTGCAGCGGATTCTCTCCACTCCCCTGTTCATGTGGACGGCCTGTCCCCGTCGTCCACCTCACCTGGGGTTCCTCACCTTCGTTTCAACCGCCGGGCCAGCGAGGCCAGTCTAACCAGCCAGGTGTCCGGCTTAGCTGACTCTTACACTGTCTCAAACATCGCCACGAGTAAGTTGACCTGCACCTGACACACGTCTTGGTGCACAAGCTGCTAATGTATGTGTTGACATTCTCATTTCAAACATCCCTTCAGCACACAAAGTCATCCACACAAAAAGATCCACGCTACTGTCCCAGCTGACTGTTCCCTACAATATATTCATCTCTCGGAGTCCGTCCTTACGGTCACGCCAAAAAAACCGTCAGGTGTCCCCCAAACCCAACGGTGTGGAGTCTGAGCCGAGCTCAGACGTTAGCTCTGACATGAGCTCTGACTTCACTGATGTCACATCTGACATCAGCTCCATGCCCCCGTCACCTGGGGCGCTGACGAAGATAGAACAAGGTACCCTGGGAGCTGTAGTGAGAGGACATGAGGGCAAGATGCTAGGCTACACCCTCATTCCCTGTGTGGTTTCCTTCCTCCTCCATAGCTGATGACTTACGAACCTCGTAATCATTCTCGTGCAGCTTCTCCTCAGCTCAGAGTCATGGGAACCATGTTTATCCTTTCCTTTGCATGAAAAGCAAGGTTCTCTGAGTCTGAACTGATGTTTTCTTTTGAGTGTGCACTTTTAAACCTCTTCACAGCTCATCTGTTTGTGTTTATCCATAGTTTAGTAACCCTCAAAATATTCTAACTTCCACCAGAATGCCCTAAACCGTTCATCTCTTGAGTGTTGAAATGCAGTGGACTCTAAGACATGATGATGATGAAAGGATTTCTCAGCTCACTCCGTCCCTCTTTTCCTACGTCTCCCCCATGTTGCAGTTGCCTCTCGATGGTGGGGCAGTAAGAGGATGGACTATGCCCTGTACTGTCCCGATGCCCTGACTGCATTCCCCACAGTGGCTCTGCCTCACCTCTTCCACGCATCCTACTGGGAGTCCACAGATGTTGTCTCGTTCTTACTCAGACAGGTTTGTAGAGTTCGGAAAGGGTTTTGTCATTTTGGATTTTATCAATATGAAGGTGTATCCCTTTAGTCCCGACTGAAAAATCTCAACAGCTATTCAAAGGTTTTCCATGAAATTTTGGAAAATCATTTTTAGTTTTTAATTCTTTAGTGATAGCTCTTGATTGACTGTGCAAAAAGCATGAATCCTAGCAACATTGGTGATGCTATGTCAGTTTCAATAGATTCCTTTATCCATTGAAATATTTTAACCCTAATATAACTGTGCTCAGACAATTAAATTTGGTAATTTTGGTAATCTTCTTACCATCATGAGGCTGTTATCCTTATATGTGAGCAATATATTGGAGAAAATATTGGATGGATTGTAATTCAATTTGAATTACATATATTCCAGTGAGGATAAATTGTATAAATTTTGACTACACAATTTTGTAGCACTGACGATGAAAGCATGAAATGTTGCCTATCTTAACTTGTGTAACTGTATTTGCTCCCTTACGATCATTAAAGTAATCTAGTAATGTAAGTAGGGTGCAAGGTAGTAATTTTTATGTTTTATTGAAAGATATCACTTCAGGGTGGTTTTACTTCTAAATCTCCAGTTCCAGCCACAAAAATGCATTTAGTACAAAGGACAAAGTCATAAAACCTGCGCGAAATGAAGCGCGTCGCTTTTTAGCAAATGCTAACATCACACTGCAACAACTCATGAATTCAATTTTGAAATGGCTCATCAGCTTTGGAACATGGAGTGCTGAGGAAAGCACAATCAGAGATGAAGACGACTGTGAAACTGAAAGCTAATGTCACCCCTGACTGCATGAGTCCTGGGCTGCATTTCCAAAAACTCGTTTTGTGCCCCAGGTAATGAGACATGAGAACTCCAGTATTTTGGAGCTGGATGGCAAAGAGGTGTCTGAATTCACTCCGTCCAAACCTCGTGAGAAGTGGCTCCGTAAGAGGACTCATGTCAAAATAAGGGTAAGATCAGTTCCTCTGGAAATATTTACCATTTTTTTATTTAATAGAACTCTCATTGTGGTTTAGTCAATGTCCACATTTTTTTTAACTTATACGAATGTATAGCAATGAATACACAGTTGGACCAGGGGAAGTTTGTTCTCACGTTAATTAGCTTTTGCACCCCCTGAGTAGATGGTGAAAGCTGATTTTTCATGATTAGTGTCAGAGGTACAAAGTACAAGGTAATTTCAGGAGTAAAACACTTGACATTGAGAGGACTTACAGCGTTTTTTTGTTTTTTTTTGGCCACCCATCCATTTTCTTCTTATCATGCCTTGGATCACAGTGGCAGGTGGCTAAACGCGTTGTTCCAGACATTTGTCTACCCAGAAACACTTTTCAGCTCATCCCGAGAGAGTCTGAGGTGTTCTGAAAGTAAATGAGATAATCAAATCAAGTGTAAATGAAATCAGCAACCAGATCGGAGTCTTTGGCAGGAGGTAGTACAAACCGATCTCCTTGTTCTTAGGAGTCTGGCTGCTGTATTCTGAAGTAGGTATAATTTTCTTATTGACTTTTTCAGGCAGTCCAGTGTCAGAGGAGTTGTAGTAGTCTTGAGGACTTGGAATCCGAGGTGCACTTGAATGAGGCAAAACACAAGTTTTTGAAAGAAAGATTCCCAAGTTTGTCACATCAGCTTCAATTTATTTCCCGTACAATGGTAAAATTGGGGCGGGGGGAACAAATAACCTACAACTCCCTACTTAAAGTTTTTATCAACTTAGAGGTTCTCTACGTTGACCTTGGCCAGCTGTGCTTCTGGAAAGGAGAGGAGGATATTTTCCTGACTTCCTGTCTCGTCTTCTTTTGCTTGTTAGAATGTGACGGCCAACCATCGTGTGAACGACGTTGTTTTTACGGCGGACGGAACCCAGATGGTGATGGGACGTTTCATGTACGGCCCTCTGGACATGGTCACCCTTACTGGAGAGAAGGTAATGATGACGTCCAGCTGCGATGGACCCAAAAATAAAAGTCACAGCTTCACCATCTGTGTCATTAAGATACACACATAATGTTATTTCCTTCAGATTGACATCCACATTATGACCCAGCCACCCTCTGGCGAGTGGGTTTACTTTGACACAGAGGTCACCAACAGCAGTGGACGGGTCTCTTATGTAATCCCCGAAAACAAAAAGCTCGGTATCGGGGTGTATCCTGTCAAAATGGTCGTCAGGTACCTGAAAGTTATGGTTTTTTTTAAAAAAAGTGTATTTACTGGGAATTTTCCCCCTTTCACACAACTCTCCCTCCTTGTGTCTGATGTTTTCTCTCAGGGGTGACCACACGTTTGCAGACAGCTATCTCACCATCATACCTCGGGGAACAGAGTTTGTTGTGTTCAGTATTGATGGTTCGTTTGCTGCCAGTGTGTCTATAATGGGCAGCGATCCAAAGGTCAGAGCTGGAGCTGTCGATGTGGTGAGGTAAGAGGTCCCTATGGATTCATTATCTGTGGTAACAGGGTCAGAATTCGGCATTCTCTTTATGTTTGTACTGAACGTCTAGTTATTTGGTTGACATAATTCAACCTGCTTTAAATGGGTTTATTAATCTTTTCCACAGTTTAATTCTGAATTGATCTTTGCAATACATGACACTTGGTGGAAGGGTTGGACATACTGTACATGAATACAAGGGTTATACTGTGTGAAAAATGAGACTTTAACAGTAAAGTCAAAATATTACAAGAATTAAATTGTATTTTTTGGAGAAAAAAGTCAAAGTCATCATGAGAATGACGTCACATTTTCTGAGAGCATTGTCAGGGTGAAAATGAGGAATGTGGAACAACCTGTCAAGCTGTACTTTCGACCTGAATCCTGTAAATCATTTTAAGTGATGGCATGGATTAGATTGGTGATCAAACAGCTGTGAGTAATCTGTTGTGCACCATTTATTTGATTATTTCTGGCAGATATTGGCAGGATTTGGGCTACGTAATCGTATACGTAACTGGCCGTCCTGACATGCAGAAGCAGCGTGTGGTGGCCTGGCTCTCACAGCATAATTTTCCTCACGGCATAGTCTCCTTCTGCGATGGTCTGGTTCATGACCCACTCAGACACAAGGCCAACTTCCTAAAGTCCCTCATCAATGAGGTAAGAAAAACTGAAATGAGTCTGAGGAAATTCTAGAAACAGAACATTTAAAGTCTCATAAAGTTGGTCTCCCCCTTTTTTTAGGCCCACATGAGGATCTTTGCAGCTTATGGCTCTAACAAGGATATCTCTGTTTACTCATCCATCGGCCTACCCCCATCGCATATCTATATAGTGGGGAGGCCCACAAAGAAATTGCAACACCAGTGTCAGGTATTGAATTCATTAGGAATTCATTTGTGGAGTCAAAAAAACCAAATTCCATCTTGAAATGTTGCGGAGCAGAATTAATCTGAATAAAAAGGTTATAATATGGTCACTGGTCTCTTCCAGTTCATCCCAGATGGCTATGCGTCTCACTTGTCCCAGCTGGAGTACAACCAGAGGTCACTTCCTGCCAAGTCCGCCAGCACCCGCATGGTCCTCCGCAAGGGCAGCTTTGGGTTGGGCGCCACCGGAGGAGACTTCCTCCGTAAACGCAATCACATCTTTCGCACCATTTCCTCTCAGCAACCCGGAGGAGGAGCAGGGCCGGTCTCTCCCAACCAACTGGGGAGGACTGAGCGCACGCAGAGCCAGTGCGAGGTGGATCGGGAGCGAGGAGTCGGGCCAGCAACCCAGAGGAGTATGAGCATCGCTGCGGGGTGCTGGGGACGCACCGGGAGCACCAAGGAGGGCAGTGGAGGGCTACTCGGCCCTAAATAAGGCCCAAAATCGAGCTGTGGTTTCGAAGAACCTCGGGCTGAGCCACAGTGATCTCTGGACTGGACCATGATAAAAGGGTGGGAAAAGTTTGTATTTTAGAGATTAAAGGGGCAGGTGAAGCTCATAGCATGAGGATAACTAGCAAGCAGGGAGCAGTCCAGAAGGAGTGCACTGATGCCGAGTGGGATCCAGCAAGCTTAAGACAATTCTGTAGCATGACTCTTTTACAATAATACTTTTATAGGATACATCACTATTAAAAAATGACCAGAAGGGATTAAAGGAAATATTGTAAGCCTTAATCTTGTGTAATGGGACAAATCCCCATGTTCTCCTCCTTCCATAATATAATATACTTTCCAAGCATTCGCAGTCATGAGCTCAGGACAAACCACAGAGCCAGATTCATCTTCAAACAGGAAAGCACAGGTTTGGAGTGACTGACAGCCGTTCAGATTGACTTTCACTTCTGTTTCCCTTCCAGCTGAGCGACAAACACCCGGCAAACGCTGGCAATAACACAGGAGAGAGAAACGAAAGAAACGACAGATATGGGAGGGAATTTATTCAGATTACGGAAAAGACAAACACTTTCTCACCTCCATTCGGTCATATGAAGCAATGCAGATAGTTCTGTGTCTACATCTAAATATTGTATAGCTTAAAATTAAATTTATCAGAAATGCAACTGCTTCCAGTTTTAGTCTTAGAGAGACTTTTGTTCACATAATGCTAGCTGGACATGTGTTTTCATCCCACTGTTTGTGAGACACTAGTATTTTCCCTTTCAGAGTGGCCTCTGGGCCACCTAAGGCCTTAATATCCAACAGATGGTCCAGAAAGCAGGACAGCAGGGCATGCAGGATTAACAACTCAAACTCTGTACAATCCACCGCAACAATCCCTTTATATATTCATTTGCTTGCAATACCTCTGACCCACCTGTTGGTGGTGTGCCGTTTCCCACATGTGCTGCTGCTGGGAGGCACGCCTATGCTGTTGCCCAGCTTTTTTTTTTTTTTCTTGACAGGAGACCCAGACAGGATGGGCTTGGTGTTTCCATTTCAGACTGGACCCAGTGTTCCCACATAGCTTTCACTTAGAGAGACCTCTGTCAGTCTTTCAGTATTTTTATCAGACTGGGCCGAATGTGATTCAGCGTGAATGTTAAAGACTAGTGTTTGGTGGTGAATGTGGAGGTGAGAATCACCAGTGCCCACATGAAAGCAGACATCATTGCTTCTTGTCAACTGTACTGTATATCTGAAAACTAAGGGAACGTAGAAGAAGAAAAAGCCAACTCACGTCTCCAATATGAACATGTGCACAAAATAGTAATAATAGATTTTGTGCTGAGGATAAAACATTTTCAAGTCTGTCTTAAGAAACAAAAAGGAAATACTTTTGATTGCTGTGATCGTTGTTCGTGTTCACACCGCTGGTTAAAACGTATGTGATGCTATTCTAAAATAGCACTCGGTTAAAAGAGTGATATGGTCATGAAGAGTTATAGTGACGCAATCACTTTGGAAAATTAATATGATCAAGACAACATTTTGGATGAGTCCCAGCTGTGATGCAGCATTTAGACCGACATACTAATGGTGCAAGAAATGACTGAGAGCTCTATTTATAGTTGAGAAATCATTTCTGAATTTAATTATTCATGCCTAATTTTACTTTGATATGTTAGTTTGTTGTAGGCTTTCACTGTGAGGCTACGGAAAATAAATTATTTGCTAATATTAAATCATATTTACACATTTAGATCCTCAGATCTTCTGCTGTTAATATTTGTTGTTGTTTTTTGGTGCATCCCGAGGCTCTATCCTCGGCCCAGTTTTATCTCCATTATAAAGGGTTCTGCTGGGCTTTGTGTTTTAAAAATCTAACCAATCTTATTATTGCTATACTTTCAAAACACACCTTTACTTTTAGGCTACAGATGAAACTAGTTCAAATCTCTGTACACATGCCATAAACTCTGGGTGCTGTTTCCCTCTAATGTTTAATTTTTGAAAAGTTTTTTACTTCCTGAGAGCATCCCTTGAAGACTGGCTACCTTTCACAAAACAGATGATATCAGAATGTCAGGAATGGTCAACTTCATAATCTCATTACTTACGATGTTGAGAATTAGTGGATCCCAGTCACCTGAGTGGAACAATCCTACCCACCTCCTGCCACTAAATTTGAGTGATTTTTGTTCGGATAGAAAAAAATGTGTGGAACATGGAGCAAGAAATCTGAAATCTGTAGCTACAGGGGCTGAAATAGTGTGTGAGATTTATTGATTGTGAAATCTGTATTTTAAACTAACATTATATGAGATGCATATCAGTTATTGGCCAATGATACAGTAAGCAAACACTGTCAACACTGAGAGTCAACAGCACACTGTTAAAGCCGTTTTATTCTCCTCACAGAAGCAGCCTAGACGTGTCAGTGGTCTACTGCTGCCCCCTACTGTTCAGTAATGATAACTGCTTCAGTTCAGTACACTATTCATTTTGCCCTTTTATAGAGCCCCCCCACAAAAAACAAAAAAACAAAAAAACAAAAACGTTTTCCGGGTGTTACCAGGTTTATTGACATATTTACTACAAGGGACGCTCTTCTTTTTCCTTAGTGATGCAAAAGTGAACAAGAGGAACAATTACAGCAATTACAGAGAAAAAGTGTGATGCTTGAATTGATTCATTTTTTTAAGGCAGCCTTGCTAAATTATGATCCTATCCTTTAAAGTCATGAAGGCTTTTGTAACAAGCTGTTGTACATCTGGTTCTTTTTACTGTGCTCTTTTATACCCGGCTTCCACACTACACAAGACTCTATTCCAGTTGTGTGACTGACAATGTCTTCATCCCACCACTTAAGCCAAAATCATCCTAAATACTGTAGGTAATCAACTATGGAACCTCATTGTTATTTTTTGCACTAGTTTAAAGTGGAAGTATAGTGTAATCTCATTCTAAGACCTCCGTAGTGCATGACACTTTTTAAAAAAAACATTTATTTCAGGGTATATTTCATGTGCAGGTATGCACGTCTCCGCTACTTGTCAGGATTTGAAAAAAGAAATAAGTAAATGTGCCAAACGGACAGTTCAAGAGAAATATTTTGACAAAGGGGGACTCCGCTTCAGTTTCCAAACTTGATTGTTGGATACAATGTGAGGCCCTTTTAACATATTGGCTTTTCTACATTTGCAGATTGGCAGCAGAGTGTGCAGACAACTGCTGCTAGATGAGTCTGAAGCTGAAGAAAGTTGTGCAAATGTGATGAAGTTCAGGCACATTTTGCAGGTGGAGAAAGATGTGCAATATAAGTGTGAGACACAATGAATTTAAAAACAAGACTGTTTAGATTTGACTTTTTTTAAATGTTATTTCCGATGCACTTGCCCATCACGTCTCCCTGGGGTAGCACATCACAGTTTGAATTAGACTACAATAATTGCTAATATGGAGAGGAATTTATTGAGTGTATTGCCTCCTGGTTTGACTGGATTCAGATTGCTTCACCTTTTTAACTGACTACTGCTTGAGAACTATAAGAGGTTTTAACAGAACACTGATAAGAGGTCAAGTTGTACCTGAGAAAAATAAGCTATTTTGCAAAACATTGTGCACTTCCTGTTTTAGTGAGTTTGGAAGGTTTTGGATGCAATTATATTCTGCCCTGCAAAGGCAAAGTGCAGCAACTGTAATCTTTGAAAAAATTCACTTTTTAGCCCCAAATCAAAAGTGCTGCATCTTCTCTTAGGAGAGTTGTTGTTCTACTGCCATGTTTTTCAGAGATATTGGGGGGTTTTAATCATTTTTTTTTAATGCTACACTTGGCAAATGAAAAGACTTACTGTCCCATTTCTGGCCATCCGGCTGTTGAGTTGAATGTCCGCCCGTTTGGATGTGTCGGTGTACATACTGTAAAGATGTATATGTAGGACTTTTATGTTTGAGATTTATTTATTTACCTAAAACTCATGACGTTACTCTGGAAATTTCAGGTGAAATACATTGAAATATGTAGCATTGCGTTTTTGTCAGTCAGGCTACGGACCAACACAGGAAGGCTTTTACCAGTGACTAAGTCACTAGAATTCCATGACAAACAAGCTGCTAGCAATTCTGAAATCACACACTGTCCACTGACAGTCATGTTTTACACCTCATGAAATCTGCTGAGCATTTTATAGGACTAACTCAACCTATTTTTCAAAGCAGTGTATTTAAAAAGAAAACCTTTGAATTACAACTAGAGATGAGTTCTTCAGTCATTGTATGCATGACAACAAAGCAGCTCTCTCTTAACCAAACTATTGGGTGTCATCCAGTCAGATTTGAACGACTTCATGTTTTACAGTAATGAAACCACGTATTGTCCACCCTGTCCTCATGTTTGATGACACTAATTTTCAAATTTGGAGATCTTCAGCTCAGTTTTAAAATACACTGTTCAGTATTATTATTATCTCATGACTCCTTATAATGAAGATTTTTTCTGGCGCAACATTTTAAAGTGAATAATGTTACCCTCAACGCATCCATGCTAATTTTTACACTATTAGTGTATCAACACATATTACCTTAACCCTTCCAATCCACAATTTTTAACAATGAATACTTGATATAGTACAGAACATAAGCTATAATATGTCTCTTCATTATTTAAAAAAAATCCATAAACATTAATAAACACGTTTTTTGGGTGGTGTATGCAATTCAACCTGGGTGACGAGGGGTGGAGTGGAAGGGGGTTATGATTCTTTTACCATTCTCAGATGTCATCCTACATAATTATGGTTTGGTAATTCATACTGTTTAGATGTGTTACAGACACTAATATTTTCATTAAGTTTTTATATACTGACTCATGACGTCCTCAGAAAACAGCAGTATTTCTCTGTATTAGCAGCTGTAAACAAATGGCCATAAGTCCTTTTTAATGTGGTTTGAATGGAGAGAGATCCTTTAAGACATTGATAAAAGTGTGTCCTCACTAATATGAGTATCAGACCTGCTTTTTTACATAGCTTACATGTTTTCAGATGGAGAGTACAGTAGGTGCTGGCGTAGGTCATATGTGTTCAGGCAGACTGGGCTGATCTGGGACCCGGTTCTCTCGACCATTGCCATTCTGTGGAATAAATACATTTGGATGATAAGTTGACGTGTATGTGTGAATTGATTTGCCATGATCTCTGCTTGTCGCTGGAATGTCGCTGTTAAACATATTTTTTCCTAATAGCTTTTCTCTGATTTATATGCTTTTGTTTAATACCCACAAAACTAAGATGGCGTTCAGTGGTACGGAACCACACCCACCTCAGAATTAAGTGTAAATCAGTTTAGCAATTTTTACATAATGTTAAAGAATAGAAGCTAATTCCCGGATGTGTCTCTTTATCTGCGTTTTATTGTCCAGGTATCAATCAGGCGTCGTCATCCACAGTTAAGTCTTGGAAAGGTTAGTGTTAGGACTGCGGTTCAGGTTAGAGTTAGAGATCCATATTCACCAGTCATAAATTTTAACTCTCTATTTTCAGACCCAGCATAAGACCTTGATCAAGATCAGACCTCACGGTGCATTAGAACTTACTGTTTTCCATCCATTTTCTATGTTTAGAATTTAGAAGCAAGAAAACTTATAACTGAACCAACAGTAAAGAATTTTAAATATTCTGGAAAAACAGATTGTTCTTTTGGTCTTTGCTGACTAAAACATGCAAACTTTCAGACGGACTCCAGCCAAACCATCAACCCCTCAGCGGAGCTAACAGATTACAGCGTTAGCATCAATAAAGGAACTCTTCGCCAGACTGACAGATCAATAATTTATTGAACAGCAGATACATGAAGATCGCTGCAGTGTCCCGTCGCTCTGAGCAGCTGATCAGGTTCCTCTCTCATTATGTTCATGAGTCCATGACTCTGATATATCATTGAACTATGGCATAAACTATCATCATGATGAAAAGTGTTAAAGGTAAAACTTTATTGGCTTCCAAAATGAACATCATACTCAAAGATGGCTACAATTAAAAGATCAGCGTTACCTGTACAGGTGAAACAATGAGTGATTCCTTTCCTGAAAGTATAATTTATAAATCGTGGACAGCCATCACCTCGCTGTTCAATTATCATCCAGTTTTTCAGATGTAGTATTAAAGTTCCCACATTATGCTTTTTTAAATTCATGTCATTCAGCTGCCAGATGTCCAACTACACTGCACTTGACATGTCTCGCCCCAAACTGGTCAGCGGTCCTCAATATCTTTGATTGAATATTGATCAAACCACTTCCGGTCCAGATGCTTCGTTTAAACGTGCTGGCCTCGAAGCTCCCTCTGTCAAAACCTGCTACCCCCAGCTATATTTACACGCGCCACATGAACTCCTGATTTTTAAACTTTCAGTAACTTTGTTCCTATGCATTTCCCTCTTATTTTTCACACTTGTTTTTCCTAACTGTTAATTTCTCTGCACTAAGTGTGGAGCTACTTTCTAAATCAGCTGAACGTGACTCTTGGCCCATTGTGAAAACACGAGATGGCTGATCCAACTGAGACGGCCGGACAACATCACGGAAGATTTTTGGAGGAAAATATCAGTGTTGCAAATGGGACAGAAATCAGTGGAGACGACAACAGATTCTTTTTAGCTCTTCATTCTTAAATTCTCTGCATTTTGACATTCGCTTTGGTTTTTTGCAGGAGCAGTACAACTATAATGAAAAACAATTCCCCCCCTCGGGTCAATAAAGTATGTATCAATTTAGCACTTTACTCATACTCATGAGAAACTGTAAATAAGATAAAAATGTGCTATATGTGCATGTGTGTGTGTGTGCGTATGTGTGTGTGTGAGAATGTTTGCATATCCCCCTCCACCCTTTTTCTCTCAAATGGCTGGGAATGAATGTACCTGACTTCTGCCAACCAATCATACACCGGGGTTTGCAGCTCTTAAAAGCACAAGTATCCAACAGTGAAATAGAAATTAGCAACAGCTTCAGAGAAGAAGCAGGAATGCACCGATCGTCTGGACCGAACGCTCGGATCTGAAGCCGACAGCAGCCTGTGTGGCTCAGCGTCCTTGTTTGGCTCCAGTCCACCCAGAGGTTGGCTCCGATTTGAATGATGCATCAGTCGTCTGGAACGGCTTCATCCATCCACTTCATGTAAGATAGGCTGCCTTACTCCACCGGGAAGCTGAGGACTTCTGGGTTTGCGTAGGGGTGGAAAGACCTGAAAGGATCAAACACAGAAATATAAGATGAGAAAGAAAAGATGTATAAATTGTGATTCATTGACCTGCAGCTGAGCAGGAGCCTCGAATTCTGTTCTCATCTTGGGGTTTTATTCACAGCTCATCCCGACAAGTAGTTATATTTTCAATATAAAGCTAAACATTAAGAAACAGTTTTTCTGAGTAACATGTTTAAGTGCTGGATCGCAGGGGCTGCGAGACCCTGGAGGGACATTTGTCTAGCTCTACAGTCAAGTAAAACAATTAAATAGGCCTTTATTTCAGGACCACAGTAAAACAGTTTGAAACCTAACCTTTACTTTATGTAGTTTTCAATAATCTGAAGCTCCATAAAGAGACGTCTCACCTCACGTAATCTATGACTCTCTGGATCTGGGAGGTCTTTGTTTTCACCAGCTGTAAGAACAGTGACAGCTCGTCTCACCGTTCGACAGGAACACGTGAATTCTCAAAAGGAATGACTCACCATCAGAATTTCACTTGCATCCTGGATTTCACCTTTCCAGTAGTACCTGAAGTTAAAAAAAAGAGATGATAGAAGTGTATTGTGCTCCTTGTGTGCATGAATTAACGCCTGATGAAAAGTGCCAACAAGTTTGTAAAGCAGAGCCTTTAAATCTGGTGTGGAGCTGGTTTAGTCTTGTCTTTCCTGAACAAACACAGAAATCAAAGCCTTGTGCGAGTATTTATTACGTCCAAAGTGGTTCAGACTGATAACGCCAAACTGTCCCTGGAAGGCTTTTACGCTGTCAAGTACAAAACTATCTCTTTTGCTTCAGATGTGATATTTTTTTGCCCCACAAATAATAAAAACGCAGCATGTAAAAATATGGAATTTAAAAATAATGGCTTAATACCAAAAAGCCTGGATATAACTGAAACACACCTCCACTCACGCCCACCACCGTCACCACCGTCAGCTCGTAAGTTAATCCAACCACATCCTCTATTTTTAGGCTAAACCTCTATTTATTTAACAGGTTTAACTGTTCTTTTTGTTATCCACTATGGACAGTGCATGCATGGAAAGAGAAAGAAAAACAACTGCAGAATGAAAATGTGTCGCCCTGCATCATCGTGCTCCTCCAGGAGGTCACGAGTTTGCTTTCTGTCGCTGCTCGGCTGATTTCGTTGTTTCTTAGCAGCTCCGGTAGGTCGCCTTCATACCTCCAGCGTCTGTGAAAGAGGTCATTTACATATCTGGCACCCCGAACTTTGGTTTCTTTCCGCCTTGAAAATGGGACTCATTTACATGCAGCTACAATGCCAACGAAGGAGAAGAGAGCGGCAACTCAACGCTCCACCAGTTGTTGACAAGACTGTGTGTCGTCTCTGGAGATGGAGAAGTCACACATTCCTGATGACTCTAACGTCTTTAAATGTAAAATACGCAGAAGGAAGGGGATTTCCTTCACATGCAGGTTGAAGGAGTTATTTCATGTAGTATTTTGGGGAAGTAAACTTATTTGCTTTTTTGTTGAGAGTTTAATGACGGGATCTATGCTACTGTCATAAAGTAAACCTCTTTACAGGCAGTGAAAAAACACCCGGTGCTGCTTAGCTCAGCTTGTTTTAGCACAAACACTGGAAGCAGAAGGAAACTTCCACTCTGTCAAAACTAAATGTCGATGGATCTTTTCACTACAGACACGATTTTATTTGGTTTGTCAACAGATTTAACAAACAATCTCCAATGTGTTACTTAGAGAATTCAGAGGTGTTGCTAAGACGATTTCATTTGTTTTACACTCAGCTGCATCATCCTGTTTGTGGTCCCTGTGGTAAACTAAGCTAACAGGGTGTAGCTTTGATGAACAAACATTAAATATTACAAATTCTTGTTTCCAAACTTCACTTATACAGTACTTGATTTTAGACATTAGTCGTCTTTACTACAGTTGTCAGAAAAATTGTTAAATTTGGTTTGATGCAAATTAACCAAAGCACCAAGTTTGATCCTACTCTCTTCCTGTATTTACAGCTCATATTTTTACATGTTTTGCAAAACCCTGATAAAACATTCATTGAGGATGACAACAGTGTGATGGAAACTTTGAGATGTGAACTGTGGCTGCAGCCTGGCCCCATCCACCACCGTACCTGCCGATGTCCTTGGCCGCCTGTTCGGCGGGACTGTTGAGCAGGAGGATGGAGTGGTGGCCTGGAACAAAGCTCCCCGTCCAGGCAGAATGCAGCCGGACCCCGATGGACCACAACCCGGGATACAGGGACACACACAGGACCAAGATCTGCAACAAGTCACAGGAACATCTGAGATTTTACAAGAACGTTTGAGGGCTGATGTTTGAATCTGTCACAAATTATTGAGACGTTTGGCTGTTTCATGATATTTCATGTTTGGATGAGGCGAAGTTATAACTCAATTTAATTATCTGCCTCCCTCTGAGAGGATTGTTTGGATTGGATTCAGTATTTATCCTCTTATTATTTGGCTCTGTCTACAGCAGATAAATGAATAAGGCCTTGGCTTGGACGCAGTGACCAATTTATAATGTGCCCTACTTCTCTGCACAGCATCACCCACATCCACACGGAGGGAGAGCCGACAAAAACAGGCTTATGTCGGGGGAAAATACAATTAATTACAATTAAGCATCTCCCGCATGGAACTCCTTTTGTGGTGGATTATTTTAAGACTTTTCTGAAAGTTTGCAAATGATAAATTAAAAAGAACTCCATAAAAATTAATAAAAGTCCATAAAATAATCGCAGCAACTCTTACCAAACACACAGTGATCAGAACGGACCGGAACACGGAGGAGAACCCGGCCTCTTGGTGGCACCGCCGGAGCAGACACTCCATCCCGGTCGGAGCCACGAACGTCATCCCCCAGTCCGGCTGGCGCGGCCGGTGACGGGACGACCCCAGCGGGGGTCCGGTCACACGTTCCCCGGGGGGAAATAGAGCCCCGTCATTTTTTTACAACCGCGTTTAAACAGCTTTTTTCTGGAGAGCAGTATTCTGAAGGTCGCTCCCTTTCTAGAAGAAGTGAGTTGTGTTGACAGGTACGACAGGTCGGACGGTCAAACACAGCGGCGAGTCTTCGCGCCACTCAATTGGCTGTCTCATACTTCCTGACACGACAACGACCAATAAGACGGCCGGTTGACTTCAGCCGTCCCGCCCCCTGCTGCCTAGGTCATAATCGGTTTTGTCGTCCTCACCGTGAATTAAAAATCTGTAAAGCCACGAAATCAAAGGTGAGTACTTTTTGTCGTTCAGACGTAATCACAATGATTATTTTTAACTTTTAGCGGAACTTTTTTCTTCAATTTAAATTCCTATAATGTTGATCACGTGTGCATGTGGAGGCAAATTACTATATTACATCAAGTTGTGTATTTTTAGGTCTGTATTGCGGGCTGCTTTATCTGTCTACTTGTACATGAAGCTGTAGTAATTGTGCACATATTTGACTGGTGGGTTTCTTTACAAATGTAGAATTTCTGAGTTACAACAAACAAGGTATATAAAAAAAAACAATATGTAGTTATCCACATAAAAAATAAATAAAAAATAGCACCAAATATATTATAAAAGGGTGCTGCACAGTCCTGTGTATAATTTGTACAGGATATTATTTATCTGCAAGAAGAAGGGTTCTGGGTTCGAGTCCACATGGACTTTCAAGTTTCCTCCAGTCTCTCCTGTAACTCTGCAAAGGCTAAGAGGTTATTTCTTTAAATTCTGCAAGCATCACTTGTAAACACACAAACTTGAACTGATAAGACATGAAGCGTCTGCTCTGAGAAACACATGTTTATACTATTAAAGATAAGTAAATTGATTTTCTAGGCTCCCTATGTGTGTTTGGTGTGCATAAGTTTCTATGCAACACCGTTTCTCTCAAATCCAATGCTCATTTGGACTTTCTGGTGTCTGAGTGACCTCAGAAAGTTTGAGGGATAACTTTCTGAATAATCCTTTCTTTGTAAATTACTTTTTTGCAAACAAGCAAAAAAAGAGTCAATACAGGTCACGTTCTTATTTCATGATGCTGTTTGTCAAACCTGTGATTGATATACATAATCCAATGTTGGCATGAATTGCATTTATCATCTTTTACACAAAGCAAAAGTGGAGTTTATGAGGATTCTGTTTGTGGAACAGGTTAAATCCATATATATAATCCACGTATCTTTTATTTGTCATCATAGGAGTAAATATTATGAAATAAACAGCCTCAATACAGCAGCCAGAGACAGAAATGAAAACCTTGAAGTTAATGCTCGGATATCAGAAGTTTTTGTTTAAATTAATAATACTGCTGCTTCACTTGTATTCAATAATCAAACCCATACGAAAAGGAGGGGGCCATATAAAGGGCGCTGTATCATCCAGTCTCTGCCTTCGAGGACGAATGCCGCACACATCACCGGCCCACACGGCGCCTCGAGCATCTCGTCTTGTCAGGTAATCCAAATAGAAAAAGCCAAGGACCCTGCAAGGCTGCATGTGAATGCAAATATACAGAAAAACAGGCATCTTACAGAAATATGAATAATTCAGAGATGGATTGTTGAGGTAAAAACAAACAAAAGCGTTATGTTGCACTTGCCTGTCATGAGAATTAAACTGTAAAAACAGTGGATGCAGAAAAACAGATTTAAATAATAATATGTTAGTGTTCAGCTTTATCTGTCAGATCAATGATCATAAATTGGAATATCTGGGGTGTAGTCAGCTCATTAACAGCTTTGGGCTTTCAAAAGGTGTTTTTACGCCAGATGTCCACATGGAGGCGTTGTGGAACCACCAGTGTTTCCAGTCCGAGCTTCCACTGAGGAAATGAAACGTAGTGTTCATTTTGCATGTTTAAAACTCTTGACAGAAACAAAATGTAAATCCTGACAAACCAAGTTGCATGACTCATCCCAACCCTTTTTTCTTGACCTCTTCCCTCCCAGCCTTGTGTTCTTTGTTTTGCCTGCCCTTGCTACTCCCCTCTTCCTCCTCCTCTTCCTCCTCTTCTCCTACGGATGCAGCACAAATCAGAGACCGAACAGCAGGGGGCACCACATGCGTCACCACGTTAGAATGAAACCAGTTCATTTCCAAAGCTCACACTGGATTCATTCGAGAGCCCATCAGAGAGCTCCAATAGAGCCACTTAAGCCACTGCTCTCTAACATGAAAGGAGGCAACAAAAATAGAGATAGCGAGAAGGGCGAAGGGCTGCAGGGGAGCCGTTTGATCTGCTTGTACTGGGGCTCCACTGAGAGGGAGTCACTTCCCCTAAAGAGTGCTGTAGAAGTCAAAAATGAAAAACAGGAGCATTTTTATCTCTCTTTATGCTTTTTGTACATAATGAGGCCACGAGATCTATGGAGCACAAAGGAGAAAGTGAGAGATGATAAAAGGGTACAAAGGCAATCGGTAATAGTTGTCTTGTTTAATTTGCCGTTAAACTCCAACTACAACTCTGTGGGTTCAATGAAGCTGCTCTGTCATGGAAGAAAATCTAGCTGAGGAATGAGAGAGGTGAATGGAGATCATGAAACAAAAAAATGGAGGTGTGTGGACATGAAAAAGGAGAAGCTGCTGAGAGCCTCTGTCCCTCCCTGTATGGCAGCACCGTTAATGGACCGAATGGAACGTAGAGAATATAGGGAAAGAAACTCTGTATGCCGGAGACACAGAGGTCAGAGAAGTCCTAATGAAGGGACTTTCCAGGCAGTGATTATTTCTAAAGAAAGAGACCAGTCCTCCCAAAGAGGTTAATTAAAAAAGTCACGGGGGCAGAGCAGGGAAGTGTCTCCATCACCATCCTGAACCCTGGTGACCCTTCCATCCTCCAGGACAGACAAAGCCATCTATCTACCGATTCTTGGGTTGTCGGCTCAAACGGGAGTCGGCGAAATCCCAGAGAGACCGAAAACATAGAAGTTTATGTAGTGTTGCCACAACTCTGACAAAACACACCACAAGACATCTCCCGTTGAAGTCCCCCGGGTAATGAAACCTCTACCCTCTCAAGGATCAGACAAATGCCAAATCTTGTCATCTTCCCCCTGTTCTCTTCCTCAATCTTCTTCTTTCCATCTTTTCTCACCCTCTCTGTCACAACAGCCGGAGCAGACAAGGCCATTTATTAGAATGCCGGACAGGCTGACATGTTTACTTCTTCCGTGTTCGTCTGAAGATTTGATTTTTTATGTTTGTCCAGCAGCACAAGCTCTACCGATCATATTCAAAGCCGTGGTGGGAAGGCGTACTGTATAATCCACTCACCATGAATGGGAGCAATATCTTCCTCGAACGCAGCAGGACAGAATCAGACATCATCAGTGTAAAAAATCCCCTCAGCAATCCCTGATGAGAGGAGAGATTTGTTGTCTCAATCTTGCTAGTTGTGTGAGGCGAGGAGGATGACAATGGTGTCCAAAATGGAGCAACAGGGGCCGGCGGATGGAGGGTAGGAAGGATAAGATGAGAGTCACCTAGAGAAAAATGGAGCGTTTTGGTTGATTAGTTTTGAGAGAGGACAAAGAGCCTGGAGCTGTCTTACAGGAAAAAGTTAAACATTTTCAAAAATCTGTTTCGTGAAATTCACCCGCAGCAGCAGGAGACTTAAATCATGTCACGCTTGATTGGTTGAGAGGGAAAGAAACCGATCCAGAGCGCTGGGCCACCTCCATCTCAGAAAAACCTGTGCTTCCTCATTACACTTTCCCAGTTGTGCCGTCTGAGGCATAACCATTCCTGTGCTGACGCAGGTAGAATGAGCTCATTTCCTCTCCATTCACAGGCTGAGTGCACCAAAATTCAGAGAAGGGAGAAGCATAATAAGTTCAGATTCCAAGTTAGAGTGCCTGCAGGCGAGAAAGTGGAGGATGAACGACGAAGACTTGATGGAAGAAGGGAGTGAGTACGCCTGTATGTTTGAAAAAGAGTTACACCTTAAAAAACGAGTCTCGCCGCTACTGACTGCACAGCTTCTTCCTCCTCGCAAATGTATTTATTTTAAATATTCTACTGTTGCTAAATTTTAAGTAAACCTAATTATCCAAACATGCACAAAGTGATGCAAACCGATCCAAACTGTAGTGCCTTAGTTGCATGGCGTTGACCCCAGGATGTTCATGATAAATGGTTAAAATGGTTAACAAAAATGATCGGAAGCCATAAAAACATCTACAGGTTCTTTTCTGCTGGAATTCTCTCCACAAAGGAAGGCAAGGTCATGGGGGATGTGTTCTGCATTCGCGACCAGGCTTGGAGCGGAGTGCAGGGTCAGGATTTGGAACCTTTGACGTTGAACTGTCAAGCTGTAATGTCATTGAAAGTCAGGAAAAGGAAAGGGTGACCAGAGCGATGATCAGTGGAAATGAGGTGTTCTCCTACTCTGAGAACCAGGAATGTCACTCCAATTTTCTTCAGACTCACCCATGAAACAGCAACACCAAAAATCAAGTCATATTTTCTGTCTGCTTCCTCACCTGCTCAGACATCCTGCATATTCCCACCGTTCGACCTGACCTTCGCCGAGCTGCTGAACATCTGTTCCACTTTCATTTGCTCCCCTATGGATCATCACATATGTTTTTTTTTTTTTTTAAACCTACATACCTCCTGGAGTCCTGCTTCATGCCCTGATCCCCCACCAGACTGGTTTGCCCTACATCCCCCACATGCCTGTTCTCAACCTTGAGGAAACTTTACCTTTTTAGTTTAACTGCCTGGGGTACAATGGATAAACATACCTGTGCATGCAATATAGACTAAATTGTTCCCATTCATGAAAGGATATCATGATCATCATCAGTAAATAATCTCTTATCCATTTAATTGTGACCACAGGATAACACAGACTCACTTGTTTGCTGGCACATGTGAGGATTTAATGGCGGAAATGCTATAAATAGCTGTGACAGCTGCTCAGGTGCTGTAGGAGAGACCCTCATTGATTTGACACAATCTGTAAAATTTTGCTGCATTTTTCCTCCGTTTCCTGTTGAAACGTCTGACGAGGGACGGTGTGGGTTCAGGTATGGATCAGCACTCCAGAGAGTGGAGGTGTGGCTCGTTCATGCGCATTAATTAGTTTTGTAAAAGAAAAACATTGATTTTGTAAATCAAATAAAAAAAATCATATTTTAAAAATTCTTTTATTTAATTTTTTTTTTTAGGGCATGTTAATATAATAGACTTCACACCTTCATCACATTTACAACATCAACAACAACATCTGAAAAAAAGGGCTGACGGGTAGAAGCCAATAGGCTTGTGAAATTCCCGTCCTCCAGAATCAACAAATATCTCTCTCATTACAAGATGTAATCAACAAATTCAGACATTAAATGTTTTCAACCAGTTCATCCAATGAATTTTGACAGACCTTCATTCTCTTATCCACCTCCAGATGTTAGCCTTTTAACCTATTTCTGTCCTTGTGTGAATTATTTGTGTTAAAGGAATACATGACAGCTCCCCAAAACGGAAGCGATATTGCCTGTGGCCACTGGCTGCAATACAGACCATAAACTGCGCTTCCAAGTCCGATCACTAATGTGTTGACTCCGGCTCCTGCTGACATTGCCAGCACAAGATAGCAGCATCCATATTCGGGATATTTTTAATTCAGTCCTGCTCAGTGGGAAGAACCGGAGATGTGTTCCTGTTCTTTCTATGTTTTCATAGTTTCAGTCATGAATCTACAGTATTATGCATCCAGTCCTGGTCTCAGTTGTTATTTTGGGTAAAAACCTGTTTTTCCCAAGGCCTTACACTTCATCTTCCCTGCAGCAGCCCGATAATTGTTTTCCACCTGTGCCTTGTTCGTCTAGGCTTATTATTCAGACCTTCACCAGCCAGCCAGCTGATAACCTCCAACTGCTGCGAGCAATTAACAAGAGTTCACCAGCTGAAGTGTCCGGGAGGAGGATCCCTTTAGAGCTGGAGCATGAGGAGGACGGACGGGGGAGGTAAAGGAGAACGAGGTGGCCATTTATGGTCATTCAAAGGGAAATCAATGCTAATGAATGGGTTGGTTCATGCAATGTACCGATAAGGAAATCACCATCTTAAGAAAATGCTTCTGCATGAGTGTGTGACCGGAAACAGATAAGGGTGTGCAGTGTCGAGGTCGTACAATGCAATCTACAAGCTACAGTGAACACAGGCGTCCCAACCCATTAGCAAGTCATCTAACCTAAAGACCTGGTCAATACTTTGACCGTTGCATCGATAGAGCGACGGCGACTGATTTGCTGAGCTTCAGATGATGCGGCCAATACAGATGAAGCATCACATGGATTCTAATCAAAACTGGCTTTGCAAAAATATCAACTACCTTAATTGATGAATGCCCTGCAGGAAGAGAGAGTGTGTACTGTAACCAGGGCAGAGCTAAAATTAAACCAGCAAAACAAATATGAAGCCAAAACTGTAAAAGGTTCTCTCCTTTTTTGTTAGAAGTGCGAATGCTGCTAATAACCAAAGTCAGTCACCGTGAGGTCCAGCAAAAAGCATCGGCTTAAAAGGTTCAAAAAGAGGAAAACAGGATTCACAAAAAGGTTTTTTTTGGGGTTTTGGTTTGCTAGGAATGTATATATATATATGTATATATGTATGTATATATATATATATATATGTATATATACACACACACACACACACATATACACACACACATACACGTATGTATATATTATATATGTGCAACACTCGCATCTCCAGTTGAAAGTGCATCACAATTAAATTATATACAATTTCACAAAGATTCAAGCCTGATTATGTCAGGTGCATGATGATGATGAGGAAGGTTGTTCTCTGAAAGTGCTAATTAAATTGGGAAGGTGCATAAAAATGGTACAAATTAACATTGTGTCCCTGGTGGCATCAAGTATTCAGCAGGTTGCATGAGTAAACATATTTGCTCTGACTATTTACCCGGGTGCGTCGGTTGGCTTCCTTGGTTTCCTGGGTACTACAGCAAGTATGGTTGGGAGGGTGGAAGTTTACAGCAGATAACAGTAGCAGCAGTAGCGGTGGAGATCAAACGATTTTATTTCTGTTGTAACTGCGAGAGGGGGGCTCCTTCGGTGCCTCTTCTGGGACTGCTGCTCCAGATTCTGATATTCATTTTCCCTTTGTTTTTTCTCTTGGCCCTTTGAAATATTTAGTGTGAATCCCTGACTAACTTACACACAATAAGTGTGTGCGTGTGTGTGTGTGTGTGTGTGTGTGTGTGTGTGTGTGTGTATTTCCAATCACCACGCTCCCTCCAGACATCAATCACCAACTGTGCTCTCAACATCTGGATTTGGACAGTCCTACCCTCAGGACAGAGAACACTTCAGAGATCTCTCAATTTTAGTGTGGAGCTCATCCCGAGGGATTCCTTGCTCCAGCTCAAGCCATGCATTTTATTTTACCGAAGGAGGCTCCGTTGAAGAATCTCTCTCAACAACTACCCTCTTCCATCTCCATCTATCGCTATCCTCATACTGGTACAACTCTAACCTTCTCCCAAAGGCTTGGACTGGCTTTCCTGCGGTCTTCTCTTTTGTTCGCTTCTAAAACTAGGTGACAGGAAGAAAAAAATACCAATCTTAGCTGTGTTAAAGCTGAGAAATTTACAAAGGACTTCAAGCATAAATGAGTTACAGCCAAAAAGGCATGTCTTTTAAGCTCAAGCATGCCCTCTATACCTTTCCTCGAGCTAATGGTCCCTGCTGTATCTCTACAGTCTTCATTGTGACCGTAAGCCACTGAAGGAGCACTACCTTTAAGGATATCCTCGCAATCTGTGCTACCTTGTTAGTTCACATCTGCCATATGTGGCCTGTTGTATTAGGTATTCCAATACATGTCTCGTTATCCATATAGATGAGAAGGAGAGTCGACCAGCAGATGGCTGGGGAAAGAGGGAGTCACAAGCCCAGAATCGTTCTCCAGGAAGGAATGGATTGCATTCATGGCCTCCTCACACTCAGATACTCACAGACAAAGCTCTCTCCGCCAGGAAATGTGTCACAGCTCTCAAATCCTGCCCAATTCCCCACGACGCATCGGCAACGAGCCAGACAGTCGACCGGGTGTAAAAGTTGCGCGAGAATTGCCAGCGGAGATTTGATCTCTAACCCTCTCCAAGAGTTTCCTGGTTTGTCTGTGTTATCTGCAGGGCTGATAGAGTGCAAATAGTGTGGTCATTTCACAGATATTCATCTTGAAAAACAATGGCTTGCACAGGTGAACACCCTCTCTGCTGTAGAACTGATGTACATTTCATTAACTATTCACAAACATATAGACTTTTCCATCTCTGGAGAAATTCCACATTAATTCCGGAGTAATTATCCTCTAATGGAAAGGAATTGCCTACATAATTGGTGGAATATGTGTAAATTTGACACAACCCAGTTCAAACGTGACTATATCTAATAGGACTAAGCTGTTACATTAAATGCAGTTGCTAATTTGCATTGATGGACTTCCATAATTTCTTTGAACAAAGATTTTTTGTTGGTTTCGTCCTCACGCAAAGAGCTGCCTGTCAGTTTTCTGAAGACTGATGGTCATGAATTGTTTATTAATCCTGTATAGGACATCAGGTAAGATATGCTCTTAGCTGGAAAATAGCTCCATTAGTGTAACTGCAGGGAGAGAGAAGAACCTCTAAAAGGTTTTCCTATTGCCTCAGTTCAGTTATATCACGGAGAGAGAGAGAGAGAAAACATAACAGACGGAAACGAGACAGCAGTAAGCTACATGTGAAACCAGGGTTCGGTAAGAGTTGTTGTTTCTCTACCGTCGTCCACATGACCTCTGTTCCCTATTTGTGTGGTGGCCCGGTGGCCCGCCTCTCCTATTTGACACAATAAAGACAGATGAGATGCGCTGAGATGAGCTCTCTGTGGTCTGTTGTTTCACATCCGTCTCTTGGTTTCTTACACCTGTCAAATACTTCCTTGAAACACATTTGAAATATGACCATTTCTGGACATTGTTGTTCAAAAAAGTACTCCTGAGCATGCTGGGATGTGAGGTGAAAATAGACGAGGACATCGGCAAGGCCAGCAAGAAGGACTATGCTGCTCTTAGATGCAAAATCTGTGTCTGTCATTATATTGTGTCCATCCATCCTGATGTCGTCTCTCTTGGAATGCAACTCTAATGTAGTGTATCGTCTATATGAAATACATGAAGGCATTAACTAGCTCGAATGTAAAAATGTGTCAGCAGTGTATGATATGTAAAGAAAAAAAAGAAGGGGGGATGCTTTTGTTTTTTACATCCCGCAAAGCGATGATGTATTGTAATTGTCAATGTTCGTGTGTCGGTCCGTCCATCCGTCTGTCCACCAAATATCTTCACAACCGTTGCAGATAGGAAGATGAAACAAAAAGCACATTACTCGGGCTGCAAAGAGGATGAAAAGGAGATGGTGAACTTGACCTTGAGAAAACTAGGTCAAATTTCAACTTTTGTACTCATCGCGGAGTTCTGGAAGGCTGTCACATGATACCGTACGCGCATTCTATTGGCTGACAGCAGCCCGAAGTGCGCTACATTCTGTGAGTCTCGGCCTTCCGTGAGACACAAAAGTTCTTTAAACAGTCAATTAGAGTGTGGGAAAAAGTAATACAGATAGAAAGTGGTTTAATATCATTATGGGGAGGGTTCATAAACGTTTAAATTACCATAAATAATAAGATAAATAGTTTGTCGCTCTATCGTGGAACTCGTTCCTGGAACACATTAAACGCAAGGAACAACGGCGTACTGTATACCTCTTTAGGTACACATCTCTGAAACCTGATGAGATATAATCACAAAACAAAAAGCAACATTTTCAGCAAGTCAGAGGAACCAATGCTGAGCGGGTTCGCTTTCTGCCCGGAAGCATTAATAGTTTTTAGAGTGCTGAACTCTGAGTATTTTGCTGTTTGATGTTAATTATTGGTCAAGTTAACTGATAAATTGAATGGAAAGCAGATATAAAGTGTAGTGTTGGACCTTTGATGTCTAGGAGGTGCATCAGTGCGTCATTCACATAAGTGAGCTGTTACGATTGTTTGTTGTAAGATTGTTACGCATGGGAATCATTTTGAAAATCTTGCAAAGTGAAATCTCTGTTTTCAGTAAAAATATAATTGATTTAATGGGAATATCTGAAGAGAGGTGGAAGTAGGGGTCAAGTGGCGATTCAGTAACCTAACCTTTATCCAGGAGGGTTTGCATGTAATCCACACGTCATGTGACATGTTCACATGTTCAAACAAAGTTTTACTCATCACCCCTCTGATTGTGAGAACTGTAGCTTTAGTATCTGATGACACAGCATCAGATTGCATCCGCCTGTGTCCTTGTATGAAATGGCTGATTAGGAGAAATGTATGCAGAAGAAAGTCCATGCGTTTGATTAACCGTATTCAACTTGGATCTCATTTCATGTGCTATTAATGCCTCTGATAATAAACGCCTAATGTGGGCTGCATAATGAATGAATGCATTGGTTTGAGAAATGTAGTGAGGATATTCCTCACACTCAAAGGAAATAGCTGGACGCCAAGTATATCACTTGATTCATGTGTTTGGCCTACTCCAAACCCATCGGGACTGACTTCAGAGGACCATTAGTTTTGTTGTCATTGCTAACTGTATCACACAGGAGACTTTGCAACATCGAGAGAATATTGCCTTTCCAATTTCACTCTTTTAGATATATGGACTCCTGATATACACCGAGTACATTGATTTTCACTCAAACCTTAAAATAATCCAAAAAACCTCACCAGTAAGAACAAATTGCAAAAGGAGTGCATTGACGGTGTTTCATTCCACTCCACACCGGATCTTTTGCGTCTGTCCATCAGTGGCCCATTCCACCCACTCAGTCTCATCACTTGTCAAAACATTTTGCTGACCGTCGCGGTCCAGGTAATAACCATTGTGTAGGGATGTGGTTAATAATACCAAGCGGACCTGAAAATTCCTGCCAAACGCTCCTCTCGAAATCAATGTCTTAATAATGAAGGCCTATTACTGCTGCTGGTACATTTTGTGTAGAGCTGCACCAATCAACTGACCTCGTGTCAAACACATCAGTGATTCTTTACAGCATCTGAATGGATCTGACCGCTCACTACTGTTTACAGAACTCCGACAGAGATGATGCGACAATCTGATATCCAGCCTTATTTTCTATGATCCCATGACTGGAAACAGAAGACAAACATAAAAATAAACCATAGCAGCCTGTTTTAAAGTTGGCAAGGCCTGAAGTTAAAGAAGAAAAAGTACACAATCTTAATTTTGCAAAAAATTCTTGTAGACTTCAACTTCCTTGTCACGCAAAGAAGCATCTTTGCAGGTTCTTGAACAAAAAAATCTTTGTAGCAAATATCATGACATAAAGCTGGAATAAAATCGCTATCCGAGTGAGAATTAGCAATGGCAGTACTCCCTGACTGGCCCATAATAAGGTTTTTATGTGCTGTGGTATAAAAAGAAATGTAGTGATCTGTGAAAAAGTGAAAAAAAAGGAAGAAAAATTACAAAGCGCCTCCGACGGCCCGTCTCGTTATTATTAGCTTTAGATGAAAAACACAACCGCTACCCAAGAGGCAGCGCCATGCGGCAAGCAGGCGTTTTCTGACATTTGAAAGGGGGTGGTGGAGCGAGAACGGGAGAGCCGCAAAAGTAACAAAGCTACTAAAGTACTCTGTGAATTGAAATAAATTGTGAAATTATAACTGGGACAACATTTCCTCACCACATGAGTGAGCTGCACATGACCAAATGAGCACAGCCTTTCCTGGAGATTGAGGGTTCAGGATACTGATTCTGTTTGATGCTTTGCTTTAATATATGAGACACTAGCTGTATGTAAAATATAGAGGAAATTCCACCTTTGTAAATATACATTGTACACAATATTTCCTTGAGTTTCATGAAGTTTCAAAAGGCATTTAAAAGTTAACAGTTGAAAAGTCTGCTGCCCTAAAAAACTGCACGGTACAAAGAGATGATGGAGGCTTGTGATATCTCGCCCGAAGACATGCTTTACCGAGGTCTGTGGAGAAAGAGGTTGCATCAGTCTCAGTTCTACCTAGAATGGTGAAGACATAGAGCACAGGTGAGGAAGAGCAGCCAGCAGGGTAAAAGGCAAGGAAGTAACTGTCACACTTTTACAAACTCGCCTCAGATGTTTCAAAGCGGAGACAAACAAGTTAACTTCAGCAGCCGATCAAACTATGGTTGCTATTGAAGAGAGGTCAGCTTACTGCGGTTAGCAGAACTGCCAATTGGTTTCTACCATTTCTGCGACAAATGCAGATCGTGGAAATAATGATTTGTATTCAGGAAACACATCAATCCATGCACTTTTCTATTTAATGCATATTCGGGATGTGTTTGGTTAAAAAAAAAGCACATACTCCACAGTATTGGATGCTCTGATCTCAAATAGGTTGTTTTGCTGATCTCTGTACAGCATGACGCCGCCGCTGGCATGCTAAGCAGATTTAACATTTCATCAGATTATCAGTGCTGGTTTACTTCACCTCTACAAGACTTAGAAATCATCAGCTCATCAACACATCAGTCGGTTATATCATGTGTAAAAGCACCTTCAGAAGCGTAATGCTAAATGTCACATGTCAGTCATTTAAAGCCAGAGAACAACAGACAAGAACCATGTGTGGTGTCGATGAGGAATTCATGTGACAACTGAGAGCAGGTGTGATTGGCCGAAGGAGAAATTTGACAGGTTGTGATTGGGTGAAAAAAGGGAAATGAGCTAAAAAATAGCGGTGAACTTTCGACATAGAGGAAATCCACTAACCCTGGCTGAACCTCATTTGTTTGAAAGATTAAAAAGATTTGTTCATTGGGGAGAACACGTATGGATCTGCTATGGTTCTGAACTGTGCATAATTAAACGGGTCACCGGTTTGGCCTCTTTTCAAGTTGCTGCAGGCGCTTTTTTCTGTATTAATGTCACATACTCCTCTCCTCTTACTTCAGCCATGTTTTGGTCCACCTGTATTAAAAAATACGAAAATGCAACAAATATCTCAATATACACTCAGATAAATTGTGAGTGTTTCACTGGTAAATTCACATTTGAAAAGTCTCTGAATGTAGATTCTTCCACGGTGAGAGCCCTTGTCAAGGTTACTAATGACGTACCTTTAGAAAATGTTTCCTGAAGTCCCGACTGTGACGCTGTGCGAACAGAGTTGTGCTTAAATGAGCTCTGCCAGAGATTTACACCATGTCTCATTCAGTGGGAGAAAATCATGAAACATGCAAAAAAAAAAAGCATCTTTTTTGTGCCATGGCAGCTAGATTGGATGGAGCTTCCCAGAAGACTGATGAGGAAGCAAATGGAGGAAGAGGAATGCATGACAAAGCACAGAGAGACGAATGAAAAAAAAAAAACATCCGAGAGGACAAGCATCATCCATCTGACCACATATTGTGAGTCAGCTGGTGCTACAGAACGATCAATAGTCCAAAATGCCACAGGGGTGCCTGAATTATCTGTGACATCAGTTGGGACCTGTGCAAATCCAGGTGAAAACATTCTGCAGTTCATCATGCGAAAATGCTGCTGAATTTAATTCTATTTTGATATTGACTGTCAGACATAATGATCAGACATAATGACTGCAGTATGGTATATCAATACACATCTATGCTCACGCACTCTGCAGCATCTGAGCATTTCCCACCCATATGGGAAAATCACGTAGCTGGCTCCTCCTCTCAGTGACTTTGATGGGATGACATCTCTTCATGAGAATGAATCACCAGCATCACAGCGCATCCAAAGCTCATGTCTCTTCATTTGCATGGCTGTCTACCATGACCATGGCAACAGACGCCGGGAGCCAATAAAGCGTTACCTCCACATCTCTTCGAGTAGACATGTGATGAAGCGACAAAAGATGAACGTCACACAGCGTCGTGCGGTGTGTACATATGGCAAATGAGAGAAGAGGAGAGACTGGAAATACGAGAAAAGGCTTCAGTCTAACAGTGGCACAAAACGCGGAGGCGTGAATTCAGCGTGCACACATGTAGCAGGGTTCATTCAGGCGTAACAAAACAAGAAGATGCAAATTTTGTTTGCAGCATGCTTTAGGTTTCTTTAAATTAAAGGTAGACTGTATCCAGTGCAAATTAGATTATATGGTACAGTTCCAACGTGGAGCCGGAAGACACAAAACAATCAAGCTCCTGGCATCAACACACAAAGAATTTATCATTTATCAGTCTTCTTTCCATTTCATTATGGATGAAAAGACTTTGGGGAATTCATTTTTAAAGAATTATAAATTTTAAACCTAATTTCCCCTCTTCATAATACATTATTTAGGTTAAAGTGTAGCTACAGTAATTTGGAATTGTACCTCTGTTGGATTTGTGAATGATTTACCTGTTTCTAGTGAACACTCTTTGTTATATGTCGGCTGATACGGTGCCCCACTGATGACATCATCTTGATTCACCAAAGCGCTTGACGGCTAATAGAAATCACGTGCAAAATATGTATAGAACATTTTGTTGGAGTCATGAGGCGACCTTATACTGACACGAAAAATGTGATCTCATCTTGATAAAGTCATTGGCCCTGATTTTATTTTGAAATAAAATCAATCAGGGAGTAAATCAGAGCCATCTTTGATAATAAGCTCTTTTATTCCCTAGCTTGAAGGTCTCTTTATGCGTACATGCAATTCAACCTTAAAGTAATTCCTTTAATCAATGAGTAGAGCGGTGAGGACGAGAGCAGAATGCTCCATTCGTTCTGCGATAAACTGCATTGATCTTGCACTAACTATGTCGCAACTATGAAGAAAGAATCACTAAAGCTTGTTTTAAAGGCAGATCATGTTCAAAAGGCGTCAACATAACAAGGATCTTCCACCATTCATGCAAAGCAGTGGTCTTGAATTCTCATGGGGCATACAGACACAGCCATCAGATATTTACTTATAAGCAAATAATTTAAGAATCAAAACACAGAACCTCATAAATCTCATCAATAATTAAACACCGAGGGAGATTTCACCAAGCAATTATCACTTATATCAGATAAAAAGCTTGTGCTTCAGTAATAACAAGCTCTGTTAGAGATAAGATAAAAATAAAATCTGTCAACTATGGTGTCTCCCAACTTCTGATGTGGTCTTCTGTGTTTGTTCTTGTGAGGTGAAAATCTGACAGGGTGCAAAGTAGCAGATTCATTAATCACTCAGTGAGCAGCAGAAAAGATCTGATAATAAAGAAAATAAACTCAAAGGTGTCGAGCTGTGGGTGGAGGTGTTGTTACTGCTGTTGTTTTGGTGATGGAGGTTTTAAACCAATAATTTATTCCCATACTCGCATAATAGCTGCAGCTCCCATGACAGTCTCTGTCAGGAGGAGCACGCCCAATTTCAAGTTGAAGTGTCCCTTTAAATACTTCATTTATAGGAATAAAATGAAACCTGTAGAACTTTATCGAGCTAGACTTTGTTCCACCAACTCCACAGTTCTCGTCTGCCATCAGAACAGATTTTTGGATTACCACCGTGGAGCAATTTAGTGGTGTAAACTGGACAGATGAGACAGTGTTCGCAATCTTTTTCGGAGTGGGTGAGCAAAACACTATTGATTTCTCCTCTCTGCAGGTGGATTAAGAAGCATGTTTGCCTTTCTCAACAGAGCGGTCTTGGGATGACTGAAGTGTAAATATGCGTGTGTGTGTATGTGTGAGTAATCTTGTGTCTGCCAGTGGCATTTTGTGTTATTTTACTGTCATTTCTGCAGTCAAACAATCGAGTTCTATCAGATGCTGGCCTTGATGAAACAAACAAACAAAAAAAAAATCTAATCAAATTTAACTGTAGACGATTAATGTTTAAGTTTGTGTTTGTTTATCAATGGGGCAATGGGACATTAAATATATCTGAGTTAACGTACTGAAAAATGACGTTATCTGACATTTAATGGTGCGCTCCACATACAAATACAATATCAGATTTGAGGCCTTTCCTCCGTGAACTTCTCCTCTTTCATTAAATCTGTCCTAGCTGTCTTTCAGAGTGATGTCATCTTTTATGTTTTCTGCTCTACTGTGTTCACTTTCCTTTTCATTCAAACACGGGTAAGTATTATACTCTTCTTGTCAATGAAGTCCATAGTCAGTATATGAAGTCCATGAAAAATAATAAATAATTTGACAAAATCTCAGAACATCTCATAACTTGAGCAATTGTATTGGTTCTGTGGCTTGAACCATATAAATATGTATCTCTCCTTTCTTCTATGTCATACTCAGCATTGAGCTACTGACAGTGCAGATATCTTGTGGTTGTTGGCCTGTATTTTCTTGCCTCTCTGATGCTGTCTTATTACCATCTCCCCATCCCAGAGGAAAAGACCTCTGTCTACCTGTGATCTCCCAGCACTGACACTATCTACTCAGAGTCTGTGCTGATGCCTTGCAAAATGACAGCCCCAAGTCCTCTGTTGCACCGTTAGATAACGTCGCAGGGGGCCCAGAAAATACCAAATCACATTCTGCTAATACCCTTAGTGGTGACAGCTTCCATCTTAGTTCACTTGGAATCCATTGCAGCAGAAATACCAATGGTTGTCCCACTGTAACGACTCTGCAAGTTTGCTTGGAAAACTCTTTTATTATTTAGTTTGCATTGGGATGAACAAAGAAAATGCCAGGGAAAGCACTGTTCTTGAAATGACACAGAAGAGAGTATGTGTAAGAGGCAACAATCATACCAGAACTGAAGCTTTTCTGTGATTTCTCTTTACAGACTGAAGCATTTTTGCTAAATCTACAACTGTGTTCAATGTGATTCAGATAGCCAGAATTAGCTCATTGTAGATTAACAGCTAATCTGATTAAAATGCTTAACGGATGTCTCCCTATGGATGCATTCTGGGAATGTTCTACCAGGTGGAGACTCTTCGATGAGCACTGAACACGCTGGAACAATCCTGAATCGTTCCTGGCTTTGCAATATCTTGGGATCTCTTAGCCAATCTTTTCCTGCTTATTTGCGAGCTCATAATTTCCCATCTGTACCCTGAGCCAGTCAGAATAATCTTGTGCCCTTCCTGCCCTGGCTTGATCTGAGAGTTTGATCTGCGCTGGCAGTGTTTTGTCTCACTCATCAACAACACCAGCCGTCTGGCGGTGGCGAGATGCCAGTAGAGGTGGGATGACTTCCAGCAATCTCTTGTGGCGTGGTGTACTGTGGTGACAGCGAGGCCATGTGGTGGCACCTCAACTGCCCTTCTGCCCTTGTGAAATTTTCATGACTCCTTTCTCCCCTGTTTGAGAGACAATAAAGATGCTGCTCTGTTGCTTTGCTATCTTCCTTTGCAAAGTAGCACAATTGTTTTCAGATGATGTTAATAATCCTTCCTCCCCTGAGTCCATGCAATATCATAACCTTTCAGTACTTATTGCCCTTTAAGGATTTTCCTGAGTAAAGGAAGTAAAATGATGGTAGAATTGTCTGCATTTTCAAGTAAATATGCTGATTTCTCCAACATTGGAGAGGAATGGATGACCGTGTTTGGTGTTCAGTCTCAACATAGACCCGCCGGCTGCTTTTGAAGGCATACAAAGCTTACATTTTGGCAGGGAAGGACCACTCCTGTTGGCATCAACAGGGTAGATCAGTGGAATCTGAGCAGGACATAAGTGAAGCATTGACCTGTTTTTGTTGGCACATTATCCTCCCACACTCTGCTTTGCAGGAAACATAAGTAGGGAGTGGAAATTTATGCTTGACTGGTGTTTTTTTTTTTCCATTCTCTTTTTGGGTAGATGTTAGAAATTTGAGGAGGATGTCAGAGATTTATTTTGCAATAGCAAGCAATCCTAAACAGACAACTCAAGAGCTACATGTATTGGCTGCACCAGCTCTCACCTACTGTTTAGTTGCTGAATTTGTTGGATGCCAGGCTAACCCAAAGTGAACTGCTGTGGTAGGGTGCCATGGCGACGGCTGTCCATATCCTTTGCTTCAAAAGCACAACTTTGTTTTGGCTGTTGATGAATGTGTACATTTGTTTTTGCGTCTGTGGCAACTGCCAAGTGCTGAAGCCTTGTGATTTTTTTGTCATTTCTTGAAAAATAGCTTGAAATATGGATTGCTAAAAGTGTAATTCAATCTGGCAACCCACTCTATCCTGTTCAGGGAGAGGTGTTAACTAACATAGTAATATCCATCCAATTATTTTCTACACCTGCGTCTTCCGCTGTTGCGTGTTACGGGGTGCTGGAGCCTATCCCAGTCGACTGGTGGTGTGGGGCAGGGTGCACTCCGGGCGCAACGCCAGTGCATCGTGGAGCCACACGTAGACATGCGCAGACAGAAAACCACTAACGTGCAACACTCTCATCTCAATCAATTTCAAACCGACCAATTCACCTGAAGTACATGCTTTTGGAGGGGGAGGAAGCTGGAGAACCCAGAGAGAACCCAACATGGCAGTATGTTACCAGTGATGAGATTACACACAGACTGCTAAGTGGTGTTGGAACAATGTTGGATGGTTCACTGATCCGAGCTGAACCAAAAACCCTTCGCTTGATTGCCACACAGTTTTGTTCACTGACTTTTGGTTGACTTTTCCGGGGCCACAAGGCACAGGGAAATGTTGTCGGATCGATTTGATTCTGCACAAATATTGGCGCACCTCTGATTCCGTTCAGTGCATTTATTTATATCCATATTTTGATTGTGCTTTTGTTTACTGTAAGTCCTTGGAGCAACCTAGAAAGAGAATTTCCCTCAGGATTAATAAAGTTCTATCTTATCTTGTCTTATCTAATCATCTGTTCAATTTTTCATTCTAAGGCTGTCTTCATGGCAGAAATCAAATTTCTTTAACTATTGCAATGATGCTCCAGTCTGACAGAGCTGCCAAAGTATATATGCTTTAAAGCTTGTGATTATGTTCACAGTAAGCAATGGTTCTCCACTTGTTTACTGTAGAAAAGTAAATACACATTTAATGCACTGAGTTTCAAAAGTAATTCACTGAATCTTTTCTGTTGAGCAGCCCAAATAGTTTATGAAGCAGATTTCGCAATACAAGAATAGTTTCTGGAGTTTTCTACCTCTTTTTATGTACAGAAAATCATATTCAGAGACACTGTCAAGCACACAGTGCTTTCTTTTAATCACTATTTCATTGGTGACAAAGAATTCAATATTTATGAATCACTGAGCTGGAAAAAAAAAAGAAGTGACTCAGTGACAACAGACTATAGATTACAGTCGGTCCCTGAACTGAATGTGAATGTCAAAACACACAAAGGGATGGAAGGAATGCGTGGCAAATCCAAACACACAAGCAAACAAACACAACTCTAAATGCTGTCATCTTCTAACAAAGACGCGCTCTGCAGGCTGTTTGGTATTTCTAGTGCAAACCTCTCAAGACATTAACGAGTGAAATGTTAGCTCACGTTGGGCGGATGGATTTTCACTCTAGGCAAATTCTGGGGAAGATGTTTCGCATGGACACACACACACACACACACACACACACACACACACACACACACACACACACACACACACACACACACACACACACACACACACACACACACACACACAAAGCATATGTAAGAAGACCTTACATTGTCAGAACTCATTGCAGGCTCTATATGTGTCTTGTGTGTGTTTCTTGTGTTCTGAGGCTGCCTGTGATTTGGATATAACTCATTTTTGCAAGCAGAAGCCTGACAACCCACTGCACATCCCATCGGCTTACTTTTGTTTTTCTGCTGCGCTAATATTGCTTTCCCCAGCTCACTCACTTGAGAACAATCTTCCGAATTTACTGCAGCAGTAATTCCATTTTCCCCAGGAAAGGTGACCTCCACACCAGGTGTGGTGAATCTGTCACAGCTTTCCTGCATCCTCCATTCCTTGTTGCTAATGACAACAATACTTTATGCATCTTTATGTTTAGCAGTGGCTTTGTGCATCTAAAGGAATATTTGATGCTTCAGGGTGCGATGGGAGATTTAAATAGCTTTTCATTTGCTGTGGGATGTTTATATGTGTATTTAATTTTTACTTTGCTTATGAAAAATTGAATGAAAGCAAAAACATATTAACTCTTTTATTTCAGGAGGATTATGAATAAGCACTGTGCAATATGAAAAGCTACGACTGTTTTTATATTTGGTACTCAAACTGAAAAACACTGGGAACAATTTGAAGAACCTGTTTATTTTCTTGCCGTGCATTTATACTACTGAAAAACTGCATCAGAGGGTGTGTAAATTACTGCAATGTACCTCACATGATATAACATTTTTAAAATGTGATTGACACGTGAGGCATTTGTGTTATAAATTCACGTGTTTTCCTGCACGGTAGAAAGTAGGACAAGATGATGAACTTGTGCCTTTATTGCAACTTTTGGAGGTTAATTTGTATCAAAATAACACAGTAAAAGGATCTCTAAATACATACTGTATTGTTGAGCTACCAGTGTGACTATGTGACAGAGGTAGGAGATGAAGGCTTCTGCAAATGTGAACTGTGTCACAGTTGGGGGAAAAAATTGTTTGAGGTCATTACATCAGTTGAGTAACAGTACATTTTATTTTCATTTCTTCCCCAGAGCAACTCACATTTTGAGAGTATATTGTACATTTTTAACAACTGTCTCTCCCCGAGATGAAGACCCACTTATCGTAGTAGTTTCAGCAGCGATGGCTTCTCCTGCTCTCTTTTGCTAAATTAAACAAAGAGACAGAGACTTAAAAATTTAGGCTTGAATAAAAGGGAAGAGAATCCTCAAGATGTTTGTCTTGACCAACCTCTTTATTGTACTCCGTAACAGACGTTTTCCTCTGCGACTGGTGCATAAGACAGTCTCTACTTGTGGATCATGAACAACACATTTATGAAAGGTGCAAATCTAGGATGATGGAGATCCGTGGAGGAAACACCATCTGGTATAAACTAACGCTGTATCTGACTGTAGTTTTGGAAAACAAGGACTCTGTCAGCCTTTTACACGGCTCACAATTTCATTGATGGACTTTACTTGTTT
This sequence comes from Antennarius striatus, assembly GCF_040054535.1. Lineage (NCBI taxonomy): Eukaryota > Metazoa > Chordata > Actinopteri > Lophiiformes > Antennariidae > Antennarius > Antennarius striatus. The sequence continues at coordinate 16,379,255 of NC_090790.1, forward strand.
GGCTCCAAGAAGCACGATGAAGGTATTTTTTTTGTTGTTGTTATTATACACATCACTATTAAGTGGAACATATGTCTTGAGGTACCAGGTGAGTTAGATGGAAGGCAATGAGAGTTTACTTGTATAGCATATTTCAGAAAGCACTAAGAAAAATGAAAAAGTATTTTTGGCAGATATGAAGTTAATTTAAAAAACAAAAAAACAAATACGGACAACCAGCAAGTAACTAAGCTAAATAACACTGATGGCGATGCTCACTTTAACATAGCTGGGGATGAGAGAACGATAAGGACCCCTGTTATGAAGCATCTGATGTGAGAAGGGCTGCAGCACCATGCAAAGTAAAATAGTCCACTCCATTAATATCACAGGAGCAGTAAAGCTGTCACTGCCACTCCATGCTCTTCCCACATAAAGCTGATTTGTGATGGTTCCAATCCTCCAGCCCTCAGTCTTCCTAATGATGGTGAGATCCATCACAGTCATTTAATCAGAGCTGAAAGGAAAGCAAGGAAGATGGATGAGGCCATTGTGCACCTCAATAGGTACTTTATAAAGTCACTCTTGTACCCTGTCACACACCGCCAGAAATTGAGATGATAATATGGTCATGAATTCGGTGCAGTTGAAGATGTCTCTCTTTTTTAGTAACCTACTTGACCTAATGAGAGCATTGCACAAACAACTAGAAGCAGATGCAGCGAAGCAAAATGTGACATGATGAACAAAATCCGTCCCAAGAGGGGTTGGAGCTCATAGATCTTTTCCTCAATTCGACTAAGAATGTTTTTGTGGGAAACACATGACGGAGCCACGCGAAAGACAGGTCACTCACAGACACATGCACGCGCACACACACACGCCCGCGCGCGCACACACACACACACACACACACACACACACACACACACACACACACACACACACACACACTTAAATGTAATGGCTTAAATGTAATAACTTTTTGCAAGGTTGATTGATAAATGACAATAGTAGAAAAAAAAACAAATTTTAAGTTTTATATATTTTATGGCACCGTCACTTCCTAATTATTCACAAGCTATGAGTTGCTTGGTTGATTCATGTGCTTATCAAATGTGTATTGTAAAATTGATTTGTTTTTGGGTGAGTGTGATAATCCTGAAACCCCATTGGATGAAGGATGTTAGATCCCACCCACTCCATCACGGAGCAAGTACAGTACAATACGGATCGTGGAGTACGTGGAAAACAAAGTGCGCCTTACAAAATGAAAAAACCAGATTAGACGTATTAAAAAATTTGAAAAATAAATTTCTTTTCCAACTTTTGAACCAAGGACTGGCAGTAAAAGGACATAAGACGACAAATGACGTTTTTGGTAACGCTTTCTTACTTTCCAAACATCTAAATATGAGTTAATTTTAAGTTATTAACCGAGCATAGCATGAGCTAAATATGATAACTAGCCTAATCGGTGATGCCCACAATCTTAGTGCATTTCTTAAATTTTGTTTTCCCTTTAAGTTACAGGAATTAAAATTAATATAAGCCATAACTTCAATTTATTTTAATGAATATTTGGGTAGATCTAAGTAATGTACTGCAGTTAATGCTCTGAAAAATTCTATTTTGTTAAGATAATTGTTTTCTCCGTGGTTCTTTCTGAGTCATCCAAGAATCTGATGGTAAGAAAAACAATGAGCCATACACTGTTAGGTACTTCAAATACAGACTTGGTTCATTTTGACTTTACTTTCCTTTTAAACTGTTCAACTTAATTGAAAGGAACGTTAAACTATTTGAGTCAACAGATATATTTGCTATTAATGGTATAAACTGTTTTGTACAGCATGGCTCTGAACCATCTGTAGATGTGTATCAGTGTGTGGGTATCCTCTGAGGTCTTTGGTGGGTTGAAGTATTGTGAACACAAACGGATGGAGACAGATGGTGGCGGAAGTTGGGGGAATAGAGGACTATGGGATTGTTGGAAGTGTACGACTGGCCGTTCAAACGGCTGACTCTGTATTTCCCTCCAGGCAAAATGAGGTTCCTTTTCTGGTGAAGCAGGCCAATAAAATGAAATGAGGTTAAGGTCATGGATAGCAGCGACTCTCAGCTTATCACTTCATGCATGTGTAACTGATTATGTGTGTGTTTTAGCACACTTTAGTGAGTTGTAGTCTGATGTTAAGGAAAAGAAGGGAGAAAAATTGCAAGGGTAGAACAAAGCACCATATGAAAAAGGAAAAGGAGGAGTGACACAGACAGAGAAAGAGAGATGCCTACCTTCTCTGTTTGACATAGCTTAGCCCGGTGGGACAGCCCATACCGCCATATTAGATTTTCTGCCTTATTGCGTCAGCCAAACTCTCTCGCCCCAGGTCACTTTCCTGTATGGGGGGGATGCGAATTACTCCAATCTTCTCGAAACCTCCTGGATATGTTGATCCAAGGCCAAAGCCTCTTATAATCCACCCCACGTTAATTCAATTCAAGCATTACTAATGACTAACTTGTCAATATTGAAAATATTAAGTTCAATTATACATCAAGGTATATCTCATTTCAGCAAGCACAGATCCAGGGAGACCAGAAGTATTGCTCTTAATCTTGAGCTCACTCAGCAGCTGCATCAGTACTCATTTAGTTAATAAATGATGTGGGTTGTGTTCACTGATAAGCTTCTTTTTTAGAGTGTTTTAATTTTGGGTGGATGAAGGCTATGCCAAAGATGAGGAAAGTTGTACAGTAATCGCTTGCGCATTTGCGCTTCATGATACCCAGCTTCATCTCATCGCGGATTTTTAGTGCGCTGCATTCTGAGACTCACGGAAAGCATCGCACTTCTGTGTATTAAAGAAACACTTTAAACAGTCTATAAGAGTGTGGGAAAAGGTAATACAGATAGAAGGTGGTTTAATATCAGTATGGCAGGGCTTCTAAACATTTAAATTACCGTAAATAATAAAATAAATAGTTCTTCGCTATATTGCCAAATTTTTTAAATTGCAGGTGGTCCTGGAACGCTCACTGTAATCTGCAAATGAGACAGATTAGAGCTCCTTTGGTACTTGTCTATGATTCAAACCTTGAATAAATAATGACATGGAATTACTTGCAAGACACAAAAGCCACTATGCTTAAGACAAACTGCAGTATCACATACCCACTAAGCTTCCCCAATACGGGTTTACAGTCAGTTAGAATTGTATGGAAAACATAAAGAGCATTTGAGAAATGTATATGTCTGTGAATCTCTGACAAAGACATCCGTCCTCTGGCAAAACAATGCAATTTATTTTGAGTGTGCGCATCATATTCAGATTTGTCATGCAGATAATCTTCACCGTCAGTCGCTTTCATTCAGCTAACAGAGAAAATGAACTCCTGACATTTTGGCACAATACTACAGATGGACAGAGGACACTGTAGGTGATGAGGAAATCATTAACACGGACCACATGACTCATCCATCATATTGCACGTGTATTTGACGTGGTTCAGTATGTGCTGCAGTCCTTAACCTTCATGCAAATATACTCAGTGTTTTTCAATATCCGATGCACACTGGTCCATTAATGATTTGCAGCCACCTCAGTCATACTAAAGGAACCAACAATTCTTGTCTTGCTTTGTGTTTGTTCATTTTGAGACTAAAATGCTCAGAATTTTATTTCTAAAAATAAATTCAATAACTGTCCATCCATCTATCCATCCATCCATTCTCTTCCGCTTATCCTGGGTCGGGTCGCGGGGGCAGCAGCTTAAGCAGGGAAGCCCAGACTTCCCTCTCCCTAGCCACTTTGTCCAGCTCCTCCGGGAGAATCCCAAGGCGTTCCCAGGCCATCCGGGAGATATAGTCTCTCCAGCGTGTCCTGGGTCGTCCCCGGGGCCTCCTCCCGGTAGGACGTGCACGGAACACCTCACCAGGTAGGCGTCCAGGAGGCATCCTGACCAGATGCCCGAGCCACCTCATCTGGCTCCTCTCGATATCTGGACATTTAAAAAACATAACATCAGTCCAACTATACAAATATATGCTTTCCACATTTGGACATGGATTGGAGTCCTATTGATTCCTGAATCTTTCTTACAAATTAACTGTTAGAAATGTAGCAAAGTATGACAATCTTTCAATCCAAGAATGCCAAACTTGTGTAGTGTTTTGGTCACTTGTTTACTTGAGAAATCCTTTTGTAAATATGAAGAGGATACGTCATAATTTTCAGTGAAAACAACGCAAGTTCAGAAACGGCCTTGATCAGGACATTCATTTGAAAAATTTTTTATTTCTAACTTTTAGCTGATGGAGAGAAAAAGCTCCAGCCATGTTACCACTGTGCGAACACAGCAGTTGGAGTTGTTAAATGCAAGAAGGTGGGTAGCAGATTTTAGATTTGTATTTTGCTTCAGTTTTAAACCAAATGAACACAAGAAGAATGTGCATAAAGATACATAACTGTTTTGTCATTTTCATTGTATTTAATTATAGATCAAGCGATTGTAACGGCAGCTGAAGCAGGATAGGTTGAACTCTGGGTGGCATGACGTGCAGAAGCTGATTGGAGAAAGGATGGCTATGAAGGAGTGTGAGACATTTCAGGAAAATTAGAGACGAGTGCCTTCTCTAAAAAATAGAAAAGAGGTGTTTCCCAGAAAGTGTGAAGTTATTGTGAGGTCATGCAGAGAGAAGAAAAACAGGATGGACTGCTGAATCAGCTTTATTATTATCATCAGCCCAGGAACCTGAAACAAACTTTTCTCTCAGAAATGTGACAGATGGTGATAGCACTAAAGAGTGAATTTATAGATGGCCTGGAGTATAATGGCTTTAATAGCTTTAACAAATGTGGATTGCTATGCCAATGGATACAGGCAATTTTTTAATTCACTTGTCATTGCTGTGTTTAATGATAATTGACCTTGGACCAGTACAGTGAGCTGTTGAAAGTATGTGACACTAGTTAAGTTCCATCAGTCTTATTATCAGTCATTATGTGAGGATTTATTATAAAATAATACAATTGCAGGAAAGTGTTTTTTTTTAAGGTTTCAGGGATTATTATTTCACATACTACAGTGTTGCATTAGCTAATGTCGTGCCCTGTTATAAGTCATACAATATGCAGTTTTGTGGGACCTGTCTTGTTTGTCCAATGCCTAGTTCAGATAGTGACACCCTAAAATTTAGGGTATAAATTAACTGTCCACCCAAAATATCTGACAGTCTGACCAACCTGGGACAAATCATATCAACACAATTTAAGAAGACCTTCTAAGAAATCATTTAGTGCTGTAGTTTTGAGTTGTCATCAACTGACTGGACTGGCAGGTTAACAGTGGGGGCACAGTTTGATCGTTTTGCTCACAATTGTCACCTGCTCTTATGCTCCCTGAAATCACAATGTGCTTAAATTTTCAAGTGTTTTATCTTTGGTAAATAACAGGGAAGGATTGCTATATGGGTTCTCTCCAGGTTTTCCCACCTCCAAAAATGTGCAGTTTAGGTGAATTAATCAATCTAAATCGACCGAAGGTGTGAGTGTGTGCGTGAGCGGTTGTTTGTCCTCCGTATGGCCCTGCGGTGCGTTGCCGAGCATCCCCTGACTCTCGCGGTGACCCACAAATTGGAACACCACAAAAGATATTTTATCTCCTAACAAGCTGATTGCGATCGTCTTGTCTAGAGACAAAATACCTTTTGCGGTGGTGTCTTGTCTACAGAAAATATATGGCTTGTCCAACCTTCCAGCTTGATAAAGCCAGAGCACTGAGGTGATGTGTTTTCCGCATTGTCTTGATACATAAGAATTGTTGGATCTAACAGATTTTCATTAAGAGTGACACCCACAGTGGATGTTCATGTTCTGTTTTTCTAACACCTCTGGATGCATTTGCAGTGGTCTAAATGACCTGGAGGGAATGGAGATGAAAATGATGACGAAGCTTGTTCACATTTCGGATCAGTTTTCTATGGGAAGATGTTGAATACATGAAATATGCAACAAATGATGGAACCATACATCCTCATGCAGAGGATCAGTATTTCTTATGGAGATCAAGAGCTGTCTTTATAAATATTGATCAAAACATATAAGTTAATATATGGTTAACTGGTTAATAATGAAGTGAAAATTACACATCATGCAAACCTTGTATTCATGGAAGACATTAAGTGTATTTTCCTCCAAGCAGTAGAGAAAATAATATCAAATGAATGGGTCAAGAACAAAACAATAAATTTTGAAGTAACTAAATGCTATGGCTGGAGAAAGAATATTACAGAATGGTTAAAGATAATGCATGAAATTATGTATTAAACCTTGAGAAATTGTACAGGAGTTTAATATGTAATAACTAAACGCTCAAAAACATATTCCAGCCTCATAGAAACCTGTGGTTATATTTGGGGTAAAAAGCTTAATGGATCAATAAAGGCAGGAATGAAAAACTATGATATAACAGTTGTTTTAGGGATTGTAAAGCTTTTAAAAATAAAGTATAAGATATAAAAGATATGTGTGATAATTGGTGCATAAGAAGTGATGCAAACAAACTTTTAGGTACATGAGATATGAGTTTAATTTGTCTCGTGACTGACTTTATAAGTCAAACAACTTGTAACTCAAACAAATTTTCGCCATCTAAAATAACTAAAATAATTTTAATCAATTCCAAACTTGTAAAAAACCTGCAAAATCCTCTACATTATGGATTTTTTTTTATCAACCAGTAGACGTGCACAATTTACCTGTGTATTCTTAATCATATATTTTACATAAACAATGATAAAGTATGAAAAGAACTACTGTACTCATATGAATAACAGATACTCAAGTCGTCTTCTGGCCGCACATACATGCAGTTTAAAATGGCTCACACATCTCTGTGTTTTAAATAAAAGTTAAATAGATGAAAATCTGAATTAAGGTCAGCAGCTCGTCAAACTGACAATCAGTCATGGGCTTCCTTATAACAACAGTAAACAGTGGTTGATGAGTGACCTTTCTGTCTTCTTCAACACATGTGTTGTTCACGTAATGCTGTTTTGGATGAGGGTTCTGTGGACAATATCTTGTGAACTGTTTGACTTAAAAGATTACCTGCTTGATCTTACTGCATAATCTTAAGGTTTTATGCACGCTAAAACATTTACATGCCATGGGTTTATAACATACCCCCCCTCAGTTTATCTTAGAGGCGGTGGAGAGAAGAATCAAACGGACACAAGCAAGCAGAAAGTAGTGATGCTTTCATGGTGAAACAGTCAGAGTCTAGGATGTGACTGTTCTTATAGCTACTACTGTATATCTCTGTGACAGAGAAAACTATAAAGAAAGGGCAACCATAGAGGCACTTGGTGGTGAACTCATTTTTCTACAGGGCAGTTTATACTGCATTTGTTTTTAACTTGCCACAATCACAAATCTTTTATCTTGAAATATGAACAGTTATCTTGTTATTTCTCGACAAACCAACTTAATTTCAGATTTCTTAATAAGTAAAAATGACATACCTCCATAGATGAATGATTGCACTGATTCACTGATTAATGCTTGTTTTTCAGTAATTCTTTTTATTGCCGTGTACATGGTATTGCTTCACATCTTCTCCACAAAAAATATGTATTTGAAAAAAGCGTCCGCATTTTGTTTTCTCCTCAATAGAGTCATTAATTGGTGCATTATGTTATGAACACAGAGAGGATCGCTCTTCAGGAAACTTCATGTTTCTGACCTTACACCTTTGTAGGAACTGCCTTATGGGTAATGCTGACAGTGTTACCCCACCCTTTTCCTTATATATACAGTATGTGTATATACAGTGTATATATTTATATACAGTATATATGGACTATTCATTAAAAACATTGTTTTGTGTGTCAATACCCTCCCCACGTGACAGTGTGTAAATATATGTGTGTGTACAAATAGATAAACTGCAAATATCTGTGTGTGTGTGTGTGTGTGTGTGTATGTCTATATACAGTATACTGTATGTGCATGTGTTTATGTATATACAGTGGATGTGTATACATACTGTATGTATATAGATGTGTGTATAAATATGTACACTGTATATCTGTGTGATTTTTGAGTTTCACGAACCCTTAGGGTGGTTTATCATCTTTGGTCCATGAGAAAGCCCCTCTAGAGGACTTTTCATCATGTTTTGTCCACAGGAGAGGCAGCCTGTATTTTATCACATTGTCTAGCATATTGGACCACCTCTGAGGCCATGTTTTATTTACCATTGAGGAATCCAAGAGGACACTTGTGTTGCATCTTTAACCCCAACCCCTTGAGTCCACCACTGCCTCACCGTCTTTCCAGCAGAATCCTAATTTTGATTCCAGGCTGAGCCGTTGCTGCATACTGCATGCTATTCCCTTTCTGCCTGCCTTTCCTGTGAGTCTCTTAACTCCATATCTAAAGAAAGACGAAAAAAAACCACAACAAAAACCAAAACTGCATTATGGATAATGAAATTCATATATGCTGACACTGAAAGACCAAAAAATTGTAATTGATAATCTGCAGTGGGTTTTCATGTTATTTGTTTTCTTCTAAATGTGATTAACCTTGTTAAAAAGAAAATTCCAATTATCGTGTGAGCTGCAGTATTTGATGAAATCGAAATCAGTCTTTAGATAGCTAGTAGTCCAGAAAACAATAGAGATTTTGATTAAAAATGCTGGGCACTTTATATAGTTTGATGTAACTTTGCAGGTGAAACCATACATGCTGCTGTATTCACTGAGGATAATCATTCACACTTTTGTATGTAAGAAATGACAACCTGAATTTGAGAAAGATCCACTGTGGATACCTGCTTTGGAAACAAGCTGGAAGTGTTATATGTAAATATTTTCCGATTCAAGTACATTTTTGTCTCTTTGACTGCTTGTACCATTGTATAGTGAATATAAATAAATAAATCAGGAAATAGTCAACACTATGGAATACAGAGAAGATTGCGCATGATGACAATGAGCATCCACAGATGTGAATACTAATATACTTTTGAGCTATTTGATCATTCATTCATCATCTTATTCGCTGCTTCCACTTTTGCAGGTCACAGGGGTTGCTGGAGCCCATCTCAGCGGACTTAGGGGTGAGAGGTGGGGAACACTCTGGTCATGAGAACCCATGCAGAAATGGCGAGTACATACAACTTCTGCAGAAAAAGGACTCGAACCCTTCTCGTCATGAGGTGACAACGTTACCCACTGCAACACTGTTTGCCCTATTTGATCAAGTACCAAACAGTAAGGATCCTCTCTCAAAAATAGATCATCACATATTTATTATGTAGAGACTTAACAGACATGCAACATTAATCTAGTTGAATCAATTTTGTCACTGTTCTGAATATTTTCTCTTATCAGCTCTATTTTTGTTTAAATTGGCACAAAAACAACAAAATGGCAAGGTCACAGCATTGTGCTGCATGTTGGAACCCATTTAACGGCAATGGCTGATTATATTCTTATGCCATCCTTGTTTTGTTTTTTTAACACACATGCATGCACACAGACACACACACTGAACACAAAGAGCAGCCATAGCGCTGTGTAAAGAATTCCATGTAATTACAGCTGGGAAGACACTTGTTTTGGCCGTGTTATCAGGATATTTAAAAAAACACACTGAACAGTTGTAAATAATATTTTGTGGAATACTTAAAATATATACATAAAAAAAAACATTCCCATATAGTTATGAAAAGGAAAATGAAATTTTAACAGAATGTGTTCAACAACTAGAGGAAACCCTATTTTTGAGTTCTATTAGATATTAACTTTTTTGAATATGGTATGTTGGTAAGCTCTGAGATAGATGTAGTGGATTCTAAATTGGGTGTTGGGTTATTTACTGTGATTGATTGTTGATTTAATCTGCAGGTATGCAGGTATTGTAAGAAGTGACGCTGATGCCAAATTTCTGGACCAAATCTGCCATTACTGTTGTAGAGGTATAATGCGTTTGTCTTTCCAAGTGCAGAAACTGAGTGTTTGTTTGTAGCAAGTGAAATCAGGGTTGTTCCAAATAAGGGTTTGAGAGTGAGTGCTTTGTGTTTGTAATATTGTGGAATTTCCACCAGGCTGTCAGACCCGTGCTGATGGTAGGAGCTTTGAAACAAGGGTGTGTTTTGATTGTTGAACTAAGGAAGGGCATGTCAGGTTGTAAAGGGAAAGCTGATGATTTATTCCAATTGCCTTAGTATTCTGAGGTATTGGTAAGTTATTTTATTCTTTGGATTGTTTCTTGAAATGCAATTACCAGGTTTTGAAGGAAAGATAGTATGTCATCAGCATAGAGCAGTGGTTCTTAACCTGGGTTCGATTGAACCCTAGGGGTTCGGTGAGTCGGTCTTACCTCAGCCGAACATACACCCATCACTGTGTACCTTTGACACATTGTGTCAATTCGTGATGACACGCCCCCCTTAGCCATCACTGGCTGCAGGTGATCGCGTGATGCTACATCGATTAGCCTACCTGTGCTACAGGGGATTTTGCGCACTCAGTAGTTGATTTATGCCTTTCATGATGGTACGTCATCTGATTGCTTTCATAATATTTTAATTCATAGTAAATATGTGCGACGTGAATTTACATGTGCTGTATAACGGGAACGTGATGGGAGTCATGATTTGTTCTGCATGATTTGTAATGTCAAGTTGAGCAACTCTAGTCTCGCACTGGTAAAAATAAAGGAACACTTCCTTAAGCTGCCTGGAAAACAAAAGAAACAGACTTTGCTGTGAAAATGACATAAGAGGAGCACTTGCCCAGGTGAAGCCACGCATATCTGAACTGGTCTCTCAATAATAACAGCAGAAGTCACACTGATTTCATGAGTTCACTGAGTTCATGCACTGTCTTGGTTTTGTTATTTGAAAAAGGTGACATTAATGCACAATTCATTAAATAAAACATATACTTATGTCTTAAATTTGATTTTTTTTTTTTTAACTACAGAAGGGTTCGGCGAGTGATCATATGAAACCGGCAGAGTTCGGTACCTCCAACAATGTTAAGAACCACTGGCATAGAGGCTGATTTTATGCTGCATATTTTTGGTTTTGATACTATACTTAGCTGCAGCTAAAGGTTCAATGAAATAATAATAATGATAATGTGAATAATAAGGGTGGAATTGGGCACCCTTGTCTGTTACCCCAGTTCAGAGTGAAGTTTTAAAATGATAGCCAATTTGCAGTGATGGTGACTCATGGTGCGTCGTATAAGTTTAGTCCAATTAATGAATGAGTTTGCAAATCCAAACAGCTCTACTGTGGAAATCAGGAACTTCCAGTCTGTCTCTGTCAAATGCTTTTTCTCCGTCTAATGAAATAATGACTGTGTTGCTTTTCTAGGTATTAGAGTGGTGCATGCCATTAAATAACCTGTGTGTATTATTTGTAGACAACCTACCTTTAATGAATCCTGTTTGATCTGGGATTGATAACTTAGGGAATTACTTTTTTTTTTCTGATTGCAAAAGTAATTTTGGTGTCAACATTGATTAGCTTCTAACTTGTTTTTGGAGGGTAGTCATGCTCCACTCCTGTGCGCAGCTTTATTCTGGTGCCCCCAATGAGCAACTTGTAAGGGCACGGTGCCACGCTCAGTGGTTGTCGTGGGTTGGTGTCTTCACACATGCTCATTCGTTTTCGTTTCCACACCCAATTTTTACCTCTGTTTGTTTGCACATTTGACACCTATGATTGTATTTTGTATATTGATTGTATATTGTGTGTGGAATTATATATAAGTATTCTATTTTTATTGTCTATTGTATTTATATTTGCTTGGACTTGTTGCGGTTGCATTTCACTGATTCTGTACCTGTATATTCATACATGTGACAAAAGTATTGAATCTTTAATGCAATGTTTAACGTTTTTTTCACTCTTAGCCTATTATAATGGAGTCAGATTACTTAAGTGGTTCTTCATATACTCATGACATTTTCACTTTTATTTCTTTTCGGTACCTGAACCCTAACTTTGTCAGAAATGATATTTAATTTCTTTTTAACTCTTCAATAGATTTAGTGATTTACTGAAATCTGACTTCATCTTGTGTGGTTTCCGGAATCAAACACGGCTATCTGACGACTGGAGAGTTGTGGTTTTCTTGACCCTGACATTTTATTAAAAGATGAGACCAGTCTCTCCAAAATGACACTTTAACTTAACTTAAACAATGATTTAACTATAGTGCTCAGAGGGATACCAAAGTCAGACATCAATGTTGATGTTACACTCAGTCATGTTCACAAAAACAGCCTCAAGAGAAATAAAAATGAAATACAAGATCTGGTTTCGTCAACATCAGCCCATAGTGCAAAATTTTGACTCATTGTATGACCTGTTACAAAGATAGAGTGAATGATTTGCACGTCAAAGATTTTAAAATAATACTCCTTTGTTTAGTTCTTCACAGCTATTTTGTTCATGATAGCAGCTGATCTTTTCTTTTAGTTGGAAAATCTATGAAATAATGAAAGTGTGAAACGAGACAAAAAAAGCTGTTAAATAAAACTTTGTTGCAACACAGAGACAATAAAAAATGTCCCCTGCTGGAATCACAATCATTGTTTGAAGTTTTGAACTGTTTATTAATGGCGGAGTGTGTTTCAAAATGTGCCAAGGAGAGAAATGCTGTGAATTACACAAAATGAGCAAAAAATGGAGATATTATAAGTCTGAGCTTGTAGCAGTTTCAATAAAAGGTATTCATATACCTTTTCCTTTGACAACCAGCAATCACACAATTTTCCTGTATAATTTAACTAAGGCCAGTCTGTGGTGAGGTCTCAGGACAAAATTAGTCAACATTTTGTTTAACATGTCATTGTGTGAAAATTCTGATATAATATGTATTCCATGGGTGTCTACAGTTAGCCTTTAAAAGTCAGTCTGTGCAAGAGCGGTGATTGTTTGACGATAGAATGGCTTCACATAGTCATGAAATGGACATCGATTCTGAATGGCACATAGTTGAAGGTGAATTTAGTCATACCTTCTATTAAATGTGACTGTTTGTCCTCCAGCTAAGTTATTTCCCAGAAAATTAAATAGATACATGAAAAGATGTCACGAATAAATTGTAATTGAAAACATAGAGCATCTACGACAAATTTCAGAAGAAAAACTAATAACTTATAAAATTTCCATATTTGAATAACCTTTTCTTAGTGTTGGGTATATGCTGCAGAAATTAGTCCAGTTAGCACTGACACAGCTTAATAAAACATTTGTCTTTTTTTTTTAGCTCTTTGTCACGTAGAACTGGCACCACTTTGTTTGTGTCAATTCCCAAAGACACTGAAAGATGATCCTTTTGTCCTGTTCCAACTCAGGATATTTGTCAGTTTTGCAGTACAAGAGTATCTCAGCCCTTGTACCCAAAGAAGTGAGAACCTTCTGAATCATTTCAATAAAACCCTGTTAGGCAAAACCTCACTTTCCTCCCACCAGTATCCCTCAATCAAAGGGCCTCGTGGGGTCTGCTTGGTTATTATCTACTGCTCCATATTGGTGAGGTGTCACCAATAATAAGCAGGTTCTGGGGTGCCTCTGGCTGTTTCTGGCAGGCACATATTACATCCACAGCTCCCACAGGGGTACACTGAGGCCTGTTACCGCCCAGCTTCAACAATTAGTCTAACATAATACTCAACATGCCACTGAGAGTTGTGGACTCTGGTGGCCAGAAAGCTCAGTTGACTGGCCCAGGATGTCCTCACCTGTGGTGGACTTCCAGAACACAAACACGAAGCTTGTATTATTATAAAATTCTAATTCACATGGTAAAAAATTCATGCAGAAGTCAGAGACAGTTATCTCATACAAACACATTCACACATTTGATTGGTTTATGGTCTATGTACTTGTGCCAAAAGGTACTTAGTATTCACCCATTGATGGAAATCAAAACTGAGCTGAGAGGTTCCAAACTAATTTGTGAATTGGTTTAATGATTCCAGGCTAAAAGATAAGCACTAAAAATATTAATTACCTGTGTGCGCGTAGATCTTTATAGGCTTCCAGTCTGGCTTACCTCATTAAAGTTCCCAGCACAGACGCACAGCATTGCACAGCAGTGCCTTCTTTATGCTCAACATTAAAAACACATAGACTTGGGCGGAATCTCTTCTCTTCACTGTGTGTTCATTTTGATTTTTGTTCATGTTTTCTGAAAGGTTATGGATGCAGACTGATGCAACACAGCAGTACTGCTAGAAATTGCTGAGGGCAGTGTTACCATAATTATCAAGCATAACAAAATGTCAACAAATATGACAAAGAAGATGTTTTTTCGGGTGGAAGTGAAAAAAAATACAAACTTACCACATGGCGGAATGTATTTAAACATCACCAATGAGTACATTATATAATTTCATTTGCTAGATTGATTATCACAATTTCTAATTTATTGTGTCTTGTTGAAATGTTTGACTCTTTACCTAATCTCCTCTTGTGGATGTATTCTATTATTTAGTGGGGAACACATGGAAGTATGTGGTCATTAACGAATACTTGGTTTGAAAGAGACAGAATTATTTTTTCAAATATATGAAGCGTAAATCAGACCCAGGGGAAGTCAAATTGGGTCATGGACCAAGACAAAGTACATAATCCTGTCTCAGGACTGTCTCATTAGGCAAGTTTTAAGCTTTGTGTGCTATACGCTCGAGTATGATAATTTTATCACAAATTAATTTCACTCCTAATGGGAGCTGTGATTCTGAGTTTTTAATTGAAAAGTTACTGTCATAAGACACTCATGTCAAGTGGAAAATGTTTTCACACATACGTGTGAAGAGGCAATTAGATATAATTTCTTAATGTATTCTATTAAGAATATCATATTAAATTTCTTGAAATGGCTGTGAGTGTTAGGTTGTTGAGGTGAAAAAGGATTTCAGGGGAAAGACTCAAATGTAGATGAATGAACAGGCTCAATGCTTTTAGATGGAAGCCGTAAAGGGTTACCAATGGTCTGCCAGGCAATAGAAAACAGTTCTTTAGTTGCACCACATGTTTGTTTCTTTAAACAATCTAAAGAAGAGGGAAAAACATGAAAAGAACAGAATAAACAGAAGACATATTTAAAGAAAAACAATAATAGTACAGTGTGAACTGGACATATTCACCGGTCGAGGAATATTGATATGACTGTGAAATATTAATACACCTCATTACTGTCATTGCACATTAGATGTAAAATTCACCTGAGTGAAATATTGTACAGAATGATTGCATGTTAGGTGTGTGTGTGTGTGTGTGTGTGTGTGTGTGTGTGTGTGCGTGTGTGCGTGTGCGCGTGCGTGTGTGTGTGCGTGTGTTGCAGCAGCATGAGTTCAGGGACAGAATTAGAATGAAGCAACATCATGTTAACAGGAAGGAATCAGCTATGAGTTATCTCTGAAACGCCACATTGTCCTTCCGAAAACTCTGAATGTGAAAGTTATATCTTATATAAAATTTTTTTTATATGTGTACACGTCACACATGATGACAGGGGGCATCTCAAAATGCATGTTTTCTTTTTGAAAGAGCAAATTCATGGATGCAGCCCTTTTTTTGATGCATGCCACCACACTTGACAGGCATTACACTTTGTTATTTTTTAAACGATCAAGTTGAGCTCAGCATTGCCTTGTTTGCGAAACATCTTCACTTCTGATGAATAATGCTCATTTTGTCTCTAAATGACACTGCTGGTGTGAGTTATAGGAGTTGTCACCGTTTCTGTCAAAGTCGGCTGTCGAAAAGGATTTCCAATTGAGGTCTCATGTCTAAAATAAGTGACAAGCAAACAGAGAGTGTCAGTGACGCGCTTTCTCATATTCTGTTTTTGGGAAGGTTTAGCTTGGCTGACAGCTACTGAGTCAGGATGGGAGCATGGAATGGATGCAGATGGATTGTATTCATTGCCAGAAAAAATAAAAAATAAAGTGCTGAACTCCACAGATGAATTGTTGGATTCAGACAGAACTTTATGTGGATGTGGATGTCAAACAGGGCAAAAGGGATTTTTTTTTTTTAATGGGAGTGCTGTAAAATACTGTATGATTATATAAAAATGTCAGCGAGTCTGTTTATTTAAAAAAAAGTGTAAACTTAAAAGGTGGATTTTTATGTAGGATGGAAATCGGTATGGTAATGACACAAATTATTCCAGTGAATAATTTCTGGTAATAAACATACTGTTTTCACAGTACAGAACCAGAGGATGGAGCTTTATCGGGTCTTGCAGCAACAACCACTTGACGCTGAGCTCATCCTTAAATTCAGATTTTAAAAAATTGTCAGATTTGGGACACATCCCTTAAAAAGCATGTGGGACATCTGCATCCATCGGATTGAGATCGTCAAAAGGTGCCTGGTTTGTGAAGGTTTTGGACACGTTTGGCCAGCTGTTTAAACTGCACACAGACTCAATACCGTTCTAGATGAGGCAGATGATGGTTGTTTCATCTGTGACTTGCTGAAGTGCATCATGTATCTCCTGAGGTGCAGTCAGGTGTGGAATGAACAGGGCAGTGAGGAGAGACTACAGCTGTGGGGGGGCACCAGTGTTGATTGTCTGGGAGCTGAATATAATCACATCCAGCCTGACTTTCTGCCTGCTGTGTAAGGGTCAAGACACAAATCATTACATCTGTTAGGGATCATTTCACATCACTCTGAAAGTTTAAAATATGCTTTAATCAATTAAAAATTAAATTGCAAAAATCTTGACTCATCTGAAGTTCCCATATCCAGTCCAACCACTGCTTTATATTTATAAAAGCAATAACATACAGCCACTTTCATTTTGGCTTCATTATTTGGATTTAGAAAGATGTCTGTTAGGTAAAATCCAATGAAGCAGCCAGACTCCTCATTGCCTCAGTATTTCCTCACCCATAACTGTTCTTGCCTTACAGTATTAATTCTAATCATGGTGCTGACACGTCAAGAGCTGCCAGCAGTCACAGTGCAGTTCACTAACAGTCACAATCATTTTGGCGGGGTCGCTCCTTAAGATATCCTGTTTGATTTGAGACATCTCATTGCTTAAAAAGGTGCATTTTCTTTTTTAATGTTTCAAATTCATAAAAGCAAGAGCCATAGCAAAATTTAAGTTAAAAGATGATGACGGTGAAGAAGAGGAGACCCAAATGAAACCCTGTTTACTCAATAAAAATACTCAATAAATATACAACAGCAAATTCTTTTCTCAAATGTATTTAAATTAGTGAGCATTAGACTGTGATGAAGGTAATCCATCTGACAGGTGGAGCATCTTAAGATTCTGATTGAATAACATGATTATTGCTCAGGATGGTCACAGTTATAGATCGCTCTAAAATATGCATTATGAAAAAGTATATTTTGACCTGACATGCTGTACAGTACTAGTACACAAACATCCTGTCTGAATGCTTCAAACCAAACAACACCTGAGGTATAACTTGTGATGAAATTGCACAATTTTTAGGCTGTAATTTAACAGTCCCAATGCACACCTGTGCAATAATCACACCAAAGTCTCACTAATATGGATTTAAGCACATTTTTAAACAAAAAACGTTTTTGTTGTCATAGAAACCAAAGGAGAGACTGTTTCTCCCAGAGATAATCAGTGGAATGAGTCATCTATCCAAGGAACAGAACAAAAAAGAGAAGAAAACACAAAAAATTGTATTGACAGCTAGTTTAATTTTTCCAACCAGATTTACCAGTGTAGATGGTTGACATGATGAAACATTTTGAAATAACTTCATGTGTTCCTCATACTCGCTCTTAGGTGTATATATCTTTCTTACACAAAGCAATAACACAGACGGACAAGAAAAACAACAAAATAATAAATCCCAATTTTCATGTATTTGAAATAATTCCAAATTGATTCACAAATAAAGCCTGTTGAGTATAAATGAGATATCAGCATTGTGGCAGGCTTGATATTTCCTAAACAGACATCATCTTTGCACTTTTCTTGTCAGACCCTTTGAAGGGATCACAAATCCCATATGTGCTCATGACAGATCCCATTCTTTCCAAACACCGAGCTGTCTGGGCTATGCGGGAAACATGGAATGAAGTTGGCACATCAAGGGGATACTAAACAAATGTCTCTGTGAATCCCACTGCAAAGAAATTTAACTCTGTGCAGACATAATATTACAACAGCAGCTACTTACAAGCAGCAGTTTAAATCTGATTGACACAAAGTCTTATGCATGTTCTAATTTTATGTGTTACCTGTTGAATTACATCAAAGTTGATTTTGTGGATTTGATTATTTAACATTAACACTGGTTAGTTAAGTAGTTAATGTTGATGGATAAGAGAAGAAGATATTAGGGTGCAAGTTGAGATACCACAATAGGCAGTTTCATGAACACTTAGTGATGGATGATAAGAACAGAGATAAAAATCTGTTTAGTGTGTCTACTTTCTCTCTGAGGACTGTATTGTAGACTTGTTCACATCCAGACAAGATGATTAAAAGGATAAGCTGTACGAAAGGTTCTGGACTTGAACTGATTCACCAGAGAGAGACAGAAATGAAGGATTTGAAATACAAAGGTCTTCTAGCAGTAGTTGTCAGCTGCAAGGACAACAAGTTGTAACGCAGTCATTTCAAGGAGCCTGGAAAGATTTAGTCGTCAGGACGTCAGCGAGCAATTAGTCTTCATCAGAAACGCTGACAAGTATTTTAATATGAGTGTAGAATTTGAGAGAAATATAATAAGTGCAATGAGCTATAACTGCGTGTGTTTGTGTGTAGTATATCTTTTTTTAATTATATTTCTCAGTTTTTATTTTGTGAAGCACTTTGTGTTGCATGTTAATGTAGTCGCAAGAGGGTTATATTGTGTTGCATGTTGTATGAGAAGTGCTTCATAAATAATGTTGATTGGATTTGATAACTTAAGTATTTATCTGTTGCTATTATATTCAGAATAGATAGAACTTTATTGATCCCTTCCCTCAGGGAATCTGTGACAAGGTTCGACAAACTTCATCTCAAACGTCCTGCAAAATATTGCTTCAATTTCTGACTGTACCACATTTTTTTTACACTGTTTGATGAAAGTAAAAGGACGGTAAAGGGTTACTATTGCAGTTAATAATATAAAAATAGAACACTTAAACAGATAATGAATAAATATATACATGAAATCTTTAACTAAAGGGCAAAAAATGCAGCTACGACTTATAAATGCCGGTAGTCCTGATTGCTAATGGGTTGCCAACTTGAACGAGACAGTTCTAAAGGTTGAAATGGTTTACTTCCATGTGCGAAAGAGAGTGTGATTATGGTAAGTAATTTAATTAATGCCACTTCAAACTTACATTAAATAACCACAAGGAAATTAATTGAGATCGCAGTGCAAATGTACCGGTTGAGGCTGCGAGGAAAGCAGAAAGCTTTGAGGTTCACATAAAAATGCACACGACACACACAAACACAAAGACCTCCCTTAAGAAATCCTATGCACTGCACAAGCTATTAATTGCTGCTTGTCAAAAAAATCAGCAAACTCACTTTGCAAGGTCTGTTGCTAGCACTAATGCAGGCATTGAGTGGTCATTACTCATTGTTTTGGCAATTCAGATGCTGATCACACACAAGGGAAACAGGAAGACCTGGCATAATAATCTTTTATAATAATTCTAACCTAATTCAGAATAGTTTTACATTTCATTTGCTGTCAAAGGGACTTGGACCGAGAAAACACTTAAAAGTTCCATTTTCATGAATACCAAAGTGTGTGTACATCTGCATCATCCTCATTTCTGTAGCCATGTTAATCATGAGGCATAAAGTGTGACCAGAAAAAAAGAAGCAAACTTTATACTTATATATTTGCACATATAAGCTGCAACCAATCAAATGACATCATCTCCAATTACTGGCAAGGATTTGGAGCGATGAAGAAGACCATTCAAAAATGATGACAAGCGTAGAAGACCAGCTGTCACACACTTCAGTGATTGAAATCAAAGCCTGTGGTTGGGTTTTACTCTTCACCGTCTTGCTTCTGCCAGCAATTTAGATTTTGCCGAGAGGATTCCTCTTTCCTTACAGTATGACTGCTTTTCGGTTGAGTTGACAGGAAGTATGAATCCTGCTTTGCTTCCATTTTATCAGAAACAGAAAAACAACTTCACATGTACGTCACATGATTGGAATAATGCAGTTCTTTAATAATTGTAAAGCTCCAACAATCACTTCTACACACACAACCATTAAATACACAATTTTGTTTTGTGCTTCTTATCAGCGTACACTTGGTGGTAAATAAATCAAAGTTTTGTCACATTATTATGCGCTGACTATCGTGAAGGAAACACAAAGCAACATTTAATTTCAAATCGCTGCAGTTGAAAGATAAAAATCTTATGTGAAAACAAATGGGAACTCAATTCTGTTTGATATTCATGCCTCTGCAAAAAGTTGCCCCCTGCATGCCCAGCAACCGTGTTGAACATGCAGCCAGGCTGTAATGCAGAGTTCCTGTGGGTGTTCACAAAGTGATGCCAGGGT
Source organism: Antennarius striatus (assembly GCF_040054535.1). Taxonomy (NCBI): domain Eukaryota; kingdom Metazoa; phylum Chordata; class Actinopteri; order Lophiiformes; family Antennariidae; genus Antennarius; species Antennarius striatus. The sequence goes on from NC_090790.1 coordinate 16,399,806, forward strand.
AAGAACAGCACTGGGTTATCTGTGCCGGCACCAGTGGATTGAGAATATCAGAAAAATGATTGGAGCCATAGGAATGGTTCTACATCTTACAACATCATAAGGTGCAGCAGTCTGCAGAGAAACAAAGTGCAACGCATCATTTGAATAGATGTGATTCTTTTGGATGGACACTAGTGTATGCAATGATTACTGGATGGATTGGCAAAGCATGACGTTTGTGCTCTGCCTGAACTAAGTCAACATCCTCTTTCAGGCAGGTGTTGATGTGCTGAGTGAGTTTCAATGGCTCTGCACTAATCTGTATATTTAATTTGCTAAAAAGCAGAAAAAACAAAGAGAATGAATGCTAACAACCCCACCCCCCATATCTTCAACAGGACAGGCTCACAGTAAAACAATTCCAAGATAAATAACTTGATAGATCATGTGATAAAATAAAGTAAAATGTAGACACAAACCTACCATCTTGAAACTGGCGATGTTGTCACATCCTAGTGCTCATTGTGATTTGTCAAATGTAGAAAAGCTGTGAGCTATTTTTTTATTTTCAAATTGAATGTACAACTAGAACCAAGGCAGTCACAGACTGCAACGTCCCGCGACAGCCCTGAATTCAAAATTGTACCCTGACCTACATGCATAGGTCGAAGATCAAAGCTAGTTCTCTGACCTACTTTCATAGATCAAAGCAGTAGCTTTGATCTATGGTCTTACACTGGCGTTCTCCCTCCTCTTTCTCTTATCCGGTTCCTGAGTGTACGAAAGTTGAAATTTGAACGTCACCTAGTTTCCTCAAGGTCATCATCTCATTTTCATCCCCTTTGCCTCCTGAGTAATGTGCTTTTTGTTTCATCTTTCTATCTGCAACGGTTGTGAAGATATTTGGTGGACTAACGGACATACGGACGGACGGACAAAAACACGAACGCTGACAATTACATCACCGCTTTGAAGTAGGACGTAATAAAAGGAGCACTTAAACCTGATTAGCTTAGCATCTTGGATAGCGCATCAGATGTTAACATAGATGAGGTAAGAACTGGATGTCATGTTCCAGTTTGACGCCTCATTCATTTTCATTAACAGCGATTATTACTTGCAGCAAAATGCTTTTTTTTTAGGTGCCTGCTTTTTTGGTTCAGCAGTCCAACTTCCCATGAGTTCCCTGAATGCATCAATGATATTTTAGATTTTTCAGGGTTGAATGCATCCAAATGGATTTAGACTATTAGTGGAAGAGTTTGTGAATCTCAGAAGAACTGATTAAACATTCAACATAATGCTTATATTTCTGGAGGAGCACACTTTGTTAAATGACTTTATTATAAAGTGGTTTTAAATATAAGAAGCAGATATGGACTAACTGGCAGCAGTGGTCCCTGACATTGTTTTCTGCGTTCTTCTGACTTACCGCGGTATACTGACGTCATGCCAGGAGTGTCCCCTGCCTCACACCCCCAGTGGGCTGTGAAAGGCTCCAGCAGCCCGCGAACCGCAACAGCGGATGAATGAATGAATTGTTCTGAATTATGAATCCAAGAGAATCACACGGCTGACACACCTCCTTAGTTATGCACCCTCTCTGTAATGACTCACACTGCTTCACAGCAGTTAAAGGATGTGCTGTATTGATCTGGCTTGTGGCCTCACAGAATACACTTAGCATTTGATCAGTGACAGGTTGTGTTTTGTTGCAGGTTTTCAGAACACCATACTTTCAATGGCTGTTCAGTCCAGGGACGTGTTTAAGTAAACGTCTCTAGACTGGACCCGACATCAACGATCCTGATGTTACTTCTATAAATATCAGCTTGGGCTGAGAACTCACATTATAGCTGCACAAGTTTTTAATGACTTTAAAATGCATATCTTTGAGATTGCCAGAGCTGTTGGAGTTATATGTCTTCTGGGAAGAGGCTGCAGGGTACAGAATTTACAGTTAATGCATAATCAAAATGGAAAATGTAATTAAAGAAGAATGCAATGAGCCAATAAAATCATCCAAGCAAGGTCCGAAGACTAAATATCTATGGAGTTATTGCGTTTAATATAAAGCAGTTCTCCTGATGAACTGGGGGAGAGGAATGCTTTTCTTTAAAAAACCCCAAAACATTTTACAGAACATATTGATAGGTAAATATCAGTACTGTGTCTACATTATCATTAAAACTTACTGTATGATCCCAACTCTTGAAGTTACTACTGCATCAAAGCCTGTACAAAGAAAACAAGAATTCTTGGTCAATACCGGTGCTAAAAATACTTTACATCACTACCGTTTTGTCATTATTCTTATGATTAAGTGCCATTTTACTGTTTATACGTTTGCATTATGTCCGTTTCACCACTGGTGTTAAGACTTTGTTCACAGTGGATGTCACTGAAAGAACATCCAGCATTCTCTTTTTAACATCTTTACATTATTTTATTCACCTGGCTTCCTGTTGTGTGTTAGTGACGAGGTGAGGTGTTCAGATGTTTATTACTAATCTATCTTCTCTATTTACAAAGGGACTAATGTCTGAATCTGCACCACATTGTACTCATATATCAACACAGTTATTCAGTATTGTATGTATGATGTAGGGATTATGCATTGCAATCTTAAACTTTGAATAAAGTATTACCCTTGACGTGGTTCTTGCAGACCTTCACAATGTGAGCAGTGCATATGCTGAAGTCTAATTTTACTTGTGGATGATTTGTGTAATCCTGATGAAGTCTGGTGGGAAACAGATGTGAGCTAATCCCACGTTTAAAATGTTCAGGTGATGTAGCAAACACGCTTTTCAGTGTGAAGCCAAAGGACTTTGTCGTGATTTATATCTGTATCTAACGAACAAAACTAAAATAATTTTACGAAGGCTGTTGCTATGGTGACTGAGGTCACATGACAACTGTATCTTATAAATTAGCCTTTGGCATTCCTGCTATTGTCACTCTTTATTATCCTCCCACATTTCTTCTTTTTATGTTTCAGCTCAAGATCACTGGTTGTAGACATTATCTTTAATAAATAATGAATGGGGGGGGGAGAGTTAAGAGTAATAATAATAATAATCAGTACTTTATTAATCCCTCTTGGGGAAATTTTTTTTACACAAGAGGTATTAATAAAGCACTGATATATTATAAGACTGTATGTATGATTGTAAAGGAGCCTCCTTTGATATTTCTTCACATGGTTATAAAATGTGAAATGGGATCTTGATTAGTTTTCACTGGGATTTCTTTATTAGCGCAAATTAGCAACTGTTAGCAGTTAGCATGTTCAGATTGTTGTTCATAGAGCTGCACATTGCCGTCAACCCACGTGTTAAATTTTGAAAGGATTTAATTTTGATAGGTAAAACTTACGGAATGTTCATCACCCTGTTTAATTTATTCAGTTTGATTAAATCAGCATTTCAACTCGCTGCACTTTGCATGAATGGATGCTCTGGGAGAATAATCCACGCGTTGGGGTGTTCCCCGTTTATAAAATGTGAATGTTTATTAAATGTCGACAAGAACATTAAAACACAGTATCAAGATTCAGCAAAACAATCTATAGCACTTCACCAAAAACTAAAATGAAAAAGAAAACAGGGTTAGTTCTGCGCTGAGACTTAAGGGTCGGTGGACCGAAGGCCGGGGAGAGACGAGTGGGCACAGGAGGGAGGCAGAAATATGAGCAATAAAAAGGCAGAGAAACTGGAAAGAGAGGAGAATTTAGGAGCTATGGAGGGAGCGAGAATTGGCAGCGGAGACTAAGGCAATTAAGGAGGTACACAGAAGAAAGATAGAGGGTTTGGGGACCTCTGGGATCGATCAGGAGGTTGCTGATGCACTGCAATGAGCGGGATAACTGGGGATGATTAGAGCCTCTGATTTCACTCTTTTATCATCTCTTCCATAGGAGATTTAGCAAGCTGCAGCAGAGAGAGTGACTGGAAAGGCATTCACTCAATGGAAACACAGAAGGGGGGGGGGGGGCACAGTAAGTAAGACTCGTCTTCACACTTAAGTAACAAGGGGCAACAAAGCATTAACATATACAGTGAGCGCAACGTCGTCTGGAGGTGGATAAAGATTTTGGGAAGTGGGTTCTCGGGGTTTCTTAGGGTATGAGCGCAGTTTAACACAGTACCAAAAAGGTGGCTTCCACTCTTTTGGGTTCACAATCACGATAAGTAATAGTTCATTAGAATCATGTAAATCTCTCTGTTATCAACACAAATAGCAGGGGTGGCAAGTTGTACATAAGCATCACATTACTTCAAAATCATCACAGACAGATGCAGTCAGCGTCCCGCTCTGTCATCTGGCTCATGCACATGGCCATGTACAAACCGAAGCATGTGCATATATGTGTACACACAGGGACATTGTAGACGCACACGTGTGCACACGCACTCACACACTCACACTCGCATACATTTTCACACTCAGTCCACTTCCTTCTCCATAAATGACTTCATACATTTCCATCTTATTTTACATTTTTATATTCTCTGACATACTCTGCCATAATTCCATCGAATGTTTGTACCATGTTTGTGCTCTGATGCCGAAGCTGTCCACTGAGACAGCAGTGTGAGCTGCTGCAGAAAAGCACACCTCTATAAGACTTCTGCCTGATGAGCACCGGTAACAAAAAGTCGCAGCTATTCCAGTGTCAAAGGTATTCGGGCCGATCTCGCCCAGTGCTGCCCGTCAACTTGTCGTCAGCTGAGACGACACCTTTCAGCACACATTCACAACTGTCTCCAAGTGTCATGGAACTCTCCAAAGATTGCCTGTGTCCAGCAAAGAAGATAATTTGATGTCTCCCTTGTATTGTGCCTCCCGTAAAAGATTTATATTTGTGCTGCAGGTTTGATGGGCATGTGCTTTAGGGATCATCGCAGTCTTCCTCAAACTGCATGGGTGTCCCACTCAGAGGAACGTGGAAAAGTTCTGCAAATATATGACTCCTTTTTTTTTTTTTTTTTGAATTTCAAACCAGTGGATTTGCTTATGTCCATGTGCTTGAGTACTCTTTGTATTAGCATAGTAGAAAACGGCTTCACATGCTCTAAAAGTCATACACGCTGTACAATAGAATCTACACATAATTTTTAAAGCTTTCAGTACATCCAAAGAAACTCGATGAAACTGAAAAAGATCAACGACGGACTTGAAACAGAGAGATGAAAAACTCAGAATTACACTATTTTCTGCCTCTGTGTTTTTTCTGTTCATTTTTTATTCTTTTTCCTTTTTTTGGGTTCGCTTTAGGCAATTTTGTTTTTGCCATAACACATTGCAGACTTCCTACTCCGAAGAAAAACACTGTTGGTTGAGACTGTCAGATCTTATTATACAGCCAGTTTCTCCCTGTTGGCATGATGAGAGAAACCAAATCGCACATACAAATCTTATAATAATCTTCGGGAGGAAGAGAGAAGGGGCGTGGGGGGGGGGGGCAGATGACAAGTGGGTGGGGGCGGTGTTGGTCAAATTTTCCTATCATGTCCAAGAAAATCAGATCAAAAGAGTATGTTGTGTAGTCGTTGACTCCTTTTTTCTACAATTCCTTTTGTCACCTTCACACAGTCTTTCCCCTCCTATTACATGCACATACATTAAAGTATGTTAACTACGTAGATGGAGAGAGCGAATGTCTGCCAGCATTAAATCTGTCTCTGCTAAACGCTGCAGTCAGTCGAGATGCTCCACTGAGCTCATGACAGGATGTAGATAGTGTAACAGAAGTCTGTCTCCTTTTGTAGACACACACATACGCATGTGCTCACACACACAAAGTGCTGGGTTACCATCTGCGAGTGCAGCATCAGTTGGCCAGTACTCAGCTGGCAGGCAGATCAGACAAAGTGCCCAATATGCTCCCTAATAGCCCAAGTCAGATGAGTGTGATCCTTCTTTTTCTCATTTCTCTTTCTTCATGTTTTTCGCTTCCTCTCTATTTCCACTTTCTCTTACCCATTTCGTTGACTTCACAATCCCCTGCTTCCACTAATTTTGCCGTTTTCAAGCTGGTTTCCTCTTCCTCTCTGTCTCACACTCATTATCAGAGGTCCCGCACTTCTTCCGACTTCCCTGCTGGGTCTTATTCACACAGATCGAGGATGTAAATGTGAAAAAGTGCACCACTGTGCTGCTCTGTCTCATTGAAACTCAAGATATCTTTTGCACGGGGAAATAGAGGATTTGTATCACCCTTTCATAAAGGTGTGAATGGTTTTTATACTGTTAAGTCTGGAGCAAACTTCCGTCTGGGGTTTGCACAGCAATGGGCAGCAAGACTGATCCACGACACAAGTGCCGTATCAGCACAAATAGAAGGTCAGAGTTACAAGTCAAAGAGAAATCAATGGTTTACGATCTTGCAGGAGACAGTTGGACCGCCATGTCAGGTTGAGCAGAAGGCAGTGGACTATGGGGTTTGGAGCTCTGCTGTGCTGTTTTTTGTAAAGTTAATGATCAGAAAAAAAAGGGATGGCAGTTGCATTATGTTTTGAGAAACGGACCGGGGGAAGGATAATGGAGGCCACAGCATGACATTAGTAGCTGATGATGGAGGAAGAATGGAGAGAGACATCAGGAGGCAAACAGCAGTCATCTAAACTCGAAGAGGTATACTTTAGTGGGGGAAAAAAAACCCAATTAACTCCATCCATCAGTCAGATGTTGTGGTTTTTAATGTTTCTAAAAATGTCTTCTTTTTCTTCCTTCTCTTTTTGTCTTTCTCATTTATTCTCTGGATCACGCGTAGGCCGTATCTTCATCTCGGAGAACTTGAGGGAATACTGCCAGCCAGTCCAGGAGGACCACTCGATGCCGTCTGCATAGGAGGTGTGCTGACCGCGTAAGTACTGACCATTGAGGTTGGAGGTGTGGCAGTTACGATACCACCAGGCACCGTGGTAGAAAGAGGCGCAGTTGTTCTCAGAGTGGTCGTTATCCCGGTCTTTGGTGGTGAATTTCATTCCGTTGTGCTTGAGTAGAGAGTCCCCTATAAGGCAGAAAAAGAGAACACGGAGATCATGAAAGCATCTTTACATTATGAGTTTCATGTTTGTATTAGAGGAACGGAACAAGCCGTCAGTATCGAGATGACTGATGAAAGGCAATGTTTCATTAGAGATACCCACTCATGATTAACTTCAAAATAGCATAGAAGATTTTAATTAATCATTGTGATAAAAAGAGGAAGTAGAAAGATTAGAATGCAAGCTCCTCAGTTCTCTAGAGATTAACTTGTGATTATCGAAAGCGGGAGGTCAGATGGATTTTTAACCAATTAATCAAAGGATCTTTGATGACCTTTTAAACTTCCTCTTTTGAATAATGCAGCTCTTCAATCAAGGTGTCTGTCAGTTAAGGGACAAAAGTATTGTTAGCGGGTACAAAAGACATGTTTAATAAGCACGTCAATTTGTCTAGTTTCATTTAGAGGCATTTCAAAAAGTAAACATAATAGTCCAAGACGACAAGACGGAATTTAGCATCTACAAGCTACTGGATCGCTACAAGATCAAGAGTAGGAAAGTAGCGTAAATTTGTACCGAATGATCCTACAGTCAAACTGCAAGGAATTTTAGTTCATGCTAAAAGGTGCTGCAGGTTTTTAAACAGCACAAACTGCGATCCAAATGGTATTTGCATCAGTTTACATCCCTAACAACAGCATGTCTTCTGGGTAATGCAGTCCTGGTGCTGGACCGACCTGAGTGTGTTCCAAACCTGTACCCCCCTTGGAAATAAAGACCACCAAATGCAACAACATGGATCAAATGGACCTCAAGCTTTATCAAGAGGATGGCTTCCATAGCCTATTCCCAGCAATTTCATTGTATGAACCTGGACTTACATCCCTGGTGAATTGTCATTGTTGACATCTGCTCTAATTGGCTCATGAGGAAAAGGAAAGAAACACCCTCACAGAAACTCCAGTAGGAACATTTCAGCAAATGGATGACCAAAGAGGTAATGAAGTGAAATAAACTCCCCATACCTCACCTTCACTCTCTGCTCTTCCCTTTTTTCTCTGAAGAAGGAATCACACTGTGACCAAAAGAGGATGGAACCATAAAGCTGAGAGCAGAATGAAAACCCACTCACCAGCCATCAGGTTATGGCTAACAGCTCATCAGGGCATCAAATGTTCCTTAATTGCCCAGGATGTGGACACCCCGCTCCTTACACTTTCATTCTGTCCTACAATGCTCTCCATTTGGCATTGCCATGGTAACCAATCAGCAGAAAAGTTAAGCTGACAGACATGTCTGATATCCGTGTAGCGTGCTGACATTGGGGGAATTGAGGGGAAAAAAAAGAAAATGAAACCGCTCAATGGCTTGACAACGGGATGATGTCCAACAGCCGCAGAGAACACAAGAGATGAAAAAAACAAAACAGAAGCACTTAGAGGTTAATTTGTAAGGCGCTGGATGTCATCTTGGTGGCTAAAAGGCCAGCAAGCTCCTCTGATGCATGTTAAGATACAACAAATGAGCACCTGTCATCCGAGGAGCAAAAACACTGGTGCTGATAACAGTGGTACTCCCTGTGTGGGACACGAAGAGGACGACATGAGGATTGTGATGGAATTTGAGTACCCTTCAGCTGAATGGATCCAAACGTCTGGCATATAAATGATTGCAAGGTCAGATCCTCCTGAGGACAAGATGGGAGCAACACACATTTTTGTTTGGAATCTGACATATCTGTGGAAAAAACTTCTCTGCCTCATTTATCCCTTACCCCGATCCATACTAATTTTTATTTTCCCCTCCCTCTCATCTGCTAGCCTTCTTGCACCTGTCCCCTTTCTTCCTTCCTCCACCCTACTTCTCTTCCCTGCTCCATCTCTCATATTTGTCCCCATTCTCTCTCTCTGTTATTCGAGCAGCGCTCCCAAAAGGTCCTCCAAATTGCTTCTTCATTTCAATGGCAGATTTTTTTTCTTCATGCTGCAGGCCAGGCACTGTCATTAATTGTCAGTAATTTAATCAAGGTGACATTTAGCTGACTTGAGTCTGTTAGTCGGGGAACAGAGACACAGATGCATGCAGTATCTTTCAGTCTCTGTTGTCGTCTCCATGGCTTAAAAAGTGGGCAAACCTATTACACTGTATAAATAGCATGTTGTATTACTTTACTTGATGACACTGGAAGCTGGTTGTAACTTTCAACCATGCATGGCTGTGACTTTAAGAAAAATGTGCAAAAACAAAAAAAATATATTTGTCAGAGTATGGAAAGCCTAACTAGTTCATTTACATACCTGCATTGCCAGAATAGTCTCCTACAGTCAAAGGGTATCCATCGTCATCAGGGTCCACTGAGAAGAGTCCGACTCCAAAGGTCCCATACTGGGCATGTGCAGTGCTATTTTCAAAATCTTCCAAGTCAATGCGCAGTTCGTAGTTTGCCTGGATGGACAGGGCATGGATCTGTTTAAGCCCTGTGGGGAAAAAAGAGGGACCAGAACGTTCCATCACAAAAATGCTAACCTTGTTCTCAACAAATAATTTAAAGCCATTGCAGCAGCTTCTCCATGCCCTAGATTTTCTGTAAATAACATTTTTACCTTCATTACCGCATGCGTGGGGTTTTTAACCGCACTAAGATGGTATTTATCTTCAAAAGTGTTTCTACTCCTTGCAAGAAAAGTTTACAGTCAGATTGGAGAGATCATCTAAATTCACTGGAACAATTATGCAACATTAAATGAAGCACTGACACCAATTTCGCCATGAAATCTTGCTCTTGACTTACAAAACTTTAGTTTAGAGTCAGACTACTAACAGTTAGAGTTCATTCATTGCCTATTCCTACTGGCAAAGATTCTTAATTTGCCTGAAATTGCTTCCATGAGCTCTCCAAAGTGTAACAGCCTGGGAAAAGTCAGTAAGATTGAAACTGAGTATGTAGGAGTGGTGAAAGGAAAATATTTTCACAAGTCAAATTAAAAGTTTATTTTAGTTATGTACAGCCTTAACAGTGAAAACGGTGTGGATCATGCTCTGTAGTTAAAGTGTTCAAGTTTAATGTTCACCAAGAAATGCAACCATATTTCTGATTTTCTCTCAAACCAAGGATCAGAAAACTCACATCGTTTATACATGTAGTAAAAGCCCATCAGCTCGATTGACTATGCATTGATAATGATGAGTATTTAAGCTCTCAGGTCAGCCTTAAGAAGAAAACTAAAAGTGGTCTTAGAGGTTATTTTTATTTAAACAGTGACATTCTGTTGTCTCATTTCCTGTGCTTCTTATGAAGGTTTTATGAAACAAGAAATGCTACATGCCTTCATTAGTCCAGTCACTTTACAGGGAAAATGAGGTGGTGTGTGTTATCGTTTACTTCAGTTTTTTGTCTTTGAAAACTTCGCAAATTGACATTAACCTCTTGATTAACTCCGATTTTTACATCATTGTGCTTTTAAAGCTGCATTTTCATCTCCACCGAGGAGCCTGGGTGATTGGTTTAGTGTTTGTTTGTCTTTCATAGGATTTATAAAAACTCTGTCACTGTTTTCAGAATATTCTTTGTTTTTTCCCCTTTTTTTGACCAGTACCTTGTTCGATAACATTAGAATTGTATGAACTTATTCCACAATTAAGAACCATTGAAATTTTGGTGAACAACTGCATAGGGGGTTGGATCCATGTTTTATTATATTTACTTTAATCCAGAGGAAATTTATTGTCAAATTTATCTGTCAAAACGTTATTGACAGATTAACATGAAACCTTTTTGAAAAGGTGCTTTTAAGAGGAATCTGCCATAAAAAAGAGCCGGAAGCTTTTCTACGTGGTACGCTTCATCCTTATGAACGTAAATGTCTCATCAAATTTTTAGGAAACATCTTCATTCAGTGTCCTGACTCTGTCTTTTAATTGTTGTTCGATTCTTAAGAGAGAGTGTGAGTGAGTGAGTGTGTGTGTGTGTATGTATGAGAAAGACAGGAGGTACCAGGAAGACAGAAGGGTTTCCAGCCCTTCTTCCTCTGCCCCTCCTGTCATGGAGTGATGGTGCTACCCAGGGCGAGTTTTTCTCTTGCGGGTTGATCAAAGGTACCGAGAGAAAAGATTGTCAACAGAAAGGAACAGGAAGAGCTCAACCTGAGGTTCCTCAAACAAACTTCATGACAGGATGATGAACAAAAGTAAACTCAGCCTGGAGACTCCAGTAGCTTCCCTCCATGCTTCTCCCATGCAGTCGCAGGAACAGAAATCTGATAACATTTTAAAGCAAATGCTTTAAGAAGGCCGTGGTTAAAGCAAACAGGGAAAGGTTTGGACTGAAATTTTAGGGCCTCTTGTTTAAGTTGACTCGGAATCAGCATGAAAGCAGATGCACCACAAGAAGGGTTTCCATGAACCTTAAACAGTTACAGCAATCATCAGCTCCACAAAAGAAGCCATTCTGCATTTTAAAGCTCTCAAACTGACTTTGTCTAATTTGAATTCTATTGTTGTCGAGAGTTTCACTCTGAGAGCACCCCGTCTGAAGTAGAGAGCTAATTTGATGACAAACACAGCTGAAAGAGCCCATTATTATTCAGAGAAAGAAACTTGCAGTCTGGGCCCGGGCGCTTGGTTTGGTTTTAATCTATCCCAATGGGAGATTGATCCAGTTCTTCTCATTTTCTCACCACATCAGCACGTTCGAGGTAGAGAATCGGTCATTAATACATTCATATGCCTGTCATCTCCCCGTCCGTCCTCTCACTAGGATACGGTGAAAAGGCAAACACACACAAAATGCAACACATTTTCATACGCGTTCAGAGAAACCAAAAAATAGCTCATTTGCAGAAATAGTTTTTGTGTCGCAGCCCTTGGAGAAAAAGTATCAATCCACGCAAACGCCTAAGGGAAAAGTATCCTGGAGTGCTTTGACAAACTTCAAAAGAACGAATTAGGGTGTTTTCTCTTTCAAGAAAGAGAAGAAAATACCAAATACACCACAACGCTATTTAAAGAATTTGAGACTTCAGTTGTGTATTTACATAACTTTAATTCAGTCTCTAATTAAAGCCCCCGAGAATCGCAGCGAGACTTTAATTTGGAATAATTAAACACGGGGAAAAGTGAAATAACAACAGAGACTTCTTTGGTTAAATTGTAAATGCTCAGGTGTAACTGTGTTAATTAAATGCTATTGTTAGGTTATTTAAAATAATACAAGGGAGAATTTTGAGGTGTTTTGCTTCAGCATTTACATGCTGATTGCTCCGCTGGGGAGAGACTCGCCCCTCTTTTTGCTGATTTTCCATTAAAGGAAGCTTAAATGAGTCTAAAAACTTCTGTCCTCCTACATGTTTTAGATGGGCAATTATTTATTCTATCTATTTTGACTCTTAGTGGCCCACAATATTTTAACTGTTGTTAATTCTGACTGTTGTGACTCTATGTGCAGTGTCGGGAACCCAGAGGGGCTGCTGAGAATGTAAATGCATTGTCAATAATAGAAATAGCAAGTGTCAAAGGTGACTCTTATTTTGAAGGTGCTTATTATCGTGATGGTAAATACCACTCTCTGTGGAGATGGATGTGTGTTTCATGGATGTAAGTCAGCTGATAAATGGTGTTATAATGACCAAAACACAGAATCTCATTTTGAACAGTCGATGATTTCCGACAAGGAATTTCATTTGGAGTTTGTCTGATGAATAAACACATTGATGGGACAAAAAAATCGTTGGGCGCTATTTGGCGTTAAATCATCCGTGTCCTCATGGTCTCCTTTACAGCGGCCGAGCCGAGGCTAAAAATATTATAGGGTCGTCTTTATGTCGTTCATAAAGATGAATATTCAGGTGGCAAAATGTCACTTCTACACATTTCAAACACATTACACGACTATTTATCCTCTTTGGCGCCAAATCTATGAAAAATGACAGTAAAACTTATATATATACCTGCAATTCCCTCGTTAAACCAGGCAATCTATAAGTCATTGTCACGGCTTTGAGCTTCAAAGAAAAGAGGACATATTTAGCTTGTTTAGAACATGAAGACAGGAATTTGTCATTTTTATCTTTTATTCATTCTTTGAGGGCGTGCTGTTTTCCAGAGTCGAAGCGAAACAAAGCCAGAGCCATACTGACGGTGATTAAAAACTTCCCACAAGAGATTCCCGCTCCTTAAATGTGATTTTACAGCTAATGAGACTGACATCAATGATTTGATTAAAAATGCAGACGACCTTAGAGAGACGTCTGTTTGATTCAGTTAAAAGGCTCAAATATTAATGATTTATTTGCTTTTATTTGAAAAGTAAGTGAGGGTGGGGGGCAATGGATGCTTTAAGGGGACGGGATGCAGTCCCGTGCTCACAGTCTGAGTGCAGTAGTGGTGCCATGGGGTAGAAAGGAAAAAAATAATAAAAAACAGATTCTCAAAGCCAACAGAGAAATGATTACACTTCTCTCTGCCGCTTGTGACATTTCTCAAAGTTAATTATTCATCATGCTTTTCTCCCTCTGTTGCTGGGGGGCAACTCCTGAGACTGTTTCAGTTGAAAAAGAAGAAAAAAGAAGCACTCTGCCGTCTCCTCCTCCCGGCTTCCTCCCGCCATAACTCAAGCCCTCCCTCGTTTTGTATTTTTTTCCTCCTTTTTCTCCATCCCACCCACTTGCTAAATCTTCCAGTTATGCTCTGGAGGTTCAGGACAGGGAGGAGTTTGGAGGGGAAGGACTATTTCTGCAGCTGTGATGATAGTTGCGGTACCTTTTACCGCGGGGGACTGGGTGGCGGAGGGGATCTTCGAGTAACACACCCACTGAATGGCTTACCATCATCCACTCTTAGGTAATAAAAAATTCTTGCTATCGCCGGCTCTCCCCTTGTCATCAAATGATAGGAGAGCAGCGTAGGACACAGTGACAGGTGTGTGCTGAACTCTCTGGCTTGCGGCTTCCCGGGAGCCGACTCTGACATTTAGCAGAACAAAAAGGGAAAGAATCTTAAGATTAACTGTCACACCTTTGACACGTCTATACCTGTTTGCAAATTCCCATCTAAGACATTTTTCCATAGAACTGCACGTCATTTATGATAAAGCAGACAATGCTTTATGTGAGATTTTTTTAATCTCTGGTTTACGCTTTTGGCTAAAGGGAGACATCTTTCTTCTTCATGCTTAGAGAATCTTGCAATCTTGCAGAATTTTAGAAATCTTCATGAATCTTTCCTCTTAAGCTCCTGACCCCCCCGCCAGTAAAAATGAAAACATCCTGCAAAGCAACAACAGTAAAACCTTTCTCGCTTCCTGTTTGCTAGGAGTCATGCATGCTCCTGTTATAGCTGAAGATGAGAGGAGATGTAGTGCATCACGGTTCAGAAAATGGTCCCAATATTTTTCATGCAGACAAAGAGCGGAGGGACTGGACACTTTTTGTCAAGGCTTGGTTGCACGGGCATTCAACTGATATAAGAAATGCATAAAGAGACTGACTCCTCTGTATTTAAAAGCATATCCAGGCTGAATATCCTTTAGTTGAAAGACCATTTCAGCGGTACTATTTGTTAATGCTGCAAAACACACGGAGCCTGTCCTTGGGCTGAGTCTAACTTGGGAATAATGATCCTGGGAATGTTTGCCCACTTTGCCCACAGCGCCCTCATTATCGCTCGCAGGAGTCACTTGTAAGATACATACATTTTGCGATATATTATTAATGCACTATTGTTTTATTTGAATCTTTAGGCGGTTTCTGGAAAGAATAAAACTCATGTTTCTCGAGTTTCATGTTGCAAACCTGCAGCATTTTCATTGAATTAGATCCGGCAATGTGAATCTCAGATGGAGGAGGTGGTGTGTGACTGCAGGTGTGAAAATGCAGCTCCATACACCTGATGAATGGTGCATAAGCATTAACACTATGAAGAGAGACTTATGTGGTTATCTTCAGTCTGTCCAGTTCTGTTAATACTAATAATGAGAGTAGTATGACTTATAGAGTATGTCCATTGTTGGTTCACAGGCAAGGGTCTTATTGAAATGGACAATGTGAAAACAAGGCATCACAGAGGGGGACCACAGCTGACAGCAAGCCTGTTGCCGTGGCAGCTATTAGGTGACTGATATAGTGGTGCTTTAGTGTGAGGTATAATTAAATATGAATTCACATGTTCACATACTGTACATGCATTATTCTGATTGCAGTAAAACTGCTTCAAGAATATGATTCAGGTGTAATTTTTTCGCTTTTATATAATGAAACATGGATTTCATGCTGAATATGCTATTATAGTTAATTTTAATAATTTACCTTCACTTACTTATTTTTCAAATTTTCCATGTGATCAAACAGTCAGAATTTGGCAGCTCCCTACTGTACTTGACTTGTTAGGAATCCTGTTTATTGTTCTCATTTTTATTTTATTTTATTTTTAATTTATTTTAAAAAAATGTATACACTGTTATAATCCCTGAAGGGAAATTAAGAACGCACACTCTAGATTTTTTGTTAGTAAATCACACGCATGCATATTAGTGTGTACAGGCCCCTGTCATACACACAACCACACACAAGGGGGCGGTTGTAGGCATGCAATGGGAGGTAGAGTGGCGGGCAGCTCCTTTGTGGTGCGCCCAAATGAGCAGCGCATCGCTCAAGGGACGGCGCCTCGCTCAAGGGTACCTTGGCAGTGCTCCAGAGGTGAGCTGACACCTCCACTTCCAGCTCACTTTCGTGTGGTTTTATTTTTTTGGGGGGCGGGAGTGGGAATCGAACCAACTGTTAGCTGGCTAACAGTCGATGTATATTTAGTCATCCAGGTCAATGTCAAAACTTTGTTTCCATCCCATTGGCTGCGGCTCACCATGAACATAGCACCAATAACTCAGGTGTGCATTGTGCATCTACACCTCCTCTTTACATCTTAGCTCATTTCGTGTTGAACTCCTCTTGACTCCTCGCCATCGCCTTTCTGTTGAAACCTCTCCACCAGCTGTCACTCCGCTCTCTGATGCCCGGAGTTAATTTGAGATGAATGAAGAACCCGTCCTTCCTCCCGCCACAGCTGCTAAAAACAAGCCCGCTGTCAGACATGGAGGAGGTGACAACTTTTCTTGTGTTGTTCGTAATGCAGCTTGTACATCACATTTATGTGGTTCAGCTCCTATTAGTGAGCACAGTTTGGAGCTTCTCTTGTGCGCCTCTTTTTCTTCCCCCGTGCATTTATATGATGACTTTTATTAATGGGTGTGCATATTATATTAATAGATGGGGACAGGCAGAGGTTGGAGCAGTGTGACACATGCAAAGCTAATTGACAGAACATAATGATGTATGGTGGTGATAAGTCTTGATTAAAACTAATGCTCCAGCAGTCGGTTTAGGCAAACAGGGCAACACACACCCTCATACAGGTGTGTGTCACACTCTCTAGAGCTATGTGATAATTATTACCCTTCGTCACTGACTCTCTCTGTTTATTTCCCTCTCAATATTTCAGCGATAAAGTTGTACATTCAGGTCCTGTTAGGATATATCCAATCTTTATCCAATCTTTATTTGTTGAGCACTTTACCACAACCGCAGTCGATATATCATACACAAGACACGACTGATTACTGACGGTAATATTGTAGGATGTGTGGCTTGTGTTGACATGATTGAAATGGAGAAAACGCCTTTGAGAGCACAAGTGTATTAACAAAGTCACTCCCTTTCCAGTCTCAAATAGTTGGTTCTGTTCTAATGATGCTATCAAAATTGTTCCAGTGTACCGTGTAATTATGTTTTGCTGTGTTTATATATTTCCTTTCTTGCCAAAATTTCTTGAAATCTGGAAAACTGAAATAATTATCTCCTTGTCAAAGTTATTTAGAAGTTGTGTTTTTTCTTTCCTTTTTTTTTTTTTTTTAAATTAGCTCCAATTATTTCTAAAGCGGAACCAAATTATTTTAGGTTGTTAAATTATCTTACTGCATGGACTTTTGAAGCCATGTGACAGTGTATGAGGCAGGGGGTTTATGTCCCTAACTGGATTCCTTTGTTTTTGAAGTAAAAAGTCAGAAAGAAATGGACGATCCGACACATTTGAAGCTCTGAAGTCAAGCTGATTTCATTGTTACGTCACAGAAGATTTGTTTATCTGACTCCAAGTGGCTCAGTTTGATGTATTAGATTTTTGGTTTTCTTTCAACCTCATATATTTCTGTAACTAAATGCTTCTGAATGCCATCAGTCAGTCATAATAAGGGAGGTGGTTTTGCTCAAGTGGCAGGATTAGTCATAAAATGATGAGAGAGGTGTATGAGAGCCAACAAGCCATCACATTTGATAGTATCAGAAATTGACCCTCGGGGTGGACAAACTGAGCCAAGAGTAAGAGATGGGAGAAACCGAGGGAAAGAGAGGCAGGTAGACAAATGCTGAGAGAGCTGGCAGGCCTGCAAGGCTGTAATTCAGAGAGAAGACCGCATTAATATTTAGAGGTGCTCTCAGGTAAAACAAAATGAGCACAGCAGTCCCAGCTTGACAGGAAAGACTGGCAAAAGAGAAGGAATAAAGATCCACTGGGTGTGAAGCAGTCAAGCTGACAAGAAGCTTGAAGGTTTAGCACTAGAAGACACAGAAGTTCATTTGCATCAAACATACCCAGAAAAAAAATCCAGAACAGTGTCAACACAGGAGTGTCAGACAACAAAATGCTTACAGTAAAAAAATAAAATCCGAAGGTCCAAAATATTGCTAGCCCCAAAGAAATCAGACAAATGGCAGCAAACCATTAATAAAGCAGCCACTGTTGGAGATGCATGTCATCTTCAGCCATGCTAAAAATATAAAATTTGCACAAATTTAACCCTCGGGATGAATTGCAGGGATTTAATTGGTCCCTCAGCTTTCCAAACTGGTACCACCATCACTTTGGTTTTCACTAAATACCTGCAAAGCTAATGGTATCTTTCATGAGCCCTGACTTGCAGTGTCTTAAGCTCGTCTTTATATATTTCAAAAACTTGCTTTAAAACACTAACATGGTTTATACAGTTAATGTTTAAAAATGTATGGTCACAATTCATTTTCTTTAGAAGCGGTTAAAATAATGAGTGAAGTGGCATCTGTGGTTCTCACACAATTTTTCATCAGTTCAAGTCCTCCCAAGCTTGTGATTGGTAAGTTAAGACGGATGTGAACTGGAACCAGGAAGTCTATTCAAACATCTCGATGGGCTTTGATAACTTCTGCTTTCATTCTGGCTACAAGTCCATTTCTGTAACTTTTCACCCACCTATTGTTCAAGTTGAACACCTACCATTATTCAGCCCACCCAAATAAAGTTAGCCCTGAAAGCCCTATAAATAACTGATATTGATTGGACTAAACTGGATTTGGTGACTCTTACCCAACATGACCTTTCCTAATTTTGGAGGATACATGGGGTCCTTAGACTGAAAGTGTTAATTGCATTGTTGGGATTGTTAAGCATTAAATCTAACAGAGAGAGGAAAAGCAAGGCAAAAAGCAAGATGAGTATAGAGCGAACACTGAAACACCAAACAGGGCTTTGATCGTGGTACATGGTACATGACATCATTAAAGCTTTGTAACCCAACACTACCCCCTCGTGCCCACTGACTCAAGGGTAATGAGGGGTTTGAGAGACCGAGTGTGTCCAAACTGTGTCACACATCTCCAGACCCTCCAGCTCTCGCTGCCTTTAATGAGGTTGCAGAGAGTTCGGCGCTCATGGAGCAGTTTTCATTTAATTTATGTGAATTCTATGATTTTTCAAAGTGTCGTTGCCCTGTGCTTCAACCGTCTCTGCTGATCGATGTTCATTCTGCTCAAAACATCCACAAATGCCTCCAGTGACATAAATAAAAGAGGCTTCTGTAAGTCTCTTCCAACACTGAATTCAAGAGCTGAATGAGAACATTTCTTTTTACAGCTTCCAAACGACTGGGTAATCCTCAAACACAGTAAAATAGCAGTGATATTTAATACACATTTGATTCAGGGAGAGAAAAAATCTTTTCATAGTACGCATGGCCTCAGCCCTTAAACTTAAGACTCCACAATAAAGCAGCTCACATCAGGGGCTCCGTCCTTCAGAAACCTGTGATTTCCTCAGCTCTGGAGTTGAGGCAGTGTTATTCGTAATAACTTTATCTTAATGTTCTGTTGCCTAATCTCTGACCAGGCATGAAAATGCGCTGTTCCTTAAATAAAAATCTGAAGAAAGCCCAGATAAATGATGAAATTAATCAGCATGTGGAATCAACTACAATGGGCATTGCGGCAAGATTGTAGGTACAAAAGACACATCGCTCTCGTTAGGAGAGACGATTGATCATTTCTAAATCAAATATTCAATCATCCCATCTTTTCATGTTCGACATTTATTTACGGGAAAATTCTGCTCGCAAATTTTTACTACTCCAGGTTTAAAATCCTTTTCCCTTTAAAAACGCCTTCGGAGCCAGAGCAGGTAGAGCGGTGGAAAAATGTACCTGTAGGCTGGTGATGAGAGGCATCAAATGAAGTACCTGGGCCTCGTGGAGAGGGCTGTGAATTGCTCTGGTTCCCATACATATCGAAATTACTGGCAGAATTGCTGCAAATTGCAGCTATCTCCACTCCAGCGGTGCAATCTACTGCAGATGGAGTGCCTCCCGGGGTACGGCCACACCAATCAGAGATGGCGTACCCCTCCTGGAGGAAACGGAGGCTGAGCTGGAGGCTGAGGCATCATTGTGTCAGCGTCGAGCCTGATTGGCGAGACCTCAGCTGGCTCTCTTTCTGGATCCCCCGGACAGCCGGCATCAGCGTGTCGGACCGAATGAAGAGGAATCACACTCCTGAATAATTGATTGGATATGAATGCAGTATTGGAGGAGCTTTAACAGAAAACACTTACATGTGCTCTAAATAATAGATTGCAGGGGATCCGAGTCCTGGGAGATATTGAACTTTGCATTACTCTTTGTTGTACGGGAAGGGTATCAAATATTCCAGTATTTCCACTCTGATGTTGATCATTGCGGTTTGCTTTGCGGAGCTTATGGTGACATTTTAATTAGCATACATGTAAAACATGTATACTTGCACTTGAAATGCCAGATATTTTGCTGAAGTAGCTGCAGGATTTAATAAGATGTCCTTGAGTATTTGGTCTTAGAATTGCAAATTAAACGAACACACGTAAAGCCAGAGTGTAAATGTACAATCAGTATTTATCTCTATCTTTGCGTTATGGGATATAGAATATGTTGTGTACATTACTGCTGCTGAGTAGAATAACCCCAGAGAGCACTACATATAAAAACACACAACTCCCACGCTTCCATATTGTGAAAGATGTCAGTGGCATCAGATATTTTCATCTAAAGCACACCGTTACTGCATGCATGCAGTGTGGTGTTAAAGCAGAGGGTTCGACTTCATTCACAACCACGTAAAGCCGAAGCCAATTATCACGGCAGTGATTTGCATGAAGTGCTTCTGCTTAAACACTGTTGTGGACTGTGTAATAGTAAGGAATTAAATATAGGGTTAGAAAACTGCTGGTCCAAATCACGCCAGAACATAAAACGCCTTTCCGGATTGAAATTATTAGTGACTATGGCTGGAGGGGAGGGAATCTGCTGGGTAAAAAACAAACCGGCGGTATGAGACGCAGAGGCACAGTGTGTGGGCAGACACTGACTGTAAAGAGCTGCACAAGGCACTAAAAAATAATTGTTTTCCTGACGTTAGGTTCAGCTCCAGGTGATCCCAATAAGCATGGTTTTGTTTTTAATCCAACATGCGGCATTTCCGTATTTGAGGTGCTTCACGTATGGAATAATGACATTGTTGCATGAATGCATCACAAGACTGGGATTTTTATTATAGACTAGTGTAATTGTGGCATGAGAGGGAAATCACACACAAATAATTACATATTACTGACCACTGTAAACTCTAAATAAGCAAATGAATTAAATGTAAGAGTTCATCTATAAGTATTCCCAAATTATATGAAACTAAAAATAGAATTTAAATGATGTACTTGTATCATCAGAATGTTGTCAACATCCAGGACCCAATATTTTTTTGTGGTTGACCCTCGTCTGCACTACAAACCCGAATAAAGAAAGGCTCCCAAACTTGATGCACTGTAAGGTATGGATGCGTCGTCTTTGTGTCTATGGATAGACTGGAACAGGCCGAACAGAGTTTAATTCAAATCTTAGTGAAATCTCTGTGAAATGTGTCTGACAGAACTTTGGTTCAGCAAGGGAGAAATATATATTTCTAGCCTCACATAATTTTTTTACTCTATTTAAATTGGACATAAAATCTCATGGATGGCATAATCTCATGGATGGCATTCATTGACTTGACTCAGCACTCCTCACAATAAATCTGATAGAAATATTACAAAGTACATAGACATTATAATGGTTTTATTGAGGCGGGGTCAAATGGTTTTGCTTGTGTCTTTGTTAATTACGGTACTTATAAAATCAGTGCTATGTTTTACATTACACTTTCCAAAGATGTTTTACTGTGCTTTTCATTTCATAATGAGTTTATTATCGATTAGGTGCTGTGTTTAAAGTCACATATCGTCCAGCTAGAAACATGCTGCTTTGATTTCAGCATCATATAAAGTAGAATTTACTGTTCTCTAAAGGAAATTCTGTGCTGGCCACTATTAGATACAAGAATAAACAGAAGCTGCTCTACAGTCTCTTGACACCCCGTGAAGAATTCAGCCAGAGATGCAGCTGACAACATCGAGTCCATCACAAGTAATTCTGCTGCTTCGTGAATACAGCGATGTCACGGAGGCAGGAGTGGTTGATGATTTCTAAAAAGAGCATCAGCTAAGTTGGGTCACAGCCTGTCAAGGAGGTGACCATGATATGATATGATATGATACGATATATGTCTCATCTTCCCTGAGCTCCAAGCAGCAACACAGATGCAGTGTGGAGATCAGATTCTTTGCATGTACAAGATTTCCGTACAGAATATTTCAACAATGGAAAGGAAAGGGGAAAACAGAACTCTAACAAAGACAGCAATACAAAAACCACAACACACAAATAAGCAAGAGGAAACAAGCCATCAGCACAAAAGTTAGAAAGACATTAGTCCAATTCAAGTGCACATTGCTTTTTGACTATAAATGATCACAGACATTTCCACAACAGTCACTTCTCTCACTCACACAGAAGTTTGGCAGCAGATTTCCTTTCTGCTGGGAATTGGATCAGAATCCTGGTTTGCACAGGCTTCCATTGAAAACATGGATGTATTCTAGGTCTGTACAAGCGTGTTGCTTCTACTGTAATCCACTAGTAATGAGTCTGACCTTGTTTACAGGACTGAACAAAAGAACAGGTGAAAATAAGACAAACGGCATGAAAAAAATACAAGTCTATTGTCCAAATTTGTTTAGCAGTTAAAAAATATAAATACAGTATTTTCCGCACTATAAGGCGCACTGGACTATAAGACGCAGCCTCAATAATTTGTTTGTTTTATAATTTATTTCATATATAAGGCGCACCAGATTATAAGGCGCACACAATAAAAAAGAAATAAAAATTATTTGATAAACTGCAGCGGCTGTAGTTGTGCAATTCGTCCACTAGATAGAGCCGCGCTGCTCAGGAAGTCATGATTGCATTCATGACTTCCTGACTACCTTTGAATGGCCCCTATTGTTATGTCAATAAGCCATTCTGAGCCTCATCAAGGAAACCTGATCACTTGATCACTTTGCCATCTTAGAAAGAAGTCAACACGCATATTAAAAAACCTGACATTTAAAACTGGTTAAATTCATTACGAGTGCAGTCAGTGCGAACAGAGCGGATTATTTCCTGATTTGAAGTTCGAAGCAGATATTTAAGCTCCGACGTTTGTCTTCGTTTATTAATTAAATATTGTTTCGATCGATCGGTAGTCCAGTCGGAGGTGAGGTGCAGCTCTTTGCTGTGTTTCCTAAACAATTTTTTAACTAGTTTTTAATGTCAGGCTGCTAATTTACTGGCAAATATGACTCTGTTTTACTCCTAGAACTGACTTTAATGTCGGTGTCTCACCGCCGTGAATCTCACCGCACGTCGCTGCAGACAGAATACACAAACCTGAATGCGCCCCTCCGCCGCCCCCTCAGCGCTATCAACTACATTTGTAAATCAATTGCAGCACACCCGTTGGCACCTTTGTCTAGCAGTGACTCTGCTCTTGGAATTTCAGAAAAGGCTGGAAGTTCAGCTTTGAGGGTCTTTCATTCAGTTGTTGGGCAGCATGTTTCTTTCATTCACCTTTATGCCAGTTTTTCCGTGTGTTTCCACAGACTAATAGAATGGACCGTCACTAGATTCCAGATGACAGCACAATGGCATTTTTAAGACCAATTAAGTTTAAAGTGGGTTATTTCTGAGATCAGTCAGTCAAACTTTATTAATAGAATTGTTGAAAGTTCCTTATGTTTTGCTACGTAATCACCGGTGCTCCTACAGTCTGCTCTACCGTCTGAGAGCAGCTCAGTCAGAGCCGGGACTTCCGTGACGCCCCTTGACTACCGTTGTTAGGGGGCGTGGGCCCCAGTGCCTTGTGAGGGGGCTCCTCTGGTGGCGGAGTGCGGCATGACTGGCTGCCAGACTGCCGGCTTTTTAACCAATATTAATATGAATATAAATCCATATATAAGACGCACCAGATTATAAGGTGCACTACGGGTTTATGAGAAAATTTTAGGCTTTTAGGTACGCCTTATAGTGCGGAAAATACGGGAGTGATCTTTCTGAAGTGTGCTATCTTGTCTTTTACCAAGGAGGAGCCAACCTGTACTCACAGCAAGTCACGCATACTTTTGCCAAGATTCACGTTAACGGACTAAAACACAAACACGTTTCAGTTCTATTAGAGGAGCTCACCAATGTGCATGCAAACTACTTCTTCCTGGACACTGAGGGATCTGATGTCACCTGATGCAAACACACAGGTGTTTTGAATTGAATATTTTTCTCTCAAGCAGAACAATGCTTAGAAAAAGAAGGACTGGCTCTCTTCTGCACAAAAGGCAGTATGCAAGCTGTTCAGATTGCAATTATTTGAAAATCCAATAAATCTTGCAGTATTGTTATATCGAGGGACGTGAAAACAATGAAGAGCTTTTACAGTAATGTGACAAAAGTTGTTTTAGAAACAAAGGAAGTGACACGTAGGAATGGATGGTGAGCACCTGGTGGAATAATGAGGCTATTTATTCCCTCTAGCGGGAACAGAGGGAGTTCAAGGGGTGGAGAGTTTCTCTAAGCTGTGACCTTCCTGCAAGGTAGAAGCCTTTATTGACTCCACACCAGCTTCAAATCAGCCTCTTTTGCACATCGTGCATGTATATGAGCTTATGTATGCTTTTCTTTTTGCATTTATGCATGAGTATGTGAATGTGAATCTTAAACAATACTTTGTTTGGAATATAAATTTGTAGAAAAAAAAACATTTACACAATGCTGGAAAGAGTCTCCTATTTTTTGTGTGAATTTGTTACGAATTAAAATAAACCAATCAAATCAAACTTTATTATTTCATTTTAAATGATATTTTTCTTCTGCCTATGCTTTAATTTATGCATTGTTTACTTCCTAACAACATATTGGATTTTCTCCACCTCCCGAGCTGCTGTTTTTCCCCTCGCTTATTCCAGCATGCGAACAAATCACTAACAAATCCTCACTAGTCGCTCATCTGTTTTCCTCTCCAGCCACCTCAACAATTTTTCTGCACTCATTATCTCCTCAATTTTCTCACCCGTCCTCTCTGTCTAACTCCATTAATATCTCAAAGTACAATACATTTTCACAGTATGAGCATCCTATTAAAGCCGGGAGTGATAAATCTTCTAGAGAGCGATTGATCGACACAACCCCCTCCCTTTACCGACCTGCTACTGTTGAAAAGGCACCGATCTTTGACCTTTCTGCGGTCGGTGATGCTACGGCTAAGCTAGGAAGAGAAAGCAGCGGCTCGGAGTCGGAAGTGTTTGGCAAGTTTTCAAAGTTGAAACTCTGACAGGGTCAAAGCACATCCAGAGAAGTTGTTGGGTTTTTTTGCTCTTGGAACCAGTTTTCTTCCAAAGTAATAAGTACTGCTTTCTGTTACAGATATTTGAGTTTGCGATACAATTCTGCAGTTCAGGTGCAGACAAGCAGGAAGGGCTTTCAACAGCTCTCACAGGTATGATTGAATTTTTATTCAAACCCCTTGTCCTTCCAGTCCTGGACATGTCAGCCATCTCTTGTTCCCTTCAGCTGCACAAAACTGTACACAGACAATTTTTTTTAGATACACAAAGAAAAGCATAATAGGCTGTCATCCTCACAGGAATTGTGATGTTCTTTGATTTGTACTCTCTTTTGTAGATACAGTCCTCTTCAAGCTTTGTGCTGCGTGACAAGAATACAAATACGGGCCTCGGGATGCGGCATTGTGATGGAGGCGGCCTGTGCAGGAAACACGTGCATGAGGATGAAGAGAGGAAGACTGAGGTGAAGGATGGCCTGTTAACAGACAAACTTGTGTAAATGTACACATTGAGAAACGGCCACGTTTTCGATCGCGCGT
This sequence comes from Antennarius striatus, assembly GCF_040054535.1. NCBI lineage: Eukaryota > Metazoa > Chordata > Actinopteri > Lophiiformes > Antennariidae > Antennarius > Antennarius striatus. Next base: position 16,425,391 of record NC_090790.1, read on the forward strand.
CTTGTAAGGCCTCATTCTCTTTTGGGTTAGGGTTGTGCGTCATGCTGCGCGGTAGAAGCCAAACTAGGATGACTCATCTTGAAATAGGTGTCCTAAAGAGCTATTAACAATGGCAGCTCAATCAGTAGATTATTAAATTTTGGTCAAAGGTTATTGTGGTTTAACAGTGGCCAGCTGCGACCCATCGACGACCTGCATTTTAGCAGTAGAATGTCTCTGCTTGCCGCTATAGGCAACTGGTTTACTGAATAGCAATTGTATTTTAACAGTGCATGCCAAAGGAAAAAGACAAATGAATCCTAAGGGAGACGATAAAGGTTAATGTAATGTTTCTCTCTGAGGACAAAAACTACACTGGAAGTATTTTTTGGCCTTTTCATCATGTTCTCCGTCTCTCTCTTTTTTTTGTGTGTGGCTCTGCATCTAGGAGGTCTAAGTAAATCTATAGACTGGAAATGAATAGCCAGAGACTTACATTGATCTGAGAGACATGGGTGGGACTCCAGCCACAGAGATCAGATAATGATACCAGAGATAGCTGAGAGATGCAGGGAATAAAAGAAAGCACGAAATATAAATACAAGGTTTAGCATATGCATTTGTACGTGAGTGTAGATGATTCCGTCTTCCTTCGGTCAGTTTAGTTTTAAGAAGTAAGCACTGACATACTGAACTGATTCAGGCTGCCCATTTTTTGTGTGACGCTAAGGACATCTCGTCATCTTCGTGCTTGGCCCCCATCTGAACCGTCACTTTAGCATGAACACACAAACAGCTTCTTCTAGGGGCTCATATCTTATACTCCCATGAGTTTAAGTTCTCAAGGGTGGACTAAGAGCTCAATTTCAAATGTGGAATATGACCCATAGGTTAAACGCGAGCAGGATGTGAAGGAGCTACTGCTGTAAATACTGTGTATATACATATATACTTATATGCATTCCACTGTTAGCCCTCTAGCATGGCTGGAGACTGTCAAACAGGAAGAACCACTGTATCTGTGACCAGGACATTCACATATTCAATCTGGTTCAAATTGACCTGATTGGATTATTACAACTGCAGTTTGGATGCAGGGAGAAAGAGAGACAGGGATAGATCAGGTGAGCTGCAGTAAGAGAGAGAGAAAACGAGAGCTGTCAGTCCATCGGGTTCTCTAAACAGAAATGGTTCATTTCAAGATAATGTGAAGAACACAGTTTTCTCTCTTCTTCTCAATAGATGGCAGTGACATCAAGCGACTTCATCAGGGTCTACCCATCGATACACACAAAATACGTCACTGGAGGCCGACATCATTCAGGAGACTCTCAAGGTATTTATAAACTGATGCATGCCGTCCCGGGACAATGAATTCATTTAGGCAAATTCTACTAAATTTAGAGGGTGTTGTGCAAGTGGCCACTTTTTTTTAAATTCTTTTTTTTAACCAATGGTGAGGTTTGTGAGCAGATTTAAAATAAGCAAGCACACTTAAAAAAATGTAAGTACCCTGTAGCACAAGTTGGTACTAAAAGATATAGATGGATGGATGGATGGATGGATGGATGGATGGATGGATGGATGGATAATTCATCCCAAAGTGCAGAGACAGAGCAAATGGTCTAATGGTATACAGGAAATTTGATGACAAACAGTCTAAAAAGAAAATCTTTAATCAGTGCTGAGTATTACTTGAAGCTGTAGGTGCTGGAATGTAGAATATTATAAAGGGGGAAGAGGGTGTCACACAGCCATCGATCAGATAGCGCTTTAAATTATGATATGAGTTATTTGTTCATTACTGTTTTGCGACTTGGAAAGAAATTGCTTCGTTGCCGATGTATTTTCACTGCACACCGATCCGAATTAGACGGCTGTAATAAGAGCACCATGGCCATTTACCCTGCGATCATCACCGTGGGATCTAAGACGAATAAAAGTTTGTGTGTGGATATTTGAGCGGCTCCAAATAAAGAGAAGTTTGTGGGATGTGCACATTTTATCAAAGCACCAGTGAAATTTACCGGTATTGCAACCCCTTAGCCACATCTGAGCTAAAAAAATAGCAGTACCTACGCTGCTGATAAATCTGGAAATTCAACATCTGGATTGCATTTCTTATGTAATGGGAAATTACATAAAATGTCAAAGAAACAAGCACAAGATCCATAGTATTTTCATCAACTTCTACTTGCCAGTGCCTCGGGCTGAGGGTGTTTGTTTAAAGGGATTTAGTGAGGCTTTCTTTCAGTTCACGTCTTCTACAGCTGGCTTATTAAACAGCTGAGTAACCGTATTAGCATTTTTGTTATGCCTCTGTTCCAGCAAGAGCCATGGCCAGAGGCCATTATGTTCCAAGTTGTCTGTGCTTCCTCTCACATTTTCATGAACACAAATGAATTTCTTCAAGTTTCAATTGCAACTAACAGGAAAATGATTAGATTTCAGTTGGTCAAAGGTGACCATGTGATCACGTCACACCTTAAGGGAATTTCATTACAACGGCGTCAAGCTGGACTGAATAGGTGGTCAAAAGCAAAGGTCACTCTGACCTCACAAAACACGTCTGAGGCCATAACTCTAGAATTCATTTTGTTTGATGTAATAAAATAACTTTATGGCATTTTATATTACAAGAGCAAAAGTTTGCGTTTTGGCTCTTCCGCGTTGTCTACTTCCTGATTTATTTTGACAGTTCTTCATATCATATCCTTTATTTTTCCACTTGCTGTCTTCGTAGCTTGTGATCAGTTTTACTCTTACGGTTCACAATGGTTGTGAAGGGAAGGGTGGTTTGGGGTAACAGCAGAATCCCTGAGGTAAAGCAATTTACACGGAAGGAAAACTACCTGGGGAATTCCAAAACAGGATGTGAGTTTCCTCATCCTTCCCAGTTGTTTTCCCTTTCAGGAGACACTGGTACAGTTCACTGTGTACCTGCTGAGCTTGTGAGTTTTGAGAGGGGTTCTGGAAAAACGGCAATTACCTTTGCATAGGTCAACTCTTCATTAAAGATGTTGCAGGATAGAGCATGGAGTAAAAATGATGGCTTCATTAACTGACGTGTGTGCCTCTATGGAAAACAGCAGGAGATCCAGTGGGGGGTCTTTGAGGAGGTTTTTCTGGGCCATCGCTATATTTTTAAAGAAATTTCATTGTGATTTGAAGGAAACAGGCCTGGAGTTATTCTTCCTGTCATGCAGAAATTGTGGGAAACTAGGATTGTGCAGTGTTTGTAGCAGGAGAGAACTTCACACAATGGCTGATCTGCATAAGATATGTGTGAAGAAAAGAACCAGTTGGTCACCGCAGGACAGAATAGAAGCGTGAGACGCCATCTGGACCCGGGGCTTTCCTGGTCTTTTCTTTCTGAATAATTGCAAAGCAGCATCGAAGCTGAATGACAGGAAGGGTGGGTGAAGCCAGTTCTCTTGGAGGTATTGGTAGGGTAATTTTTTTGCTTTGCTTAATTTCCTTCTTACTGCTGTGGACCCATCCTCAAGCCACTTCCATCGAAAAAAAGTCATTGTGGAAACGCTAGTTGGATTTTCACCTCATAAAGTTACAGCATGATCAAACTAAATCAGATTAGTGGATCCTTTCTCCACAATAGTGATTACAATATTCCTGGATTATAGCGTTTGTTTGCAAGTTAGAAAATGAGTCATTAGAGCTGTAGAGTGTTTCTGTCCTGAATATATCTTGTAAAGGAGGTGGTATCCTTAAAGTAAAAGGAGAAAATTAAAGAAAAATTCAATTCCTCTCATGCCTATGGTTCAAGATAGAAAACACTTCAAAAAGAAGATGCATCTGGGTCTTCCAGACACAGCGGGATGTAAGGCATTATCATGATCAAAGTCCTGTTTTCCTTCCACTTGGGAAAGAGGAAGCTTTCCAAGGGGATCAAAATCTGGTGATTTATTTTAACAATCCGGTGGCAAACATTCGTCCATGGCTGGTTCAGTAATTAGAGGAATAGGTTCCATTAATAGCGCTGCTCTTTACCAGGTATTCCACCAGCAGTACTTCCTCTGAGCCCAGAAGAACTCAGGTCATCACCAGGTGAGCACATGGTACCAATTAGGCTGTGTTGGAGGCTGAGATCTACAGTATTTCGATTCTTCTTTTATCTCTGGATGGACTGTTAAAAGTCTAAGGTCCAAGATCATAAATTGAAAGGTCTTCCTCAAAAATGACTGCAGTGTCCCTCAACGTGTTTGCAAAATTTATTCAAAATCAGGCACCAGGAGTTTTGGAGTCCAGAGAGTTGATGCTTCGGTCATTTCTAGCGTGATCTCCAGTGTTATTTGCCACACTTTCAGAAACATGGTTCTTGTCCAGGGATGGTGATTGATTTTCTATTTTCCAGGGTCTTTCTGCCATGTTTGAATTGATCAGCCCACTTCTTCACAGGGATGTTAAAAGGTGGACTCTCACTTAAGGTTGCCACCGTGTCCTTGTGGACCTCCTTAGATGGAGGCAACAAAGGCTGATGCTATACATTTTCTCAGACAAGTGCTGAGTCTCAACTTTCATTCATCCGAAAGAGAAACATAGCAAATACTACACTATAAGTACCAAGCAAACATCAACCCATAATAAACTATACTCTACACAGTCTTGTGCATAATCGGTGAGATGAAGATGATAATAATCATCATCATCAATCTCCTTTTACCGTCTCCTCCATGTATTTTTTCATTTACAGCACAGCTTTGCTCTGTTTCCTCGAATAACCAATAAAATGGTGTTTTCGCTCCATCAAGGTTTTCTCTTAAGTTCCGCTGAAGTTCCTCTTTCACACAGGGAACCAGCAGAATAAAGGATGAACATGTTTTCAGTGAAGGAAACGGCTTTGCGTAAATACATACAGCCTTGAGATAAGGGCAGCAGCAAGACATCACCTCACCAGCCTTTACCAATATAACAGCAGACACTGTTTGTCCTCATTTCCATTATAAGTCACTCCAATCTGTGGTCCACACAATAAACAATGAATTGTCGAGGGTGAATTCACCTTGTCAGCTTATGTGACTCAACTGAGACTGAGCATTCCTTGTTGGCTGTGTTCTGAAGAGCAACAAACATGTTTGTTCTACTGCCCAGCAAAGATTATTTGTTTGTACTGTTGGCTCTGAGAGATGCTCTTCAAAAGTAAACCTGGAAAATTCCTATTTTTTCCACACTGTCCAAATTAGGCCATTGTCTCCGGCTCTTAATTTGAGATTTCACACACATTATTTAGGTAACTCTTGTATTTACGGCACAGAATTTGGAATAGAAATCCAATTCCAGAGTTTGATACATGAGGAAACATTAAATGCTCTTAACCCAGATGACTAGAATTGTATTTAGAGTTATTGATTAAGCTTTTAATGGTCCACTAAAAAATAAACTTGAGTGCAGCTCAAGAAGCGTGCAAGGTAAAGTGAGACAAACCTTTAAGTATAAATATAATAGAATAACGCTGACTTTTGATTCAATTCAAACATCAAGCATCAGACATGCTTCTTCAGGAGGTTAGGTTCACACACCATCTGGGTTATAATAATTAAGAAGGAGCTTCAAGTTCCTCGTGTGGTAAACTTTACTGTACCTGGTAATAAACTATTTTCTGCTTGTGATTCTGATTCAGGAGTTGTCAGGACCTACATATTACACATAGACTTACAAAAGACTGCTAAAAAAAGATCTTGTTCTTCCTCTGTTCTTCCGTCACTGCTTTTTTCCCCCAAATCAATAAACACCTAACAACAACTAACAACTACCTAACAACAACTTTCTCCTCCAAAATCTTTAGCTTAATTGGCCAAAATAATAAACGCTCAGGAGTTTTCGGCTAGTCGTCGCTGCTTAGAGATGAGAATTGGAACCGTGGGTGATGCCTCTTAAACCTAAATCAGTTGTTTTCTGCGTGTTTTAGTTGCTTCCTTCCTGTTCACTTGTTTCAAAAGACATCCCTCATATTAAACTGTTCATTTAAATCAAGGGTGTTGGAGAAAGGGATCATCTAAACTGATCAGGACTGAATTGTTACGGTCTGGACTGTTCTTCCCCCAGTTCTCTTTTTTCATCTTCCTCCTCTTCTTTGACCCATGTTGTCTATTTAAAGAATCCAATCCAGAATGAGCAGAAGATGTGAGATTTTTTTTATATTTTGCTAATACATAGGTTTAAATTATGATAGCAGTTTATGGACTCAAAGCCAGGAGAAAGCACATTAATATGGCAGACGATTCCGTCCTGCTTTCAGCACCGCAGATTGCGTTTGTACTGGGCCATTTGGAAAAGTAGGTTAGTCTCTTTGAGACTGCATTAGTGTTTCAGGACCAGTACAACGGGTTTACAAGTGTTCATCAGCCTCACATGGACCAGGTGTCTGATAGGCAACAATGGGCTTTCCTTGACCCAGTTGTTCAATCTCTCTAAAACTGTTTTTTTAGTCACAGTCTGTAGAAATTACATATTCAACTCATCCATAGGGTTGCAAATTATATTAACAGTTTGCTGGTAGCTTAATTAATGAACAAATGAAAGATGTGTGATGTCCTTCAATATAAAGAGGAAACAACACGTAGGGACCAATTCAAAGACTCGTCAGATCACATAAACAGAAGCTGAGGTTGCAGACCTGATCATCATCTGTTACACATCTGACAACTGTATGTTCTTATTTATCCAATAACAACAGACTGTCTTCAATAAAAAGGAAACACCACTGTAGCTGCGTTACAGCTGGCACTGTTGTTAAACCTAAAAGCAAATGAACTAATACACAACTAAGCTGCCAAACTAAAGGCAATATATCCTTAGTTATATTCCCAGATTGCTCCTTCATTCTGTGGCTCGCCAGTTTTAATTTTTTAAAATTGTGAATCTATTTAACAAGTTAGATACGTACACCAAAAATTCTAAATGAAATCAGAACTTTAGGGTAATAAAAAATGCACACATCTTCAGAGCTGGCGGATGGCATCAGTGAATAATATTGATCTTATGGAGGTAGCTGCAATGAATTTCCTTCTAGGCTGCAGGCAAGCACGGATCCATTTTTCACTCGCCCTGAGGGTAATCAGTGATGGAGGTGACGAGACAAAGGCAGGCCCTGAATAAGCAAAGGGTCTCTTGGAGGTTCAAAGCAGGCTGCTGGCTCATTCAAATTCAGTCTGCTGAACACTAAACTTTCCATATTCCCAACTTGTTCCCCGCAGAACACCGTAGGGAGGTCCGGCTGGAACTGTAACCACGTTTTGTGTTATGGCTGCACTCGGTAATGGCTTCAGGTCAGCAAAAAGACCCAAATCTCCATTAATTCACAAAAATCCTGCAAGTACTTCAGTCTATCCAAACAATCCTGGGTGGAGCAGTGAGTGGTGAAGGTGTTGAAGAACAGCTTGGAAATCCTGATCTCATTTTCACCTTGTTTGCATATTATGAATTATTAATTTGTGTCGCTGGGGTCTGAGATATTTTGGAACAAAAACAAACAACACATTTCTGCTAATTTAATATCTTGTCTAGTAATCCAAAGCTGTTTAAATCAATTCACTGGACTTTAAGTACGTTTCTTGAAGACGTGTCGCCTCTCATCCCAGAGGCTTCTTCAGTTCTGATGGCGGCTGGTGTTGTTCCAGCTTATTAACCCTGTGGGGTGTGGTCAGTGCTATTTAAATTCCAGACAGGTTGAAACTTGTGTGGCTCCTCAACAATGGTTGATGGGGGTGCAGGGGGTGTCAAAAGGGGGGGGGGGGGCATCGTTGAAATGTGAGTTTTATAACCTGGATAACTGAGAACCTACACAGACTTCAGGTTTTTTTACTGCCTTTGGGTCTGAGAGGACTGTAGGGGACAGCAGTGTTCAAATCACTGCCTTTATTTGTTTTATTTTACGTCTGCTGCACAGATTATCTCATGTAGAAGGAGTATGTGCAGCACGCGTGTTAGGTTTGAGTGATTTGGTGCCATTGTTGCCACCCTTGGCCCCGCATGCTGCTGTCAGTAAGCTCAGTCCAATCACTGGTTCTCCCACCAGTGTTTACCACAGGATTTATAGGGTTTAGTTTTTGTCTGTAAGTCAGAAGATGACTGATCGCAGGGTTCAGAAGCTCCAACAGGGAGCAGTAAGAATCCGTTAATACTGCGTGACAGTATGTTTCTGTCCTCATGGGATACTCATTCCACAGTCAGTATTTGTGTGGTTCATGGCTGAGGTTTGCACTGATAAAATCCCCTCTGAATAATAAGAAAAGTGTGGGTGTTCTTGTTCCATACTGGTTATCTGGTTGGCCATGCGCTGCGGCCCCTCCCTCACGAGCGCTCGAGGCGAGATGTAAACACCAGCCAGAATAAACGAGGTGCACCCCAGTGGCGAATAAAACGGCTTACCGTAAATGAAAAGAGCTTGAAGGTGAGGGCAACACCGTGACATCAATACATCAGCCTTCACTGAGATAAAAGGACATTCTCTTTCTCCCAATGTCCATGATGCACATTGGTTGGAAGATTAGGCCATGTGACTTAAAGTTCCATGGAGATCGGGAAGCCCCCGTTGTTCCGGTTCTGAATGGTAGCACCCCGTCTATTCATCAGTCGCACGCACCTGTTTCAAAATGCGCAATCTATTATGGTCCTCACTGTCGGTGGGGCAGGTTATTCTCTGCAGGATGGGAAATAATTCATCTTGGATTTGTGTGGGTTTGTGAACAAATCGACATCTAAATAGCACGTTCTTACAAATGTAAGCCTCCTTTATTTGTAATTCATTAAAGCGCCTGAATGAAACACCTACTTGCTCCAACAGAGGTGAGACACGAAAACAAATAATTTGCCATGCTGCATTATTAATCGACAATATTTAGCATGGCTGCATGCTGAGCTGCCCACTTATTAATGTCTGCAGTGTTGCTCCTGAGGTGTGTGTGCGTATGTGTTTGTGTGTGTGTGCCTGCTTTAATCCAGAGTGCTGATGGTAGAACCACGCCGCTGTAATGTAGTGCGTCCGTGACCTTGACCGTGATAAAGTGTGTTCCTAAAGAGATAGATTTCTTCAAGCTCTACTTACTCGAACAGTTGGAGGTTTTAGAAACACAGACTCATCATGATAATGGCTCATTAAATCTGTGCTGCTCCTGTTTTGCGAGAAGCAACGTTTTTGCAAATGCTTTGCAGTTTTTGAACCTAATTTAAAATTAAAAAATAAAAATTCCGAACCATATTCCTTGATCATATGAAAAGAAAACAATATAGCTTATTATAGCAAAATTGATGCAGATCAGTGAACTTCAATGTCTGCTGATGGGTCTTATGCTTCTTTTGTGTCATTTGGATGTGATGAATCATTGGTACGATGGGATGTTATGAATCATCACCAGATGGCATCTTGCCAGCCTAAGAGAGTTGTCGCCGCCGCAGTTTCATCGGTTCAGTTCGCCATGAATCACAGGGTTGGATCTGGTATCACAAATGGAGGTGCAGCAGCCCTGAAGGTTAGAGGAGCAGGACTAAAGGAGTGAATGCTTCAATGATTCAAAGCCAAGGACGTGTTTTCAATCAGAGTATTCAGAGTACAGTTCAGAGATACTGGAGATAAATTATATGCAAAAAAGAATAATGCATCTCAGAGACTGGAGATGTTTGGGTAAACAACGATAATACCTGAGATTATGCAGCAATTAAAGATTGAGATCCCTGCAAGATGTTGAGCAAATTTGTGAAAACAGTGATTAGATGTTGCCACGGAGTCAAACACCTCAGCTGCAGTTGTAATTAGTTAAACCTGCATTTTTCCCTCATATTTACATTTTTATTTGTCAGTTGCCATTTTTATGACAGGTCTTTCTCTGACCCGGTCTGCATCATGCTCGTCTGCGAGACAAATAAATGTCAGACCTATTAAATATAAACTAAAAGGCCAATCCACGCTTGAAAGAACTGGCGTTTTATTTCCCAATCCTTTCACGGGATGTACTCCAACACATCTGCCTACATCACACATGCAGCTATGTCTGAGCCACAAGAATTAAAGTGATGAACGCAAATATCCACGCCCTTTAAAAAAAATAAAAATACAGTGATCCATCGTTACTCGCGGAAAATGCAAGGTGAAGCCGGACATCTTGAAGCGCGAATGCACAAGGAATTACTGTATATATATTCTGGTGCATTTAATGGAAAGTGGGGAGAAGAGGAGGGATTTGGCTCCTGTAAAGGCTTTAATTTTGCAGCTGAATTAGTCTTTGTTGGCATTCTTTTCTTTCAATTCTGTGAGGAGACATGGAATTATGTGTCAAGCTGCCAGCAAGAAAAACAAGGATTTGGGGGAAAAAAAATAATTAAATGAAATATATATATATAAAAAAGACATTTTCAAGCAGAAGGCAAATGTTGAAAAAAAACCCAACGCTGTTATAAAGCTGCCGGTCTGCGTGTGTTTTGATGTACAGCTCTCATTAAGTGGCCTTTATACCTTTTAATTATCTGCAGCATTCTCCTGCCGCTTTTGCCGATGCAGCTCTCATCACCGCAGAACTACAGCCATTACTGATTTCAAAAGGTCAAATTCACTTCTGATTTGTCTCTGTCTACTTTTGAATATCTCTTCACTGGTATCATTACAAAGGGGAGCCTTTTCATTCTCTGCGGTCGACTATCTATTTTTTCTTTGTGTTTGAGCGCTGCAAGGTTGGATAGTTTCTGATGAGGCCATAAATCCACACTAGATTAAGAAAATTATTCATACACCTTTTTTGTTATTACAGAGGAGGTATGGAGGTGTTTGTCAGGGGTCGATCGAAACCCCTTAAATTTCTGTGAAGCAAAAACCTTTTGGACTATTCTTTGCTTTCCAACTTTGTGAAATCAGTTTGGTTTTCAGGTGTGAAAGTATACTTGTTTCCAAAGCGAGGCCCATAAAGACATAATTTTGTGTCTTGGGGCTAGAAAGCCTTCCCAGAAGTGCAAAGACTGTTCTTATTTCAAAAAAGAGACCAACTCAACATCAATGAGGAATGTGGAATAAGATGTCCCAAAAGTTCCTGCAGGTGTTAGTACCAGGTGTCCCAAAAGTTTTGCATAAAAAGTGCATCAAGTAAAAGCAGTATAGGTAAATGACCAGTGCTGTGTATTAATATACTCCCCAGTATGACAGGAAACACACAATCACATGACTCACAAACACACACACTCACGCAATCATAAACCTAAGCCACTTACCTAGCCAGTGTTCGCCGGTGATCTTGCCAAATCCCTCGCGGTAGGATTCCCATCCTCTGAAGAAGTTGACCGAGCCGTCCTCCCTGCGCTGGATCACCTGCACAGCCGTGACAGCAAAGCAAAGGATTCAGGGTTCAGATGAGATTCGTCTCACACAGCATCATCCTCATCTTCCTCCCCGTCGAGCCATTTCCAGTCCCGCTCTCCGTCTCTGAGCTCATCTGGAACTAAACTAAATAAACTCATAAACGCTTTCTCCCTTTATAAATGAATAATGCAAACGCTCTTTCCGCTAAAAAGGCAATTTGTCGGAAGCTAATAAAAGGAATCCATTAAATTTTGACTGATTTTGAATAGAGACGCCACGCAAGCTGCATCCTTAATTGATATCCCAGAAATGAGATGATATTCATAGAACAATAATCCCAAAAACACCAGGAAAGATGGAATTTCCGCGGCATGAATCTTAAACGTCTACAAAGCAATGATGTGTGGAGAAATGTGATTTTTATAACAAATCTTTAAGTGAAAACAAGAAAAATATTAACACATTTTTTTGGCATTTGTTTTTGTGCATGTGTGATGATGCATAATCTGCATCGCCCAATCAAATACAGTACTCAAAAAGTGATGACATGCCAACTGTCAGATTAAGAATGAAGAGAAATTAGAAGCGTACTCTGAAAGAAGAAAAGCATGCAGAGGGAAGACAGCTTCGGACTCGCTGTTGGGAGGCTATGCTAATGTTAAAATGACAAAGGGAATTCCATGAGACAGTTTATGTTCAGCCTGACTAATCCCATAATACTAACATACCATAAGGCACAAGATGGCACCAGCAGCCACATTTGCCTGTAACATCCGTGCACACAGAGAAGAAAATCCTGCAGAGCAACGGTACAATCTAGACCCTTATCATTTCCATCCGCATAATTGTCTCCATCACTGGTGTATCATCGGCGCTTATCGGCGCCGTTTAGCAGAGAAGGATTTTCCTCCCAGACGAAAGATTCCCCATCTCCTCCAGAGCTCTCTGAATTTCATGTTCCATGAAACCATTTCCCACCTCATGCAGATATATGATAATCTTCAAACAGAAGGTCTGTTATCAGATTGAAGTCCCCTCATCACCCGATTTGCTGCACAGAATTCTTACAGGTTTGGTCCCAGTCATGGTGAGTTAGACCATCAGACTGCTGCCCCAGTTACCTGGCATGATAAAAGATACTTACATTATACAATATGACAGTTCTGCAGATTCTGGTTTCTTATATTAAATGGGAATCTGAGGTGAAACTAATTAAAATGACAATTTGAGTGACTGTTATTAAGATGAGTGATGATTTACCCCTCTACCAGATGTAATATTCATACACAGACTTTATACTGTGAATACTTTTACCCATCCTCCTTACACAGGCCTGGAGCTTGATTTTAAATTCCGAGTGTGATTCTGCAGACAGAGCTGTTGTGGTTTCAACAAAACCATAATTCAGTTAATGTCACGTGTTCATCCTGTAAGTCGTGTATTTGTGTGGCGATAACAAAGGAGTTGCTGTTGCCATTGGTCACATGTTATTGACTCAGATGGCAATAACTCCACCTCTGCTTGGTTCTGTAGTCAAAAGTCTTGTCAATGAGGGGTGAGGAATGCCATTGTGATGCTGAGCCAATGAGCGCCAGGCGTTGCTGTAATAAGATCTATAAATCTGATTGGCCGGGGATTGTTTCCTCATTGGTCAATTTAAATTTAAATTACACATAAATAATAAAACAATCAATGAAGCAATCCAGTTGTTCTCTAATGGACAGATTCAGCTATCCAGCCCGAAAAGTCAATGTGTAAAATCTACAAAAATGCAGATAGAAAAAAACAGGAAAAAAAAAAGATTTTTTTCTTCCATTATGTAATCATAAAAAAAAAAAAACACAGACAAATGTGGAAAATGTGGCAATTAACAGTTTAAGAAAATATGACTTTTCATTAGGGCAAAAAACCCCCATTTAATTTAAATTCTCTCAGTATATTGGCACCAACATATTTCTATAGCCTTGTCTGTCCAGCCACTCATAGGACACTTTTCCATGAAACAGCATTTAAGCAATATTAAATATTAAATGAGTCACAATCAGCAGTAACATGTTTATAAAGTTATTAGACCTCTGATTTAAGCATCCTGTCCCGGTCAGCGGCAATCTCCTCTGAGAAACTGAGATAACTGGTGATTCCAGAATAAACCACCTCTCTGGAGGAAAAGCACGTCTGCCACTGATTTTGCGGCAGCTTGAAGAAAAAAAAAACACATCAACGCTAAATTCTCCCTGAAATAATTACCTTCCAGCCTCCTTATCTTCCTTCCCCCTCCCTCCCTCTTACCCCTCCTCAACCCCCATAGTCAAACAGCTGAGATAAAGACGGCCAATTGATACCGCTATGTTAAAAGTAAGGTTTCCCTTTTCATCCATCATGAATTGTTTTTTTGTTTTTTTGTTTCCCCTGTCTCCCCTGGCGCTCATTCCGCTAACGCTGAACACATACTGGAGAAAGATGAGACGCTGCTGACAAAGATGAGACAGGATGAGTCGAGAAAGGAGAGCAGCACGCTCTGATGTTAGAATTGTTTCACCGACACCATTTTAATTCCAGACAGTTTATTCTTTGCTGAGCTCCAAGTTTACTGAGCTAGAAACCGGTGTACCCAGCAGTACTCGCTACTGTGAGTCACCGGGGTGGTGAAAAACCGATCAGCAGTCACATGAAACAGTACTCCGTAGTGGCGGGTTAACCAGCAAGCCATTCGGTCTGGATCAAGGTTAACACGCTTGTCTGGCTGGCCCTGCCTTTGTCCACGTCTGGCACCCTTGTAAGATTGGAGAGTCTCTCTGAGGTTTAATTGCATGTTGACCCTTCAGGGCTCTCTCTCACCCTCTCTTTCTCTTACTTGGTATGTGCCTGCGTGTGCTTGTGTGTGTGTGTGTGTGTGTGTGTGTGTTTCTGTTACCCGAGAGACTTGGAGCTCACATACAGTAGAATTCCCTTTCATGTTTCTGGAGGTAGAGGCAGCGGTTGTGAGATGGGGGGGAAGTAGAAGAGTTTCCATGTGACGTGGGTGACAATGACATCACAAAGATCCAGTTCACCTGGATTGACATCGAAACCCACGCAATCAATGCGTGTTTTACGTATCCGCACGTGCACGATTGCTTTCATTTGTGTGCCTTTGTGTGTCTTTGCTGCACATGCGGGTCCTCTTCGGCACGTGTGTTAATGCTAAAGTTTGCGAGAAGAAGTTCTGCCGCCACTAAGCTGTTTTATTACTGATAACACAAGTTGAAGAGCATGCAGAAACATGCAGCCTGGAGGCAGATAAGCCGAGTGTATTAAACACACCGACTCTCACATTATGGTCACTCGTAAAGAACTTCCTTCCAAGAGTGGTGACCAACGCATTGAGAGGAAAAGGGCACAAACACTTTCAGAGCTGTCGGAAAAAAATATATTTTCATTGTTGCTGAAGGAATAAAAGTCATCCATCTGGTTCAAAGTGTATTTGCCTGAATGTGTGTGTAGGCATTGTTTATGCTAAGGCTCAATTCAGCGTGTTTTATTGGGACCGGTCCATTAGATTAATCTCTCCTCATCCCAAAAACACACACAGGACCCCAAAGAAAGAAACGTAAAGACAAGTCCTCAAACAAAACATCCAGCCAGGGAGGCAGCTCCCAACATGGAGTGGTTCCATCAAGGTCAACCTTGTTCTAATAGTGTGCCGGTGAAGTTTTAGCCGTAACTCCTACAACTGCGGTCATGACACGGCAACCATCTTGTGAAAGGTTCTGGCTTAGTCCTGGTGTTTCACCACGGGAAGGGCAGAAGCATCCGAAAACTGACCTACAAAATCGATGGTGGCCTTGGCCAGTGTGTGCTGGCAGCAAACACAATAACAGCTAATGGAACTCGGCGCTGTCGCATTCATCTGGCACGAAATGTTGTTTGGGGGGGGAAAAATTGCTTGCCTGCTTCATGTGATATTGATGTTGTAATGCATTATTATTTCAACTCAGTACAGCCGGGGGAAGATTCGGACACATTTTAATGGATCTTTTTGGTTAAAAATAGTCCAATCCAATACTGTCTTGACCGCACCGGTGCTTGGTCACCTCCACCTGCAGCAATTGTGTGGCTGTGAGTCCAACAAAAGATAGTTCTTTTCCTTTCTTGTGGACTGCCGAAAATCAATTTCAGGACTTTCTTCCTCCTAATCATATTTTTCATATATGTGACATTTAAATCTATAAGTTTAGCAGAAAAAATATATGCAGCTACACCTTGCTAAAACAAAAGAAGAATAAAAGAAAATGAAAACACACGGAGCAACAGAAACAAAATTGCTCTGCAAAATATTTCTTAGTGTTTAACATCTGTTTAGGAGAAAATAAAGACAATTGTAGGATGCTTCCCCTCCTTCTGTAGCGCTCACACTCTCCATAAGTCTTTATTGCACTATTTTTACTTTATCTTTTTGCCTTGCAGCCCTTAGGTAATTAATTCTTCAGAAGTGCTGTTCTACATGCTCCAGAAAGCCCAACAACCCCAATCTCCGCTCCAGAATTACCTTCCCCATTTCAATAGAATATTTTCTGTATCATAAAGAAAAGCTGTGAGGAATCCCTTAATTATGGTGGATCACGATACGATGAAGTAGAAGCAGTAGCAAAACCAGTAAATACTAAATACATGTACGTGTACGCTCGCACATGCACACAGTGTGCTTAAAAGCAGAAAACTTTCAACATCCTGCTCAGTTTTCTTACTTCCATCCCATTATCCTCCGCCTTTTCCTGAAACATTATAATTTAGTATAGCATGATAGCAGACACGGCGTGATGGAATATATCTCAGCGGTGGAGAACGCTTGCTCTGACACGGTTTGTCAGAGCAGCTGCATCAGCAAGGAGCCTTAAACTAAGCATTGACAGTTGAAAGTCTTCCTTGCTAGTCAAGGGTTCTCTGTGACGGCTCTTCAAAGGAAGAAGTGAGTTAGAACTGTGTTCCAGGACTTGTTAAACAAAAAAGGCAAGAAAAATAAAGTTTATTTATGCAGAAAAGAATCAGGCAAAAAAAAAAAAAAAAAAAAAGCCCATTATGCAAATGCATATGTAAATAAAAGCTCTTGCAGTAAACACCCACGACAATGCAGACGGTAAATGTTTTAGTCAGGGGTAAATGGGTTCAATCGACAAACATTTAAGTTGGATTAAGTAACAGAATCGTGTTAGCGAGAAAATACACAGACTGACATTATTATCATTATTATCTTTATCATTGTCATCATTATCAATACTGTCATTATTATTATTATTATTATATACATATCATAGTACCATCATTGTTTATTTTAAGCATTCTTCTCCTCCTCCTCCTCCTCCTCCTCCTCCTCATCATTGCCATTACTATCATTGTAATATAATATAATGATAAAATAATATGGGTATTCCCATTGTCACTTTAATCATCCTGATTACGATGAATCTTGTTATTGCACTAATTATCATAAATACTACAAACTGTGGTCTTCCTATTGTTAGAACAGCTGTTTTGTTGGTTGGTTCTGCAGCTGTTGGTTCTGTGTTCCTGTTCTTCACTCCCTCTTTGCCCCATTTATTCCCAGCACCCCCTCCCCCGTCTCTCTCTTTCTCTCTCTCTCTCTCTCTCTCTCTCTCTCTCTCTCTCCCTCTCTCTCTCTCTCTCTCTCTCTCTCTCTCTCTCTCTCTCTCTCTCTCTCTCTCACACACACACACACACACTTCCAGCCATCAAAGCAGAGTGTTGCCCACCTTGATTCATGGATCTGCTTCAGCTGCCTGTCTGTTAAAAGGATTAGGGTTACGTCTTTTTCCTCCCCTCCGTCTCCATGCTGCTTTTCACAGGAGGAAGTTGGGTCTAGACCTGCTCTTCTTGGAGAGCGCTTTGAGAACTTTACTGCTGTGATTTCAATAAAACTGACTTTACTTAACTTAATAATCTCACCCAGCACTTCCCAACAGCGTAATGCATTGTCACGATCGAGTTAAGATCCTGTAATCTAAGGCTACCGAACAAACTGTCTTAAGCTCCTCCACAGGATTCCTGTCACCCAGAGCGAGCCCACGGGTGTACAGACGGACACTCTGACTGATGGACCAAAAAACACACGCGAGGAATCAACACAACCACAAAGCTGATTGAGGGAGATTTACAATCTGCCATGTGACTGAGTGGAAAACAGGAAATGTGCCAATAGCTTGTTAGCTCCTGGCATGTACTGACTGTGCTCACACTAGGTTTATAGGTTTGGTGCTTTGGCAGCAGATGTCACTTTGTGCTGCTGCTCTGTACTTACAAACCAAATGTAATAGAAACATCTTCGGAGAATAATTAATACATGAGCTGTGAGGCAGAGACAGATTTAGAGCCAACATGAGGAAATACGGAAATCAAGGAAGGAAAAAAAAATCAATAATCACCTCCCACAAGTCCTTACATAGATTAAAGAATAGATCAAAATGGAACGGAAGATGGTAACAGTTTGATTGGATTGTTCATAATATTGATGATATATGGTGACAAATTCAACACTGTCTGGTGAAAGCGCTCATAAATCCACAGCAGTCTGTCGAAGTGCCGTCTTCAAAGAGGACTTCAAACATCTGCTAGCAAATGTTTTATAATCCTATCAGAAAGACAGATGTGCTCCGAACGCAGTGGCAAACGAGAACAGAAGGACACACATAGTCTTTCACAAACACTCTTTTTGCATCTTGCACACATGCAAATACAATTTCTGCATTTATGTACTTGGGCGCAGTAAAGAGATTATGGCTGGCTTTGAAACATATAAACAAGAAATCTGGGTTTTCTTATCGGGTTAAGGTATTAAAAGAAAGCAGGTTAATGCTGATAGATTTCTGGTGAGGATTTTTAAACATTTATTTAAATCCCAGTGCCGTCAAAAAGACACTCCTTTATGTATATTTTTGTGATATGAGCCTTTTTGCCTGTTTTCACTCCTTCAAACAGCATATTGGGCCAGTAAAACATGCAGTTTTTACAACATCTTTTGAAGTGCAGATTTCTCAAAAATGTCCGTGGACATGGAAGTGGAGCGCTTGGAAAACAAAAATGTCATCGGCATAATTTCTGCATGTCCATTACAGTCCTGCGTAATGAGAATACACCTGAAACAACAACAATGGTGGGTTAGCAGATGGTTTGTATTTGGTTAGCACAGATAAAAGTTCTTTGTCAGCGCGCCTAGCTCTAATTATGAGTTTGCAAATAAACTTTCAGCAGTTTGATACAAAAGTGACAGATTTTTTTCTTTGCTTTACGTCCTGGCCTACTTTTATATTTGTGTATTTGGGATGTTTTTTTACATTCTCATGTGTGCAGAGATGTTTTGTGAAGACGAATGTGGATTCTTTTAAATTCAGGGGAAACAAAATGGAAAGTTGGGGTTCTCTGCTATTGACTAACGAGTACACATTGCCAACATTAACGGACTGATGTTTAGAGGTGCAATTAACGTTGTGCATAGAGGTGATGTGTTAACCTTTTCTTCTCCTTAAATGTGAATGTTTGCATGATAACATTTTATAATTAGCCCAACAGAGAGGAGAGCCCAGAGGAAAGCAGTGAGCGGTAGTATGAGACAGGTAGGCGTAATTAAACACCAGTGCAAGAGGCAAAGACAGGGATCCCTGGTATTACTCGAATGCATCAAATAGAGGGCATGAATATGCCCTCTTGACCACAAATGTAAACTGTATGGTGTCATCAGAGGAAAAGGAAAGGTGGTCACTGACGAATGGTGAAACATTTCACTGATTAAAATTTATTGGAAATACTAGAAATTGTGTTGGTTCTTATATTATAATCACTCTCTCTTCATCTCTCACATCCCACCCGGTCAATGCTGAGGGCGGTTGTCTTGGACCTGCTCCAGTTTTCTTCCTGTTTTAGGCAGTTCTTCCTCCCCACCATCTCCATATTCTCACTAATCGAGTCTCTGCAGAATAAAGGGTCGCTCAAGACTCAAAGTGCATTAAGATTACTTTTGTTGTAATTTGGTGCTTTATAAATAAAACCGACTTGACTTCCTGTGGTAACAAGTAACTAGTTTATCTAGTACAGAACCTTAATAGAAATTCAACAAGCAAATGGTTGGATCGAGACCAGAATGGTGGACAAACTAAAAATGATCGCCATCCATGGGGCTGCGCTGCTTCAATGGCGATGTAAAGAAATCAGGTGTAGAAAATCATCACATTTCTTATGCATTTGAATTTAGAGAATTGGACAAAGCAATATATCAGTTCTATAAAATGACAATTAATGCATCATATGAAGGGCTGACAGCAGCAATAACACAAGATGGCAGTTTTCAATGCAGCCTTTCACGCAGCTGTACATGTTCAGTGGTACTAATATCCTTCAGGACAGATCTAACACTTCCTGTGATGAAGCTGCTGGGCGACAGCTCTTCCTCTCCTTGTGCCAGTTAATGAGGCACAAACATTGTCCACATGTTTTTTCATGAAAACAAACATAAATCATGCACACAAACACAAAGCAGAGAACACTCAATGTCCGTATTCGGACAGCAATCACAGAACAAAAGTTAGATTGCACTCTGAAGTTTCAAGTTTAAAACCATTTAAGGGAAGAAGAAAAAAAATACATCCAGTTTGAATTTTCTTTTTCTTTTCTCTTCTTTTTTCCAAACCAATAAACTAACAGATGAAATATTGAAGAGCCTGTGAGCTCTGAGATACTGAAGAGCCATACAGTACACTCTGAAATACCAAAAAGGCTCTCCCAGACTCTCAGAGAGCGATGCAACACGCCAACAATCGTACATTCAATCTAAAACTTTTACATTTCACTTCATGGCTGCACTGAATATTTGAGAGTGATTGCAGTACTTCTGATAAAAGCACCATTTGATAATGCAGTACCACACTGCCCTCTGATATATCCACTATTATTAATCATTCATGCTGCGGTCATTTTTAGTCCCTTCCTTTTAACAAATAAAATAGTAATAATGGAGATTACAGTGTGCGGTGAGCCTGTGTTTAAATGCCATTTGAAATCTCTCTGCTCAAACAGGAAGACTGCACACCCAGAAGATTACTTTATCTGAGTGAGGGCTTGTGTGTATACATATTTTAGTATGACTGTGAGCACATGCATGGGTTTGATTATATGTGTCTGTTTGGGATAGTACATACACTCCTGGTTCTGCAGGATTTGTGAAGTTTTCACTTGTGTTCTGACGGGACCTGACGCCCATCAGCGACGAATATTTCTATTTCCATCCATCCAAATATTTCTATTTCCATCCATCCAAATATTTCTATTTCCAGCCATCATGTCTTCACCCTCTGTGCTCAGACACAAATGATGAGATGGAAAAAGAAAGTCGGATAAAGCTTTTCCTACTTTTCTTTCCCCTTTTCTTCCCTTCTTTTTCTTGTTGTTTTCTCATCCTCTCTAGACTCCTTGTCATCTTTCCTTTTCCTACTCTTCCCTTAGTCTTCCATTCCATTCACTTCATCAGCTTTAAGCTCAACATTAAACTCGACACTGGTTTATTTGTAGATAACTTTCCATGGTCATGAAAAATGAATTTTAATGCCACTACTAGAATCCTGTGTTCCACATTACTGTTATACAGCATCAGGACAACATGTCCAGTACACAACAGACACACACATCCTGCCCAGGTTCAGACCTCTCTGTGACATCCTGACTTATGTTAACATCAAGACTAGCAGGACAAGAGTCATTATGTTTTCTAATATTAGGCAACAATGAACACAACATATTGTCATTTCTCAATAGTTATTTTACTCGTCAAACCACACCAGGTAAAGCAGCGAGGAAAAACCACCTGGGTAGAGACATGATGGATTTCTGTCAGGAAGGAGTTTGTTGATGGCGATGCTTTGATTGACAGGATATTACTACACTTAGCTGTAATGATTAAAGCTTCTCCCTCTACTTCACTTCAAACTGAAGATACACAGCTGTGTAAAAATATCACTTCCCAAACTCTGATCACTGACAAGATGACTGGAAGCTTAAAAATCAATCTGCATACATTTACCACTGCTGGTATTCATTGGTGCCACGTCGATATAACGGGCAGCTACCTACAGCAAATACGTCCGACTTTCAAAACTGAAGACACTTGCTCATTTTTAAGTCTGGTCTCTTCACATAAAGCTAAAGCAAAGCTGCATTTATTTAGGATCTATGAATATTTATGGAGTACAGGATGTTTCTAATGTGTATTACTGTGCTAGCGTGCTAAACTCTTCGCAGTGTACCTTAGTACTCATTCATTTTTTCTCCGCACCGTCTTTCTCCCCCTGGAAGAACCAGTTGAAATCCGTCCATCCATCACATACTTTAATAAATAAAAGTAGATTCAGTAATGTCTAGTATGATGATTGAGTGAAAAAAAGCTAATTACTTTTTATTATTCAGTGAGCAGTTTTCTGTCAAAAGGTTTCTTTGGTTTTTTTTTAATGACCTCAGAGGTCAGAGGTCATGAATATTTTTTGATATTTTCTCTATTGAAAAGTAAATGTGTCGGGCATTATGACCATAAACAATATTAAAAATAAATTTGCGCAGAAGATAAAGAGCTGCTAAAAAATTTTCCAAATAGAGGTCATCACTGATCAATGCCACAACATTAGCATCACTTTAAACACTTGCTTTAACCCAGACACTCCCTAAAGGCCAACTGTTCCCTTCAGTTCAAACAAAACACAAGATTTCATCTTCATACGAATAGATTCCAGAGTTAGGTAAGAAATGAATCTGTGATCCCCCCTGCTGTGCGTTTTTAATCTTCATGTCTCATTTTCTCCCCACAACAGACTCTCATGTCATCGGGGCCTCTCTTCTTCATCTCCTCTGAGTCACATTCTCTCCTCCTCTTTCCTCCGTTCCCTCCCTCTTGTAAGTAACCCGCTCATCTCAGCCCGTCTGCAGCAGCCTCTGCAGCGGCGCCGCACCGTGTGTCAAAGTATGATAATGAGGTGGCAGCATATGGCTCATTCCTTATTTAAGTCTCGCCGTCAGGCAGGCGGTAAGCCACTCAGCTCGTCCCCTCTCTCTACCTGTCCTCACGGATGGCGCCGTACTGATCTCTTAATGAGGCTCAAACGTTAGCACAATCAGCTCAACACACCTGGCAGGATAAGTAAGTGGCGCTTTATCGCTCCAATCTGAACTGCTGTGCAAATCCTTTTATAGGACAATAAGTATTACTTAACATTAGTGGTAAAGAGAGGGAAATTTAGTAATTCATGCACAACACACACACACACGCACACACACACACACACACACACACACACACACACACACACACACACACACACACACACACACACACACACACACACACACACACACACACACACACGCACACATTTACACACTGACAGACTAGTATGCAGGTCTATCCCATTACGCTGCACTAAGCACTCTGTCACTGTGACAGTCTCGTTTTATTTGATGATAGGCAGCTACGACCTTGCCTACCTCACCCGGTCTAGAATGCATAAACACACCGCCTGTCTTATATAACGGTAATTTGAGCTGAAGTTTGGTGCTTGTTGTATTGTATGTAATTACACTGGAATATGCACTGGCCAGAGCGGGAACAAAGGGACATAAATGACTCTCAGTGCTTGGATGATGATATGTTTGTGCACTCAGGGTAAAATACATTGAATCCTGACTTCCAAATATAACTTCAAACAGCTCTGTGTCAATGTTTGCTCACCTCGCCGTCTAGCATCCCCAGGCTCTCACTGCATAGTCTCCTTTAAACAACTGTTTACTTTAGTAAGGCCAGACAACTGACAGATGTTTGATCAAGGAAAAGAAGACACACTTAGAGATATTTAAAGACACCCCCCCCCCCTTTGCTGTTTTTAGGGTCCGTTTCAAAAATAATATATAATGACAAAAAATCTGGATTTACTAAAACGCAAATATATCAGTCTCACATCTATTTTCACGTCCTTCAGCACCAACCTGTTGACATGCTTGATTAACCGCAACAGTTCTTCTTTAAATCAAGTGTAAAAATGGCAAACTTCAAAGGAATCTATGTGAAATGTGTGCTTAAGATCTCGTTTTGCCTCTGTGATAAAACATTGATCGGATCTTTTCACACCGATACATGAGATTCCAGGTGGTGTCACTATGATCACAGCAGGTGATTGAAACTGGAACTGAACCTCATGTTTTGGATGTGAGACTTTAGAAAAAGGGATTTCTGGTTATTTGGCATAAATAAAAGCAGATTTGTGAAAGCACATAAAGAGAGAAGACCTTCGGGTCTCTGCAGTTTCCCTTCATCTTCATTTTGAAGATCGTCACTGCTGAGCGTTCTGTTTTTGAGAAGGTCACACATTAAGTGTAAGATTCACTCATCTTCCTCTGACTCACCGTCCATCCTCCTCCGTCTGTGGTCATGTCGCAGTACACCTGGAAGCCTGCCGGGTGGTGAACCGGAAACACAGAGTAGATGCCGTCTTCTCGCTGACCACTGGCGTACAGATCGCCACAGTCACGGGGACGGGAGCCTATAGGGAAGGATGTAAGAAAAGAAGACCCCATGTCAACACCCAATCATGAGAGAGGCACACTTTGTCAACTCTGGTCCTGAATAATGGCTTTAGGAGAGGACAGGAAGATCAATGAGAAAGTGAAGACATGACGAATACAACTGATGAAACGAATGACAAAGTGATGGTCGATGGCAGGGAAACCGAAGCCGAGTGTAGAGAAGATAAAAACTTTAAAAAATCCTGAAATGCAAGTGGGTCAAAACAAGAAAGGTGGAGTACAGATGCAGACATGATTCGCACAGAAGAATCAGAGCTGTGGCACGAAGAGAGAAAGACAGAAAGAGAAAGAGAGAGATCCGTTTGAGAAAATACAATCTGTAGGAAAAAGAGAAAACAAGGCGTGGGGAAGTATGCCTGAGGGATGAGACATATACATTGGAGCGATACAACACAGGAGAAGAGAAAGTGGAGAGAATATGCAACAGTCATGCAGAGAGACAATTGAGGGGAAGCAGAAGAGGAGACAGGCTGCAGCAGAGCAGAACAGCAGCGCCCTTGTCTGAGACTGCGAAACCCATTTTAGACGAGGGATACAAAATCTACTCCCGCAGAAGCAGGGGAAGAAGTCTTTGATGAGGACAATATCATAGATTATTCATGCCAGCCTCCATCAGGTCAAAACCCCTGAATTTAAAACAGCCAGCAGAGTTCTTGAAAAGGCCATTCAAGATTTTTCACAGTCCCTACATGATATGCAATGTTTGATCTTCCTTAAGCTTTCCCATTTCTTGGTGTAAGCCTTGGCTGCTAAGCTCCAACTTTCATCATCATCACACAGAAATGGTCGAATTTTTCACTTTTTCTTTTCATTACAGGAAACCGAAACTGTCTGAGTTTCACGGGGCATTAAAAAAAAAAAAAAGCCCATCATCATTACTTAAGGATCTGGTCCACTACAACAACAGCTTGCAAAGATTTTCAGTTTAATGATCCCTTACAGCAGAGGAACGTACTCTTCCAAAGACCTCCCACCATGAGTTGGGTCCTCCAGGTCCACTTAAGCCTGGCGTGGCTTTTTTTCTTTATTTGCACACAGATTTAAAATTCCTTTACTGAATATTTCACAGCGTTCTTTTTAAATATTTTCTGTGTGGAAAAGTCCCCCATCAGCTAGCTTTCATAAAATGTCATTTCACATCTAACTAATATGCAGTTCAAGTAATTTAATGGTGTGATGAGACAGCAAAGCAGCACAGTCGGAGGAACGAGGCAGCAGAAATGTCACATATGTGGAAACGCCATGATTGACTCTGAATGTTACACTGTAAAAATAAATGACTTATCAAGTTTTGGAAAAATGGTGTCGCACAAAATCTTAGACTGTATTCTTATGTCTTGAATATGCAAGTCATTAACTGTAATTAAATGCATTGCTTAACAAGAACCAATGCAGTCACAGACTGCAACATCCCACGACACCCATGAATTGAAAATTATAGCATGACCTTGCATTGATCAAAGCTAGTGCTTTGATTTTACCCTGACCTACTTGCATAGGTCAAAGCTAGCACTTTTCATAGATCAAAACAGTAGCTTTGATCTACGGTCTCACTCACACTGGCCTTCTCCCTCGTCTTTCTATCTTATCTGGTTCCTAAGTGTACAAAAGTTGAATTTGACCTTGAACTAGTTTTCTCAGGTCATCATCTCATTTTCATCCCCTTTGCTGCCTGAGTAATGTGCTTTTTGTTTCATCTTTCTATCTGAATGGTTGCGAAGATACTTGGTGGACTAACTAACGGTCGGATGGACGAACACACAAACACTGACAATCACAATACATCACCGCTTTGAAACGGGATGGAAATATAAATGTGCTTTCATGTGTTAAACTAGCTTTATTATTCCAGTGCATCAAGCAAAATGCAGTCAGTCATCTTCAGATTACCACCGCTGTATCCGCCGCAGCGGGTAACGTGGAGCCGGAGCCTATCTCGGCGGCATAGGGCGTCGAGATAGGCGGGAGACACTCCGGGCACAACGCCAGTGCACAGCGGAGCCACACACAAAGACAGACAACCATGCACACACACAGTCATTCCTACGGGCAATTTGGAACAGCCAATCAACCTGAAGCGCAGGCTTTTGAAGGTGGGAGGAAGCCGGAGAACCCGGAGAGAACCCACGGAGACACGGGAAGAGCATGCAAACTCCTCACAGAGCGGCACTTGAACCCGGGTCCGCCGTGTTGTGAGGCGGCAGCACTAACAAATGCAGTCTCATGCCTAAAATTTGTCATTTGCTGCATGCTAGGCTATGTGATGGCAATGATGTGACAAACCTTTCTATCATGGCTCGAGAAAAAAGCAATTGTTAAATGACTTCCACTGGTTTCATTGTCAGTGTTGTCATTAATTGCCATTGAAGGATCTGCTCCCTGTGGGGTTCCTTTGTCGTCCCCAGATTCCCAAACCATCACAGGCGAAATCCTAACCTCCTCGGTGGCGGTAATAAGGGCTGTCGTTAACTCACTTCTGCCCATGAGATCACATCTAAATATACAAACGAAATAGACGGGACTGGTGGGCCTGTCAAAAAACACTTGTCCCCCAGTCAGAGGAAGCAACGCCGTGAATGGGTTAAAAAAAAATCCCTTTTTTGGAAGGTAATTCTAGTGAGAAACGGATGCTACTTATTCCTCTCATCTCACAGGGAGAGATGGATGCCTTCTTGAAATAACCAGGTTCCTTTTTCTTGAGATTGCCGTCACATTGTGCGGATTTAATTTACCAACTGGAGTGAGATCAATCAGTTTACCTTCAGATGTCGACGCCACGATTTTCCCATCCCAGTAGGTTCTACCAATACTTCTTTCTTCCTCATCCGTATCGGACATCAAGCGGTTTGCAAATGATTGCCTGATCCAAACCGTCTTTTCCTTTCTCTTCTGCTCGTCTTGCTTTGATTGCCAGTTGGTGCTGATCAACTGAGGACACGATTTTGTGTTCGTGCGGAAATTTATTATATTAAAATAATGTGTAAAAAAAAAAAAAAAAGACACAGATTCTTTTGTCAAACATGCCTCATGAAAGAGGAAATGGTGCAACCTGGTGCATCGCTGAGCTGCCACGGAATCATCACTCAGCAGCAGGAATCAAACCTGATTTAAAAAAAAAAACTCTCATGGAAGTGGTGCATCATGTCAGCTGGGATCACCTTGTGTCACCTGGTGACTCGCTAATATGTTTCTAACAACAATGGAGACTTTGTGTCAATCCAGACTTTGTGATCAATTTGCTCTATTAGCATTCAATTTGCTATTATTTAGCAGGATACACAAAACTCATTGTGCCTCGAGTTTAGCTTTGGCTTCTTAAACATCGTCTGCTGGGTTTAATATGTCCTGTGTATATTCTTAACTGGTTTTAATTATTATTTTCCATGTTATTCTCATTGTTTATGTTATCACAAATTCTCAGTGTTGTTTTAGCTCCTCTTTTGTGCGGCCTCTTCTTGGAGGTGTTTTTGATTTGTGAGACATTTGTCGACAAACACATTGTCCGACTTCTCTGTAAAAGACGACTACTTTCTAGTGATGGTTATTTAGTTTTGTTGTGTCTGTAC
Organism: Antennarius striatus; assembly: GCF_040054535.1. NCBI lineage: Eukaryota > Metazoa > Chordata > Actinopteri > Lophiiformes > Antennariidae > Antennarius > Antennarius striatus. Next base: position 16,452,847 of record NC_090790.1, read on the forward strand.
ATATTCTGGTACTTATATTGAAGGTGGGAGGACTTCTTGATGACTGTACCCTATAAAAATATTGTTTGTGCGACAGGGTCTTAGTAAAACCTTCAAAGTAAGTCGTCCTGACGTTGCAGGCACTGAACATTAGTTTGCAAACGCATTCAAATGCACCAAATGCTGTCACTTCTCTGGCTGAGACCACTCATCTGGTGCACCAGTTGTTCCCATGCATGCACATCCGAGAACATTCTGCTTTTGGTCTGGGTTCCTCTGTTGTTATCAAATCAAATCATTCACATGGCAGGAAAAAGATTATAAAGAATCTATGTCAAGCAAGCTCAGCGCTGACAGCAGAGTTGGACTTTAACTTGCAAATCAGCTGTAGAGCCAATGTGCACCGGTTCAGCAGAGTCGGGCCCTCTGCAGCAGCTTCATTCGACTCGGAGACCCAGCCCCTGTCAGAACGCTTTCACTGATGTCAGGTTTGGATCCACACGACTTTGAGAATCTAACATGTTCTCATGGGAATCCAAAGCAAACAGCACTCTTTAAATATTCAGAGGCGCGATGGGACAGACAGGCAGTCAAAGATATTCATGAGTCGTCCCGTGTTGAAACACACAGCTGTGCAGACACTGAAACTGTGCTGGTGTGGAAACATGTTTCTTTACTGTTTGTTTTACCACGATATGAACAATTAAGAGATCAAATTTGACACTCAATGAGTCATAGTTTTTCTTATGCACCCAATTATACACCAACAGCAGATTGACAAAATGTGTACAGATCAGAAGCAATTTTTGTAAGACTGCAAGGTAAACCTCATAAAGTGTCTTTAATCTTTAAAGTCGAAAGGTGCACTTCAGTGAAACACAAGAGTTTTAAACAGTCGATAAGAGTGTGGAAAGGTAGTACAGATATAAGGTGATTTAATATCAGTATGGGGAGGGTTCATAAATGTTTAAATTGCCGTAAATAATATAATAAATATTTTGTTGCCATATTGCAGAATTTTATTTTTCACGAGTGATCTTTGAACGCCTTAATACGTGAGTAACCAGGGATCACTGTATTTGTATTTCTATCGATCTTTTCTTACATTGGAAATCAGAAAGGAGTTCAACATTTCCTTGTTCAAGTTTTATTACATTATTATTATTTTAGTGTTTTGTTAGTTCGTTCAATCGTTCATGCTGTTGGCTAGGTCAGGGTGCCAGCTAGCATGGTGAAAAAGAACAGAGAGCAGAATTTATGTATAAGTAAGTTGATAAATTTTACGATGTAGGCTGCTAGTGACCTTCCCCTTTTTAAAAGACAAGCAGCCAATGTTGGTAGAGATAAAGTATTCTGAATTAACATGGCATTCACAGTGAAAACTACTGATGAGTGTAGTTTTTGTGCTTCTGTTCTGCTTTCCCTCCTCAGATCTGACCCTCGAGGGCAAGAAGGGCAGTAAGGGACGGTTTAGTACCACACATGATACATATGCATGTAACCCTCAGCTTAGCCTTGTGCTGCATGCTCTACGTTCTTTTGTCATACATCAAAAAGAGACGGCTGCTACGTGCAAACAGAAAGCTGTCCATCATTCTGTGTGAATGTTCTACAGCTCTACTCTTGACATTTACAAGTTGTTTATTCTTTGCATGGGTTAATGTCATGCACTCTAAAAACTGACATTAAACCGACGCCAAAAATTCAACTGCAGATCAATTATAAATAAAACAGCATGAGAAGCCCCTAAAAACCTGAGTGCAATAAAGGCACCTTTATTTAATTAGGTAATTCTTACCTCTGAAAGCTGCGTATTAAGTCACAAAGAGGAGAGCATGGCTAAATTATAGCTGAATCGATGTTAAGGTGTTCCTAATTCATTACATGTGCAGCGTTCAAAAGAATAATGACAGGCTAGGGAAGGTATTTCCGCTCTGAGTAAGCGGAGATGTCGCTATTTTAAGAGTTTTAAAAGAGTGAAGAAAAAAATGGACACAGTTACCACAATGACTAAAACTGAGAACTCCTTTAAAGTGGGATTTTGGTTTCAAAAACAGTTTAAAAAAAAAAAACCCTTCCTTACAAGGTAATGATTCTGCATCATGTGATCAACATTTGCATATTTTAGTACTTGCCCAAAATGGGGGGAAAAAAGTTTTTCTATTTGAATGATTTATGTGCATTTTTGTTTTATTTTTAACTTCAAATAAAGCTCACAGATGCTCCATGGATTTTAAACACACTGGGCTATTTTTTTTTTTTTTTTACATAATTTTGAGCGGCTCATTCTGGAAATATCTAAATAATGAGCTGTAATGGCGGACAGACAGCTGACTGAACCGGACACCTGTTTCCAGGAGGCTCAGTATGAAATAATGAGGACAGAACCAGAAGAGCAGTCACAGTCCTACAACCTGAACAGCTTTGACGCAAACCTCCCAGCAGATGCTGCCTCTGCTGCGTCATTGAATTTTTGTCAATTAACTACTCATATAAACTATTGCATGAAGAAATAACATCAAAACCTTTAAGACTTCTTTATTACAATTTTGATCATGTTTTTCAAACTTGTACAGCCTCTAAAATTTGCATAAATCTACACAAACTACTGGAATAAATTACACCCTAAACCCCTATTTTAAACCCATAACCTCATCTCTTTCATTTCATTCCATCATCTTTGACAGATGGTTGTTAATACGTGCTGTGCCCAGAGATTGAGTAATTGTCTATTAACTGGCCACCTTCACAATGGAGGACTGTTGTTTCTGTCTTTGCTGCTACAATCACTGCAGAGGCAGGAGACAAAGAACCACGGTAAAGCTCTGTGAATTACAACACTGTACTGATTCTTGCTTCAGATAAGCCTGTTGCTGAGATTTATGATAATCTGTCTATCATTCAATTTATAATTTAGTGACTCGCAGTTGTCTGATGGAAGTTAAGTTAGGGTTAGGGTTAGGGTTAGCTGTTATTTCGGCTGACTTCCTAATACTTTATTCAGGTTAAAGACTCATTTTAGTTGAAACCAAGAATCGATACTTGCAGATTTTTAATGCAATCTTGAGATCACGAAGTGGTTATGTCATTATTCTGGAATCATGGAGCTCATTTTCTAACTGCAAATTGATCTTTCATTAAAAAAAAGGGAAAATAGATAATCAGATAACTACATAAGAAACATCTCCCTTAAACAGACACGAACTTTGACCTGTATGTTCAAAGTTGATCTGACATGTCGTCTTGATCATCAATAGCATGATGATGCAAAAACTAGTCAACAGAGCTTGGATGAAGGACTGACTGTACCTCATAGCTCATGATTGATTAAACACCCACACATGTGCTGCATGTCCGTTATTTTCATGCTTTGTTCATGAGCAGCCTTCACTATGTGTACTCTGCAGCAGCCTATGGATCTCGTGGCCATGGGTTTGAATGCCATGTGTTATTGTGTGTCTGGGTAAAAGCCTTCCGATGGAATTCTGCCTTGGGGTTTTTTCTGCTTCGGAAATACAGCTCGGTGGACATATAGGAGAAAAAAAAATTCACATGTCCTCCATAGCTGTTGGATAAGGTGGATCAGGTGGAGTCTAGGGAGACTACTGATATCACCAGGTGAGGGTGGTTTGAATTAATATGTTGGAAGATGGATGAAAGACATACCACAACGGAATATAATTTTATAGACTGATGGGAGACGGCAAACAGAGGGTTGGATCTTAGCAGGAAACGGCAACTGAAGGTCAAACATATGGGGAGACAGAATGAATTATACATACAAATACAAGCAGACTATCTGACAAAAACATCTACAAAGAAAGACTCCAATCATTTCAAACATACAGTATACAGACAGGTGGAAGCCACGCTTCATGTCTCTCACCGTTTGAACACCCCTTGAGACGAGCGCCTCTGACCGGCGCCCTCTGCAGGTCGGCCTTGACGCGCGCCTTCAGGCCCACGTTCTCCTTCTGCATAGCGTTGAGAGCGTCGCTCACGGAGTTCACCACCTTCACCATGTTGATCTGGCTGTCTGACAGCAGCTGCGACACAAACAGCGAAAGAGAAGAAAACCCACATTCACTTTAAGATGATTATAAAAAAAACATGCAAAGGTGTGCCATATCTTTAGGATATCAATGGGTAGTGTTCATTCAGGCCTCCAGATGATGTCCTGCACAATGAACCTATATTTTTTACATGCAGTTTGTGTTATTTTCACATTCTCTTGTTCTTTCTTGTAAATGAGGTCAAATTTAGCACTGGTTGATAATGGTAACAGCAACAGGACTAGAATATAGAACTAGAATACCATCATGTTTTCAAGGGACACCTGAGCAAACCAAGAATCTGTTCTGATTTTGAGCAGTAACCTCCTGTGGGAGGGAGTGACCTGACTGTTGTCTTCTTGATTTACTTCTATGTTTCAGTGACGTACATCTTCTAGATTTACTTCCATGCTAATAGCCTGTGGGTACAGTTCTTTTCCCAGAGCTGGAACACAAACTAGGTAGCAAGGACGGTTATCACACTGGTCTCACCATGACCGACCAACTTTCAACAAAGAATTTTCACCTAAAAAACAAAACTCCTCTGCATTAAATTAAAACCCGAGGGCTGTTTCAAAAAGAGGGTTAGTTCATCTTTAAATGTTTGGTATTCTTTGTAAAATGGTAATATATCTTTGACTCAATTTGCAGTTAATGGGCTGAAACATGCAAAATATTACCGATGCTATAATGCAGTCCTTCAGGGACCTTTGCAAACATACAACAGCAACGCATGCCCTGTGTCGCAGAAACTGCATGATACCCCGTCCCACAATGCACCCCGGCGAATGCTGTGAAAGACCCTGTGGGAAGACTGGTGATGAATGAGTGTTCTCGGACCAGCAGAGAGCGGGGTAACCTATCTGCCGTGGTCGCCTCCTTACCTGCAGCCTTTTGTGTGCTCTTCATTGTTGAAAGGTCGTTCTTTAATGCTTCGCCCTGGTTGGCTGGAGGCGGTGTGCAGGCAGATGTTAGGCCTGATATGTAACATACATAGACCATACACGCTACTCACCCCTTTTCCCTTTTATGTACGCACACAGAATCACAAAGGACTCTAGAATAATCCAGGGCATCTTCTGAAACCAAGTCTGGGTAGATTTTGAGGTCAGTTTGGGATCGTCGTTCAATGACGTCCAAGTTTCGTCTTCCTCACGGACAGAGCGGTTTTCTTCCAGGCTTTCCTGATCCTTTATGAAATCCATCTAGTCCTTCACAGGCTACACGTTTTCAGTGAAGTAAAGTAGTCCCAAGCATCACTGTGCCCCCACCATGCTTCCTTATTGTGGAAGGGGTCCTTTTCAGCGTCAGCTTAATTCTCTCTCCTTAATTCTCTCTCCATTGTAACACTGACGCAATGACCCCGCTACAAGGACCAATATAATCAACCTCTTCATGTTTTGGGTCCGAGGAGTGTCATGCACATCCAGAATGTGGGTCTTGGAGGGAATTGAAGACTTCTGAGACTGCAGCAATAAAGTTGTATTTTGTATTAAGTGTGAACAACATTTAAATCTCTTGCAAAGATCTGTTTACACTGTCTTTGAGCGATTTGGTGTTTTCAGCTGTTAAATTGTATATTTTATCAATAAACCTGATAAACAACATGGAATAATTTGAACAATTTTACCTCCAACTGTGTATGTGCATACCCACAAGTACAAAGACGGCTAAAAATACGACATCGGAAAACATTGGCAGCATAAAACAAACAAAGCTTGGTTTTCTGTTGTGTGAGTGTGTTGTTTCAGACATTTACTGTGATGAATGGAGTGAAATTATTTATTTATTATCCGTGAACCATCAAGGAAATTCTGGTTTAGTCTTCAGTGTTGAAATTTCAATTGAATCTAGACTGAATGTTTTTTAACCTTCACCAAAGTGGAAGATTTTACTCTTTTTTTGTTCTGAGTATTCTTGCATTAGTGCGTGTGTGTGTGTGTGTGTGTGTGTGTGTGTGTGTGTGTGTGTGTGTGTGTGTGTGTGTGTGTTCTCAAATGGTGAGAAAAAAGCTTAGGAGTCTTAACTGCTGTAATCAGCCATGATTAGCCAGCCACCACATATAGATGAATGCTTTAGTGAAGTTTTGGTGTTTCCTTATACATTTATTTTGTCTGTCTGCCTCAGAAAGACTTCTCTTTTGAATTTAAGCAAAAGTCAAAAGTCAATGCTTTTTCTCATCGATCAAATCTTTTGTGTATTAAACAACGTTGAATTAATTTTTGTCAGATGTTTCATGAGGAAAAGACAGTTTTAGGGGATATGTTGAAGTTTGAGTGTCGCACAAACATATGTCACATCATAGACCAAGGGCCTAATCTTTTAACAGAGGAACAGATTCATTATTAGTTGCTTCTCCATACAAGACAACTGATCCCAGAGGTTAAACAGCCAGTGGCTGAGTAAAAAAGAAACATATTCATGAAGTCGATGGTTCTCCAGAGGGTCCAGTTAAGCTGGCTGTTAACCTCATCCTTTAATAACTTGTAGCGCTTTGCAGCGGAGCAGCTCCCAGACACCTCTCTGCTTACATCCTCTCCTTTTAGAGACTTCTTCATGTTTTATCATCTTCTGACAGCTGTGATCCAGAAGCACATCTTCATCTAATTTCACCTCCTCCTCAAACATACGTAGGTGGCAAATTGTTTTCCTTCAGTCTTGTTCATCTGGTGCCGAAAATCCAAAACTGAACAGGGCTTGTTTTTTACTTTGTGTTTGACAAATGCACAATTTAAAATGCAAAGAGCTAATTAAAGATCTGATCCTGGATGAAAAAAATATTTGACTCCGTTAAACAGGCATAGATCCTCTGAGTGTGGGAGGCCTCTAAAGCAAATGAACTATGAATAAAAGATTACCCAGATGATGGACAGAACCTTTTGTGGGTGTGTGTAATTAAAGATGGTGGGATGGCCCTGTGTACCAGCCAGATTAGCCACATTCCAACGGTCCCTCGTCAATATGTACCATATTTAATTTATCTCACAGTTTGCCTCCACATTTTTCACATGTAAACCATTGTGCAATTTGACACGACATGTTTGGTTTTCACAATATCATTACATGAAACAAAAGGAGACAAATACACGCTGTTTCTAAAGGATATTGTTCGCTGTTGATTGTTATTACATTTTCTGTAATTAGAAGATAGCAGTTCCAGCTTACCCTCTCCCCCCACCTCCAAAAGAAAAGACTACATGTGTTTCCATTATTCCACAATTCTGTTAAAACAATTTAATGTTCAGGCAGGATCTTAAAAGCTCTCATTTTGCCTGATTAAATCCCCTATTTTTATGCAACTTTTAGCATTATTTGGTCTTCTTGTATCCCATCCTTCGCTGAAATGCTGCAACAACCCCTGAGTGGGTTTGACTTGTCGTCCCCAGAGGACTTTATGTTGACCACAATGTAAAATGGTTTTCTGCAGCGGTCAGGTTTCACCCCTTAATTCTTCGCTAGGATTGTGGGTGTCTCTTGTCCACAACATTAATATTCCACTGGCGTAGAATTCACTTTAAACTGTGACTTATGGTTTAGGGAAATCAGTAAGTCACGCTCTTCCTCACAGCCTTTATCTCCTTGCCGTCATCTTGTAGTCAGACATGGTGGAAAATGTCACATCAATTGAATATGTGAACTGTGGTTCTGTCAGTTGGACTTCTCCTCTGGGAACCTGGCCCACGTATATTTTTACGCTGAAGGGATATTTGAGTACAGGTGCAAAAAAGTCCAAGCTCAACCTAGTTTGTGAGCTTTTTACACAGTTGCAGACATTATAACAACTTTCAAAAGTAGTGACAAAAGTCTGAACTTCCATGCGAAACGGTAGAAGGAGATGGCAACCCAAGGGCCGCGAGAGAGGCCACCACCTCCCCGTCATAAGAAGTTGTTAGACTGGAAGTATTTCGGATGTTGTGACTCATTTAAATGCAAATATGCATGCTTTGGTTGTACCTTTTATAGTTGAGACTGCAAGCAGTCACTGTGAAAAATGAAAATGTCAGTTTGTGAGGAATCAAAAAGCGCCGGGTTCTAAAACCACTGCAATCAGACTCTATGGCTTATTTCCTCAGGGACATTTTGAAGGGTTTCTTTCTTATTTGGCCGGGCGAACTGTTCTTCAAGGGGCACACTGAGCCATTACTAACACTGGCACAGTCAGCTCTGTGTCTTATAAATCAGAAGTTCTGGCCACAGGTGGCCCATAGATCACAGTCACACCATGGTGTCGGGCTGAAACAGCGGATGTGCGCGCCACATGCCTTGCCTCTAAAGAGGAAATCAATCACGTTGAGTGTCTGGCCTGCTGGCACCACCTCCACTCAGTGCCCACTGCACTATGCCACTAACACCACATTAACAACAGTAAAGGCCTCTATTTGCCTCCATTGAGCCACCAATCAGCGCCCATGGCGTCTTTGCCTGTGGAGACAGAGCGAACCGATCCATAGTTTTTTCTGCGCTCTCTAAACAATGTTGACCCCCGAGCTCAAAACGTCTGGCTTTAAAGAAGGATTGACAGGAGTGGGATGCATTCAGCTGTTTGAGATGTATGTCTGGCAGCTATGAAATCTATTTACTGCAAAATGGAGAAACAGAGCCTGATGGGCCAAAATTAAACGAGCATGTAGCGGGAAGATTCTCCATGCACATTTAGAAATCGCACTGTCAATAAATCAATGTGGACAGCGTGAAACTAAAGGGGTCTAATTAGTTTTCATCCACTGTAGAATTTGACAGTGTGTTAGCTGACTGAATTAATGCTCAAGTTGTATCATCTCTGGAATCATGATATACATTTCTTCCCGTGCAAACTGATCTTTGACTGGACCGAGTTCGAACATGAGCACTATTTACACTTCAACCCAAACATGAATTAGTCTCTACCGAAGAAACTAGTATGTTCAAGTTGGCCACTGCGCAGGATGTGACGTTTTTAAATCTTGGCAGTGAGGAAAATTCCGTCAGTATATTGGTTACAAGTGGAATACATTCTTTTCTTACGTTCCCAGGCTACAGTTCAGCCTTAATAGCTAGTAATCAAGCAGTAGTGACGACCAAGTGTTTTGACTCAAGGGCTGGCATTACTTTACAAGTCTTACTTGAGTGTCCAAACGTTTTACTTCTATTCTCCAACTTTTTCCAGAGGAAAATACTATTTTATATTTGTGTGATGACCCCAATATTGAGGTTTTGTATGTAAAATAGGTTTAGTTTATCAAATAAAATGTATTGTAAAATTATATAGATTTATGGTTACAGTTTTGACAAGCCAACATTATGAATGAATATTTCAGAATGGATTAATTTTACCACCGATAAAATGTTTCTTCTACTTTTCACACCTGAAATACATTTTGCTGCCAGTACGAGTAAAATTTTTAAGACCAGACTTTTATTTGTAGTGGATTTTATTAAACCCCATTTCTGCCGAAAGTACTTCCACCACTTCAACCAATCAAGCACCATGTAGGTTTAAAGTCTTTTACAACTGGAAGAAATTGTCTCCAGTCCTGCAGACTCAATTTTACCTCCTGTACGGCAATTGCATTTTCATGATAATGAAAGTACAATGCAATTACTTGCGTGATTGATTTTAGGACGAATCAGCAACTCTCAAACACAGAAAGCACATCTGAAATGTAATTACCAACGTCTAGGTTGTCCTGGGTGAGAATACAACGGCTAGGGAGGCTGGGACATGACCTTACATTAATGTTGTGTCTTGTGTTGATGTCTCACCTGTATGAGGCGTCCTTGCTCCGTCTGCAGGGTGTTAAGGTCTTGTCCCAGGTTACTCTGCCCTCTGCGTAATGATTCATAGTCCATCTTCAGTTGTCCTGCATGGGCTGAGAGCTTGGCCACCTCCTCAGCCAGACTCACAAGAAGAGCCCGATCCTGACCTTTGACCGACTTAAGGTCGGAGTCGTGGTCGGTCAAAGAGTGCAGCAGTGATGTCTGCACACCCTCCAGGCGCAAAAAGTTACTGTTGTAGTCGGGACAGTTGGGGTCGATGAAGATGTTGATGCGTGAACCGTCGCCTCTCTCCACGGTGACCAGGGCATTGGCTTCATCCTGATTGGTGGAGATGTGGGGTAGGCCATCAGACATTGGCGGCGCCTGATAGTGATTCATAAAAAGGATGGTTCCTGTGACGGTTACAGCCAGCAACACAGCCACAAAGAGGAGGATGGTGCAAAGCAGGTAGCTGCAACTCATTCTCTGAGAGTAGGAAGTATGAAGGGAAGGAAGAAAGGGGAGAAGAGAGAATGTTAGAATCAAGGATGCCACAACGGCACAAATTACAAGAAAACACCCGTTTCTCTCGGAAAGACAAGACTGTCAGCCATTGTTGGGAACACGTTTGAAAGCCAGCTGCTCAGCAGCGCAATCATATTCCCATCTGTCAAAATGGAGTTTTGAGTGATTTTTGTAGCAACATAATGCAGATTCCCGCAAATGCCAGACTCCTGGAAGACTGAAATATCTCTCTCTCTCTCTTCTTGCCTGTCTCTTCACTTCTGCACTTTGTTTTACTTCTGTCTGTTGGCTCCCACATTGTGGGGAAGTGGAATTAGAGCCGACAGTTATACTCACAATGAAAAAGAGTCGGTCGACTAACCAAAACGTCCCATTCTGTCTATCAATCCTCTCTTTGTTTCGGTAATATGGATCGTGTCACATTTACACATGCACCCCCTAATTTAACCAGAATTACTTCACTATGTCGCAACCCACTTGCTA